>NC_080020.1:94854002-95175877 GCF_030020395.1 Manis pentadactyla | reverse complement strand
AACTGGTGAATTCTGCTTTAAGAAATACCCAGCAAGTGGAAACTAAATTTAAAAACAGTTACATTTGGAGATTGATATGAATTACTCAAGGCAATCTATAGAGCAACTGTTATGTATAAGTTGTCACAGCTTTCTAAAAGTGTGCAGTGGTGCATTACCAAAATATTCTTCATTTCACAAAAGGATTCTATGTACTGTCTCTTTGAATCATGACACAACTCTAATCTCCTTCCAGAGTCTTCCAATCAAGTAAATTTAACTTTGTGGTTCTTGCAACTTTTCTGTAGAAGATGTAGTTTAAAATTCCATTATCATCCTGGTTACCTCCTCTGGTTGGTCTCCAGTGTATCGGGGTACTTTGTGAAAACCCAGCATCAGATATGAAAATGAATGCTCTAGATTGATGTGATTGGCTCTGGTTACATTTATTTCTGCAATTTATTAGCTTTTGGGATAACTTTGTCAATCTGCTGACAACTATCAACCATTCAACCTGCTGCTCTGCCATTGGGTAGGATATGCAGATCCCTACCCGATGGGACAGCATAACAAATATGCAGTTTTATTCCTCAAGATTTTCTCATCTTTTCTGTGAGGCTGTCTTTCCACAAAGGGACCTGCCTGTTATTCTGAGACTTGATGAAATACACCTCCCATGTAGCCCTTTCTTGTCTGAAACACAAGACCTTAGAGCAGTCTCACCAGTTACCTGTCTTCCCAATGTCTGTCCTTGAGTTCCACTCTGGCTGACTTCATCAATAAACCTATCTCTCTACCCCCAATGCAAATGAACCAAGCTGTAAAACTTACCGGCTTTCCTATTATGAACTAGTTGGATAGGCTGTTAGATAAGCTTGGCTTATCAGGTGTACCATTCCATTGAAAACAGAAGCTTGGACTTAACTGTATCTCATGTAGTATGCTCATATGGTTGGTTTTTTAACCTTTTACAATGATACGTGCTATGCAGTGATTAGTCTTTTCCTAAGTATTCAAAAGGCAGACACGCTAATGTAATAACTTCTTTCATAGGGTTTAATATTTTATTTCTATATCTTCCTAAAATAATGATTTTAGATGAAGGATTTTCTGTCTTTTGGTTCCAGGTCATTTCTTTCAGACGAAATCTCATGTGTCATACCAAAGGGAAAAAACAAACTGGAGCTCTGTTGGTTGAAATGGAGGGTCGATGGAATAAGGAAGGGTTTTCCCTGGAAGCTTGTCCCTCTCAAGGCAGCCCTTTAGGTTTAATTTGACTTTCAATGTTGTGTCCAGAAAAAAATCAAACTGATAGAAAGGTTTAATTGGCCTTATCTTCAACAACCTTAGAAGGATCATTATAGAGCTTTCCACTTCATAGGATAGTAGTTTTTATTACCAGCACTTTGGATACTGTATTTTTTATGTGAACTCTTGTTTGTGAAACATAGGGCCTTTCGTTTTGATCTTACTCTGTGTATCCCACCCCAATTCTGTGGAAATAATAATTTTGGGGCCTGAATTTTTGTCTAACAGATAAGAATATCTTTTTAATCTATATTTCTTTAATTAGTTAGGTTGTGCACATCTTTATTTACTTATTTATACTTTATTTACTTATATTTATAAACAAAACTGCTAATGTTCTTTGGCCATAATTTCATAATTTTGTTCTCCTTTTTTGTTCAACTGATCTGTATATTAGGAACATTTAGCCCTTTACCTTCTATTTGGTTAAACATCATTTTCTTTTTGTTTTTTGTTTGACCTTTTGACACTTGTTTTAATTTTTTGCTTCCCAGGAGTTTTTTTATTTTTTTATTTTGGTATCGTTAATGTACAGTTACTTGAACAACATTATGGTTACTAGACTCCCCTATTATCAAGTCCACCCCACATACCCCATTAAAGTCACTGTCCATCAGCGTAGTAAGATGCTATAGAATCATTATTTGTCTTCTCTGTATATACTGCCTTTCCTGTGTCCCCTGCCCACTACATTATGTGTGCTAATTGGAATGCCCCTTTTTCGCCCTTATCCCTCCCTTCCCACACATCCTCCCCAGTCCCTTTCCCTTTGGTAACTGTTAGTCCATTCTTGGGTTCTGTGACTCTGCTGCTGTTTTGTTCCTTCAGTTTTTGCTTTGTTCTTTTACTCCACATATGAGTGAAATCATTTGATGCTTGTCTTTCTCCACCTGGCTTATTTCACTGAGCATAATACCCTCTAGCTCCATCTGTGTTGTTGCAAATGGTAGGATTTGTTTTCTGCTTATGGCTGAATAATATTCCACTGTGTATATGTACCACATCTTCTTCATTCATCTACTGATGGACACTTAGGTTGCTTCCATTTCTTGACTATTGTAAATAGTGCTACGGTAAACATAGGGGTGCATCTGTCTTTTTCAAACTGGGCTGCTAGATTCTTAGGGTAAATTCCTAGGAGTGGAATTCCTGGGTCAAATGGTATTTCTGTTTTTAGTTTTTTGAGGAACCTCCATACTGCTTTCTACAATGGTTGAACTAATTTACATTCACACCAGCAGTGTAGGAGGGTTCCCCTTTCTCCACATCCTCGCCAACATTTGTTGTTGTTTGTCTTTTGGATGGCAGCCATCCTAACTGGTGTGAGGTGATATCTCATTGTGGTTTTAATTTGCATTTCTGTGATGATTAGTGATGTGGAGCATCTTTTCATGTGTCTGTTGGCCATCTTAATGTCTTTGGAGAAGTGTCTGTTCAGCAACTCTGCCTATTTTTTTAATTGGCTTTTTAGCTTTTTGTTTGTTGAGGTGTGTTAGTTCTTTATATAATTTGGATGTCAACCCCTTATCATATATATCATTTATGAATATATTCTCCCACACTGTAGGATGTCTTTTTGTTCTACTGACAGTGTCCTTTGCTGTACTGAAGCTTTTTAGTTTGATATAGTCCCACATGTTCATTTTTGCTTTTGTTTCCCTTGCCCAAGGAGATAAGTTCATGAAGAAGTTGCTCATGTTTATGTCCAAGAGATTTTTGCCTATGTTTTATTCTAAAAGTTTTATGGTTTCATGACTTACGTTCAGGTCTTTGATCCATTTCAAATTTACTTTTGTGTATGGTGCTAGACAATGATTCAGTTTCATTCTCTTACATGTAGCTGTCCAGTTTTGCCAACACCAGCTGTTGAAGAGGCTGTCATTTCTCCATTGTATATCCATGGCTCCTTTATTGTTTATTAATTGACCATATATACTTGGGTTTATATCTGGGCTTTCTAGCCTGTTCCAATTGTCTATGGGTCTGTTCTTGTGCCAGTACCAAATTGTCTTGATTACTGTGGCTTTGTAGTAGAGCTTGAAGTCAGGGTGCGTAATTCCCCGTGCTTTATTCTTCCTTCTCAGGATTGCTTTGGCTATTTGTGGTCTTTTGTCGTTCCATATGAATTTTAGAACTATTTGCTCTAGTTCATTGAAAAATGCTATAGGTATTTTAATAGGGATTGCATTGAATGTGTAGATTCCTTTAGGCAGGATGGTCATTTTGACAATATTAATTCTTCCTAGCCAAGAGCATGGGATGAATTTCTGTTTGTTAGTGTCCTCTTTAATTTCTTTTAAGAGTGTCTTGTAGTTTTCAGGGTATAGGTCTTTCACTTCCTTGGTTAGGTTTATTCCTAGGTATTTTATTCTTTTTGATGCAATTGTGAATGAAATTGTTTTCCTGATTTTTCTTTCTGCTAGTTCATTGTTAGTGTATAAGAATGCAACAGATTTCTGTGTATTAATTCTGTATCCCTCAACTTTGCTGAATTCAGATATTAGATCTAGTAGTTTTGGAGTGGTTTCTTTAGGATTTTTTATGTACAATGTCATGTCATCTGCAAACAGGGACAGTTTGACTTCTTCCTTGACAATCTGGATGCCTTTTATTTCTTTGTATTGTCTGATTGCCATGGCTAGGACCTCTAGTACTATGTTTAATAAAAGTGGGGAGAGTGGGCATCCTTGTCTTGTTCCCGATCTTAGGTGAAAAGCTTTCAGCTTCTTGCTGTTTAGTATAATGTTGGCTGTGGGTTTGTCATATATGGCCTTTATTATGTTGAGGTACTTGCCCTCTATACCCATTTTGTTGAGTGTTTTTATCATGAATGGATGTTGAATTTTGTTGAATGCTTTTTCAGCATCTATGGAGATGATCATGTGGTTTTTGTTGTTCTTTTTGTTGATGTAGTGGATGATGTTGATGGATTTTTGAATGTTGTACCATCCTTGCATCCCTGGGATGAATCCCACTTGATCATGACGGATGATCTTTTTTGAAGTATTTTTGAATTTGGTTTGCTAATATTTTGTTGAGTATTTTTGCATCCATGTTCATCAGGGATATTGGTCTGTAATTTTTTTTTTGGTGGGGTCTTTGCCTGGTTTTGGTATTAGGGTGATGCTGGCTTCATAGAATGAGTTTGGGAGTATTCCCTCCTCTTCTACTTTTTGGAAAACTTTAAGGAGGATGGGTATTAGGTCTTCCCTAAATGTTTGATAAAATTCAGCAATGAAACCATCTGGTCCAGGAATTTTATTCTTAGGTAGTTTTTTGATTACCAATTCAATTTCATTGCTGGTAATTAGTCTATTCAGATTTTCTGTTTCTTCCTTGGTCAGCCTTGGAAGGTTGTATTTTTCTAGAAAGTTGTCCATTTATTCTAGGTTATCCAGTTTGTTAGCATATAATTTTTCATAGTATTCTCTCATAATTCTTTGTATCTCTCTTTGGATGCAGTGTTCTGTTGATGTCTGTTAGGTCTATCTGTTCTAATTTTTCCTTTCTCATTTCTGATTTTGTTTATGTGTGTAGACTCTCTTTTTTTCTTGATAAGTCTGGCTAGGGGTTTATCTCTTTTGTTTATTTTCTCAAAGAACCAGCTCCTGCTTTCATTGAGTCTTTTTTCTATTGTTTTATTCTTCTCAATTTTATTTATTTTTGCTTTAATCTTTATTATGTCCCTCTTTATACTGACTTTGGGCCTCATTTGTTCTTCCTTTTCTAGTTTCATTCATTGTGAGTTTAGACCGTTCATTTGGGATTGTTCTTCTTTCCTGAGGTAGGCCTGCCTGTATTGCAATATAGTTCCTCTTAGCACGGCCTTCGCTGCATTCCACAGACTTTGTGTGGTTGAATTATTGTTGTCATTTGTCTCCATATATTGCTTGATCTCTGTTTTTATTTGGTCATTGATCCATTGATTATTTAGGAGCATGTTATTAAGCCTTCATGTGTTTGTGACCTTTTTCGTTTTTTGTGTGTAATTTTTTTCTAGTTTCATAAGTTTGTGATCTGAGAAGCTTGTTGGTACAATTTCAGGCTTTTTAAATTTACTGACATTCTTTTTGTGGCTTAGTGTATGATCTATTCTTGAAAATGTTCCATGTGCCCTTGAGAAGAATATGTATTCTGTTGCTTTTGGATGCAGTGTTCTGTTGATGTCTGTTAGGTCTATCTGTTCTAATATGTTGTTCAGTGCCTCTGTCTCTTTACCTCTTTTCTGTCTGGTTGATCTTTCCTTTGGAGTGAGTGGTGTGTTGAAGTCTCCTAAAATGAATGCATTGCATTCTATTTCCCCCTTTTATTCTGTTGGTATATGTTTCACATAAGTAGGTGATCCTGTGTTGGGTGCAAAAATATTTATAATAGTTATATCCTGTTGTTGGACTGACCCTTTTATCATTATGTAATGTCCTTCTTTGCCTCTTGTTACTTTCTTTGTTTTGAAGTCTATTTTGTCTGATACAAGTACTGCAACTCCTGCTTTTTTCTCACTATTAGTTGCTTGAAATATCTTTTTCCATCCCTTTACTTTCAGTCTGTGTCTTTGGGTTTGAAGTGAGTCTCTTGTAGGCAGCATATAGATGGGTCATGTTTTTTATGTGTTCAATAACACTATGAACTCAAATCTGTCTTTATCCTTGACTTTTGCCATTTTAATTATTGTATGTTTTGATGTTATCTCCCTTGGGTCCCTTGTATTGAGAGATCTGTGCACCTCCATGGCCTGAGAGACTATCTCCTTCCCCAGATTGGGGAAGTTTTCAGCAATTACCTCCTCAATGACACTCTCTTTCCCTTTTTATCTGTCTTCTTCTTCTGGTACCCCTATAATGCGAATATTGTTCCATTTGGATTGGTCACACAGTTCTCTCAATATTCTTTCATTAGGAGTTTATTTTTTATAAAGGAAATCACAAAACTGTTTTCTTTAAAGTTTCTGGGTTTCCTGTCATGTAATAGGAAGGCAGTTCCCAACCCATGACTATTCCAATTATGTCACTTCATGTTTTTCCTAGACCGCAGAGACTGTTTTCCTTTGCACATTTTGACTTCTTACAGTTCCTATTTAACTGTAGTCTCTGATAGCCATTTTGCTAATTATATACTCATCTATCAAAACATGTCTTCTGAAAATCTTAGATAGTGGTAACACATCTAGGAAAGAGAAAAAGTTAACAGTTTGGATGTGTGCTTTGTGAAGGAACCAAAATTTACCACAATTCAAGATCATCTTGTATAAGCAATTTATAAAACCAAAGTGAAGGTGAACATCCTTCCAGCATGCTTGGCAAAATAAACCACCCGTGCTCATCCCATGCTTCGGGGACTGGGTAACATGATGGTCTTTTCTACTCTGTTTGGTACTTTAATTGCACCCCAGATAAAAGAGGGGCACCCCATGCATATATGATAGTGTTGCCAAAATGCTTAGCCCTAAATGACATTTGTTTTTCTGCCCTGATCTCCACAATTTTCTTATCTTTGCTTTTTCTCCCCATTTCTAAGTTTCTTTGATCCTGAAGCCACTAGAACTTTCCAGGCAGAAGTATGGCTGCCCTGCAGGATGCCAGGCTAATCTGAACACCAAGAATATCAGGATCTCCTTTTGCCTGCCCCCATTTTCAGCAGGAAAAAAATGACTGTTCTTAAACATAATCTTACACTCTGTGTTCAAAATCTGCCTTTTTACTCCCACCAGCCTTACAGCACCTGAGGGGCAACACTAATACAAACCTTTGTGTTGCTTTTGTTTTGATGCCTCATGCAATATCTGAATTTTCTATCTTTAAGTTCAATGTTAAAAACTCTGGTTTGTAGTATGACTTTTAAACTATAAACAACCAACAGGGTAATGTATAATAATAGTGATAGCTAATACATGTGATACTTACTAAGAGCCAGGAACTATTCTTAGCATTTTACATATAGTAACTAATTTTATACTAAGATCATATTTTATCTTAATATCCCTATTTTATAGAAAGAGAAACTACAACACAGGGAAATCAAGTAATATAAAGAATATAGGCTGATAAATATGAGAGCCAGGTAGTCTGGCTCCAGAATCTGTTCTCTTAACCAATTGCTTACGTGGTTAAAAAAAAAATCTAAGTTTATTCAGCATTTGTTTTTCAGCTTAGCTGGTGTCAAAGCATTCCAAGGTAATCTTAGCTATTTGTAGAGACCTGCAAAGTAAGGCACTGCCATGACTGTTTGAGGTGAGGGTTAACCTCAGCAATTTCTGAACCAACTCGTGGTTTACAGTAGGTGCACACTGCCTATGGACCTTAGTGTTGAAACAGCCATTCTCCTCTCTTCTCTCTGATGTGTCATGTTTTTTAAACTGTAATGAGAATATTGTCTTTTTCAGACAGTATTATAACCTGCCACAGGGCCCACAGCCTAAAAAAGAATTGATCCAACTATTCCCAGTATAATATTTCTTCCCACGGTTTCCTACTGAGATATTAAGGTTGGGAAAAGCAAGAAGTAAAATGGAGTGTTTTGCTGATGCTGTGTATGCCTTGAGTTAGTTAGCTTAAGTGCCATTTATGTAAGGGTATATACTGTTGCTATGGTAAAAGGAAAGCCTTTCTAGCCATTTATTGATGATTTTATAGTCCTTTTTCATGGCAGATGGAATAAAAGAACAAAGAAAGTTTACTTCCAAAGCAATTTATTAAATATGAAATCACAATAAACTTAATTTCTTTTCACATTTTCCCCTTCAAAATTGCCAACTTATTATTGACAAATGAATTTGTTTCTCTTTCATATCACAATTAAAGTGTGTCTCTCAATAAGACCCAGTGTCTTTCTTTTCAGAGTTCTAATGTATAGTGGAACTAAGTTTAAAAATTCATTCCCTTGGCTGTTTCTTCCCTTTACAACTTGGAGAGTTTTTTTGAAATTACAACTGGATGACTTTCACTGAGGAGTTATGTTTGCTTGTTTATCCTTTTAAACCGAGAAAAAACAGATAAATATTCATATCATTTCTTGCCAAATAACTCAGTTGTCAAATTACTTTTATATACTCGGGTTAGTACTTACTTAGATTAAACTTTTTAAAAAGGAGAGTGAGTTTAAAATGTGGATGCTCTTGAATCAAACAGGATACCTTGAACTATTTCAAAGGCATGGATGGTTTTTGTTTTTATATGAAGTATAGAATGATTCATTAGAGTTATAAAATTAAGATTCTTGTTGGATAAGCGACTTTGCCTAAGGAAAGGAGTAATGGAAATGTTTAATAATTTGCATTGAGAGGTTAGTGTTGCCAAAAGCTATCTCCCAGGCAACTAACTCTCTTTAAGCCATTTACCTGGTCTAATCACCTTATTTCCCAAGCAGAAAGTATATCTTAATCCTAACACCTGAATTCTTCCTATAACCTTCTTAAAGAGCTTGTAGTGGAGAAGTGTTATTCTTCATGCTTCTTTATTATTTAGATGTTACTCATCCTTTTGCTAGAAGCAGTGAGGCAGTGCAAAAAAAATATTTGAGAGAGACTGATAGAACACCAAAATTCTGAATTAAGATGGGTGGTTTCAGAGGGGGTGATCACAGAATATTCACAGTTGGGTCCATTTTTTCATGCTTTATGGTTGTGTCTCAAGTTGCTTTGGACACAATATACAAGGTAAAACCATCCATCCCTTGTCATTTCTCTGTGGGAGCCAAAACAACATATATTAAAAACCAATATACATTAATCTCCAAAGTTAAGTATTTTAGATTTATATCAGAGTTTCATAATTCTTTGTAATAAATATAGAAAAGATTTTAATTTGACAGTTTTAAAGATCAAATATATCCCTGTGGATTACAGTTTCTAATTATATACTATTTGAGTCAATATATTCATGTAACCTTTTATTAAAAGTGGTATAAATAGGTCACAAGAGGATATAGTAATTTTTTATAAGTCCAGCCTTACTTGATACAGAGTTTCCTTTATTAAGAAAGATTTTTTTTCCTTTAAATCACTTTCAGGTAAAAATTGTTTTCAGTCCATGTAATTTAGGATCTCATAAAATACTAAAAAGTTATTTAAAGAATAAGACATGGATTTTTATCCTCGATCAGGACTAACTGTGCTGTTGACAAGAAGTGTTCAGTATACCCAAACTTACATTTTTGTTATATAAAGCAGTTTAGCTATTTTGGTTGTGTATTGGTTGACCAGAGGTAGTGGAAAATGTACACGTATAGGCTTTGAAGTCAATACAGAACAGAATTAAAATTCCAGTTTCTCTACCAACTAGTTGTATGACTTTGACCCAAGTTTGAGTCAAGCCTTAGTTTCTTCATTTATAAAATAGTAATAATAATGTTTTAACATGAAGATTAAAAGGAAAACTTAAGAAAAGCACCAAGTACCATGCCTCAAACGCTCTATCCAGTTAATCCCAAAGTTTAACCTATTTCACTTTATAAACCTCTCTGGAATATTGTGGTAGTCTGGTATTCCAGTCCTATCTCTTCCACTTCTTCTTCAGTGTTGTCACCAAAGAGATTCTTTAAAAACACATGTTTGAACCTCCTATTCTCCTACTTTATTAAACTTGTCAGTGACTCCCTGTTGTTTCAAAGAAAAAGTCCAGGCTCTTTGCCCTCTTGGCTTATTAGGCTTTCTAAGATCCAACTCCGCTATCTCTTTGACTTGTTTGATCCTGCAGGCCTGAGAAGTGAGAAGTTTGACAGGTATGAGGAGTCCTGAATCATAGGCTTGTTGCCTTTTATATGTAATTATAGTCTGTGGTAGTGGTGATGGTAAGTTATCAGCTCACATAATCTCAAGTCACCCTGTTACCATAAAATACTTTTCTTGCAGCACCACATTTAAAGAAATAGTTCTGTTAGTATTTTGTTCCTTCCCATTTTGTTGGGCTTACATGAGGTTTCAGTGCAGTGTCTGTAGCCATGATCAGCCACAGCTCTTCATGATAAAGTCCTTGTCCTTGTAAATCTTTAAATGGCAAGTGTAAATGAGGAGCGTTTCTTAATTGAGGTAAACCTCACATAAAATTAACTATTTTAAAGTGCTTTGTACAGTGGCATTTAGTATATTCACATTGTTGTACAGCCATTACCTCTGGCTAGTTCCACAGCATTTTGTGAGGATATTTTTAACCTAATGCATAATGTCTTTGAATGAATGATAAAGAAATAAGTTTCCATCCCTTGGTTTTTAAGAGCTTTAAGGAATGTTTTAATGACTATTCTAGTGCTATCTCCCAAGTTTCCTTTCAGTTCTAATTTTGTTATTTAAAAATTATATGGTGGCAGTTTGGAGATGTGAGTAACATGCTGTAACATTCTCATGTCATTTAAACATTCTCATGTCAACAGGCATTAATTGCATTCTGTTTGCCTGGTATATTGGCTATCTAAAATAAGCAGAAAACAATATGTTTATACATGAGGAGTTTGTAATTCACTTGGAGAAAAGATATAGATAAAATATGTAGAAAACATATACCCATTCTCACTTTCTGCAGTAAGCCCTTTTTGATGCCCAGTCATTTCCTTTGAGAGTCCTACTTCCTAATTACCAAAAGTTGCAGAAGCATCAAAACAGTGTTACAAAATCTATAAATTATATACATGTAATCTATACATTATAACCATCTTAATCATTTTTAATATACAGTTCAGTAGTATTAAGTACATTCATATTATTGTGCAACAGAATCTCCAGAACTCTTCATCTTGGAAAGCTATAACACTCAGCCACACCTTACAGTACTTGTCTTTCTGTGACTGCCTTATTTTACTTAGCATAAAGTTATCAAGGTTCTTCCATGTTGTAGTATGTGTCAGAGTTTCCTCCTTTTTTTTTTTTTTTAAATATTATTGATATACAATCATATATTGGTTTCACATATACAGCACAGTGGTTCAACAGTTACCCTTATTATTAAATCCTCACTCCCTCTAGTGCGGTTACTATCTATCAATGTAGTAAGATGTTACAGAATCATTGACTATATTCTCCATGCTATAGTACCATCCCCATGACCAACTTATATTGTGATGGTGAATTATTGTGCCCCTTTATCCCCTTCACCCTCTGCCCCACCCACCCCAACCCCTCCCCCTTAGTAACCACTAGTCCCTTCTCCATGTCTATGAGTCTGCTGCTGCTTTGCAGAATTTCCTTCCTTTTTAAAGCTGAGCAATATCCCATTGTATCTGTGCACCACATTTTGATTATCCATTCATCTGTCAACGGAAATCTGGGTTGTTGCCACCTTGGGACTACTGTGAGTAACACTGCCATGAACATGGATATGCAGATATCTCTTTGAGACCCTGCTTTCAATTCTTTTGGTTGTATTTCTGGAAGTGGAATTGCTGGATCATATAATATTCCACTTTCAATTTTTTTGAGGACCATTTTTTATATAACAGCTTCATCATTTTACCCATCATTTCATTCCCACCAACAGTGTACAGGGTTGTCCATATCCTTACTAATGCTTATTATTTTCTGTGGTTTTGGGGTTTTTTTATGGTAGCTATCCTAATGGGTATGAGGTAGAGTAGTATATTTTAAACTAAACTTCAACACAGAAAATTATAATGAAATGTACAACCTTATTTAAAGATTATGGCAGAAGTCTGAATTTGAATACTTGTGTCGACTGACATTTTTGTACTTCACTGTACCCCACATGATGGTCCCCAAGTAAGGCTGATGACAGCTTGAGAAGTCAGGAAAACTTACCTGGGAATTTACCAAAACAAAGTTCAACAAAATGTCTTGGAGGTACCATGAAAAAAACAAATCACAAAATGTATGTACTTTGAACTTTGTACAGAATACAGATATCCTCAGACCAGAGCTACTGGCTTGGTGTAGTATACAAAAATAGGTTAGGAATTTAGCAAGCTCAAAAATAGCTCTTTCTCTGCCAATTTTTCCCCTAATTTTCTACTCATAAAAGATTAGAAGAAAGCTAATTGTCAGTAGTTAGAAGCAGAAACACTGCTAGACAATAAGAAATACTGCATTATTCTAATATAGTGGGATCGTTTAAAAGTCAAAAAGCCAATTTCAGTAGGACCTACTTAGGTTAAAGTACAGTATATACTATATTATTTATAATTACCATGAAATCCAAAGAAATAAATGAATACACAAAGATGTTTCTTTCAGGCAGGAAAGAAAAAACAAACCTTGAAGTATTTTCAAATTATTTTTATTAAAAATGGTCAGGCTAGAAGTATTTGCTTTTGAGAGATACTGGCTTCATTTATCTAAAAAAGCTATCAAATGAGTTAACTGATTTTTTCAGTGATGCAGAAAAGATGATGTACTGTACAAGGCAGTATATATTTGAATGCCTAGAAATATTTTCACCATCATCCTTGTGTAAATCCAGATGTCCTTTTAATATTCCATTTTCTGGAAAGATCCTTGTAATCTCTGTTTTCTCCTCTTTGCCTGTGTAACTCCTATTTGATGGGTATCTCTTACAGAAAGTTTCTCATTTGTCTCTACTCCACAGTTCTTGGTCCCGTGTTTTTTCCTGTATGGTAATCAGAGCACACGGCATTTTCTCTCTTATTGTTCCTGCTCTGTATGGTAGTCGATCTGTATTCTTGACTGTCTGACCCCTGAGACCACCAGTGTGTCTCAGATTAGTAAAGCCAAAGAGACGGTTGTTGCACCATGCTGAGAACTGTACATATGTCTTGGTATGCCTCTGGAAATGTGGGCCATTAGGTTGTCTGCTGTGACTCATAGTGAAGAAAATATTGGGACCATTGAACCAGACTTCAACTTGAGCCTTCTTTCTCTTTTACCTACATACAGTACAGTGTTTGACCTAGGCATGTAGTATGTGTATGTGTTTACAAAAATTAATATTTATTGTATATAAATATATTTTATATTTTTACCTTATTTTTAAAAATGAGTAAACACAGGTGGAGAATTTGGGTTTTTGTTTTTTAAGAAAAATTTATGCATTATAGAATATTAAGTTTCATATAGAAAGAGTGATAAAGTGGTGGTACAACAAAACTGTGTTGTAAGATTATTCTCTTTCTTCTTCTAGAAGAAACATGAGATTGAGGACTCAAAAACAGGCATAAAATTGCAGTGGAAGGAAAATCAGGCTGAGGGAAAAGTGGAAGCAATATGAGGCACTAATAAACTCTAATTAATTACCATACATTTTCTTGGAGCAGACCACAAATGCAACTCTAAGCTTTGTAGCAGCCAACTCAAAAAGGAACAACCTTCTGATTAGAACTTCATGGCTATGACAGCAATCATCTAAACAACTATTTCTGAAGGGTATGACTGTTTTTTGTTTTCTAGAAATTAAAAGGCTCTGGGAATGTAAACTAGTTCAACCATTGTGGAAAGCAGTATGGAGGTTCCTCAAAAAACTAAAAATAGAAATACCATTTGACCCAGGAATTCCACTCCTAGGAATTTACCCTAAGAATACAGGATCCCAGTTTCAAAAAGACATATGCACCCCTATGTTTATCGCAGCAGTATTTACAATAGCCAAGATATGGAAGCAACCTAAGTGTCCATCAATAGATGAATGGATAAAGAAGATGTGGTACATACACACAATGGAATATTATTCAGCCATAAGAAGAAAACAAATCCTACCATTTGCAACAACACAGATGGGACTAGAGGTTATTATGCTCAGTGAAATAAGCCAGGTGGAGAAAGACAAGTATCAAATGATTTCACTCATGTGTGGAGTATAAGAAAAAAGCAAAAACTGAAGGAACAAAACTAGCAGACTCACAAAACCCAAGAATGGACTAACAGTTGCTAAAGGGAAGGGGACTGCGGCGGTGGGTGGGAAGGGAGAAAGAAGGGAAATAAGGGGTATTACGATTAGCACACATAACGTAGGCGAGAGGCATGGGGAAGGCAGTATATCAGAGAGAAGACAAGTAGTGACTCTATAGCATCTTACTATGCTGATGAACAGTGACTATAATGGGGTATGTGGTGGGGACTTGATAATGGGGGAATCTAGTAACTACAATGTTGCCCATGTGATTTTATATTAATGATACCAAAATATTAATTGATTGATTGATTGATTGATTAAAAGTCTCCATTTGCTTTTATTCTTAAAGAGAAAAGTGCTTCTTATTAAAAAACAATCAACCAATAGGGAAAATATAAAATATCATGTAATTAACTGACTAACAATAACCTGTGGTCATACTCCTAAGTTTCTTGGTAGTCTAGAGAAGGAAACACTTGGTTTCACAATTCACACTGGCTAATTTGAATTCCCAAGAGTAAAAAGAGCTTGTTAATTTTCCTGCACTCTCAGTAACCTTGGGTCAGTTCTGCTAATATTTCATAGTCCTATAAGAAAATTTATATTTGTTATTTTTCTATTATCCTTCATACCAGTATCTGATGTGACTTTCTTCTTTGGTTTTTGCAAGTGGACTGTACAGTGTAATGAACAAGTATCCTTGACACCTTTTGATTGATTTGATATATTTTTACCTGGAATATTTCTTATGATACCATTGTATGGGTCATGGTATTTTACCAGATTTTTAATTCAATACATGAGTTTTTCTAGGGCCCAGTATGATATGATCTAGTATTCAATTTCTTTATTGATTTGGCTTTTATCCATAAATGTTATGGGACTTACTCAATTGGAAAAGAGAAGGCCATAACTAGAAGTGAGAAAATTGTAAAAGGAAAAAGTTTCACTAGTAAAAGCAAACATACAGTAAAGGTAGTAGTAGGTCAGTCAGTTATAAATATTAAAACACAGAAGTAGTAAAACCAATTATATCTTCAAAAATTAGTTAAGGGATACACAAAATTAGAGACATAAAATATGATGTCATCTACATAAAATGAGAAGGGGAGTAAAATGCTATTAAAATGTGTTTGAACTTAAGCAACAATCAACTTAATATAGACTCCTATATACAAAGGATGTTATATATGAACTTACTGGTAACCACAGACCAAAAACCTATAATAAATGCTTAAAAAATAAGGAGAAAGAAATGCAAGCGTAACACTAAAGAAAACCATTGAATTACAAGGGAGGAGAGCAAGAGAAGAAAGGAACAGAGAAGAACTATAAAAACAACCAGAAAACAAAATGGCAAATACATATCTAACATTAATTACTTTAAATGTAAATGGACTAAATGCTCCAGTCAAAAAATGTAAAGTGATTGAATGGATAAAAAAAAACAGTACCCATCTATATGCTGCCTACAAGAGACTCACTTTAGACCTAAAGACATATACAAAATGAAAGTGAAGGGATGGAAAGATACTCCATGCAAATAGAAGGAAAAAAGAGCTGGGGTAGCAATTTTTTTTTATCAGAGAAAAAAGACTTTAACAAAAACTGTAATACAATAATAGTAGGGGACTTTAACAAACCAGTCATCCAGACAGAAAATCAACAATGAAACAGTGGTTTTGAACAACACATTAGACCAGACGATCTTAACAGATAGATACACAATATTCCATCCAAAAACAGCAGGAACATTTTTTTTCAAATGTCCATGGAACATTTTCCAAGAAAAATCATATGATAGGCCAGAAAGTAAATCTCAGTAAATTTAAGAAAATTGAAATTGTATTGAGCATCTTTCTCAACCACAACATTATGAAACTAGAAATCAATTACAAGAAAATACTGGAAAAAACACAAACATATACTAACTGAACAGCATGCTACTAAACAACCAATGGGTCAACAAAGATATCAAAAAATAAATTAAAAATACCTAAAGATAAATGAAAATGGAAACACAACATTAAAACTCTTTGGGATGCAGTAAAAGCAGTTCCTCGAGGGATGTGTATATACAGGCCTACCTCAAGAAATAAGAAAAATCTCAAACAATTTAACATTCAACCTAAAGGAACTACAAAGGACAAAGCCCAAAGTTAGTTGAAGGAAGGAAATAAAGATTAGAGTGGAAATAAATGAGAGACTAAAAAAAAAAATCAGAAAAGATCAATGAAATGATGAGCAAAATTGATGCACCTTTAACCAGACTCAACAAGAAAAAAACAAGGGGACTCAAATAAATAAAATCAGAAGTGAAAGAGAAGTTGCAGCTGACACCACAGAAATACAAAGGACAGAAGTACATAAGAGAGTACCACAAAAAATTATATGCCATCCAAGTGGACAACATAGAAGAAATGGATAAAAACCTAGAAACATACAGTCTTCTAATACTGAGTCAGGAAGAAATAGAAAATCTGACCAGGCAGATTACTAGTAACTAAATTTAATTGGCAATCAAAAAATTCCCAACAAACAGAAGTATAGGACCAAATGTCTTAAAGGTGAATTCTAGCAAGATTTAAAGAAAAGTTAATACCTGTCTTTCTCAAACTATTCCAAAAAATAGAAGAGGAAAGAATGCTTCCAAATTCATTCTTGGAAGCCAGCGTTATGCTAGTATCAAAACCGAAGACACTACCTGAATAAAATTACAGACCAGTATCTGATGAACAAAGATCCAAAAATTCTCAATAAAATACTAACAAACTGAAATCAAAATACATTAAAAGGATCATTCACTACTATCAAGTGAGACTTATTCTAGGGGTTCAAGGAGGTTCAATATCCACAAATAAATCAAGATGACATACCACATTAACAAAATAAAGGGTAAAAGACACATCATCTCTATAAATGCAGAAAAGCATTTGATAAAATTCAACATTGATTCATGATAAAAATTCTGAATAAACTGGGTAGAGAAGGTACATACTTCAACATAGTAAGAGCCATATATAACAGACCCACAGCTAACATCATACTCAATGGTGAAGAGCTGAAATCTTCTCCTCTACAACAGAAACAAGACAAGTATGTCCTCTCTCACCATTTTATTCAACCTAGTACTGGAAGTCTAGTCACAGCAGTCAGAAAAGAAAAAGAAATGAAAGGATTCCTAATTGGTAAGGAAGAAGTGAAACTGTCACTATTTGCAGATGACATGTCACTAGATATAGAAAAGCCTAAAGACTCCCCCCAAAACTTATTAGAACTAATAGATGAATTCAGTATTGTTGTAGGATACAAAATTAAGATACACAAATCTGTTGAATTTCTATATATTAATAATGAGCTGTTAGAAATTTAGAAAGCAATCCCGTGTACAACTGCATCAAAAAGAAAGAATACCTAGGTTAACTTCAACCAGAGGTGAAAGGGCAGTACTCTGAAAACCTTAAGACATTGATCAAAGAAATTGAACGTGACACAAATATATGGAAAGATACATTGTACTCATGGATTGGAAGAATTAATACTATTAAAATGTCTGTACTACCCAAAGCAATATACAGATTCAATGCAATCCCTATTAAAATATCAATAGTATTTTTCACGGAACTAGAAAAAATAATCCTAAAATTTATATTTTAAAAGCTACAAAAGACTTGAGTAGAGAAAAACAGATATGTGAAAAAGATTTCACAAGTGGGTTTAATTCAACTAAAAAAATTTTTAAGTGGTTGCAATAATGAACAGTGGCAGAAAAGAAGAGCCCAAATTGTTCAGTCTTTCTGAAGAGCTAGGAAGCAGATGCTATTTTGGATTATTCCAGTTCTTTTGCCAGCCAATAGGTGGTGCTGTTGTGACACAATAGTTAGGTTGCTCTTTGGTGCAAAGCAAAGGGAAAACTGGGAAGTATATGCAAAGTGATTTTTTAACTGGGTTGTTAAAGAGACAGAAAAAATAAAGGGAGGCAACATGACCCTAATTTTATGTGGGTGATGTTGGCACATCTGGTTTTGTAGTATAGGCAGTGACTGTAATAGTACATTTTCTTAAATTTCCATGTGAAAATTAGGTATAACCCAACGCACACCTTTCCTCATCTATAACATTTTCTTTGGACTCTATAGTTTACTCAATTATAAAAATAAAGATTGTTGTGAGAATTAATTAATAATGAATAAAGAAAATAAAAAGTGGCTATTAAGTACCATACACATAACTGTTGCTCAATAAATATCCTGCTCATCTTCTAAATGAGTCAAATAACATTAATAAGGTACATTAATGTAATGTTATTAATATGTTGTTAAATTAGATTAAATTGTATGATCTCTGGATCCTGGAAGCTTATAGTAGGAAAATTTTAAGCTTTATCATTTAGTCCTAAGAATAAAGAATTTTAAAAGTCCATTTGACTCTTTTGAAGGTAAATATCCTAATACACATTACCAGTACACTTTTGAATAGAGGCAATCTACTTCCTTGCTCAATGTTTTTGGAGACAACCATATTAAAGTAGTATTACCATTTTGCAGGTCTTCACTACTTGTGAGTAGTCCTTATCGTCTTGAATGTCAATGTAAAATGAAGAATAAACAGGTGAAAATATCAGGATGAAGGATCTTTATTGAAACCTTGATAAATAAGATGGGACCAACCTCCCTTTTCATGCTCTAACAGTCGTCCATTTGGTAAAATCACAATTTGTTGTTAAGTGTTTCTACCAGTGAACTAGACTAGAGAACAAAGGTAAAATTTGTGTCATCCAATTTATTAGTTATTAGCCAAGGTAAAGTTTTGTAGAGAAGGTTTAAACTAATGACTAAAATAATGGGATCTATAAATAAGTTGTTCTTGCTGAAATTTTCTCTCCTGTTTTTCCATTCACTGCATGTCAGTCCAACCTCAGACTACCACCTTGTCCTTCACTGCAGCCTCCAGATGTGAAGGACTCCAGTATTGAGAATGCCTCTCCCATGAATGCCTGCTTCCTTGAGGACCTAGGAATTTGAGGAGTTGTTTTTTGCCCTTTGCTATTCAGACTTTTGTTGTCTCTTCCTAAGGACTTCTTGCTCCAAGGTGAGAAGATGATTTCTCAGCCGATCTAAAAATTGGAAGCATGCCTAAGTCACTTTCCAGCCTTAAATCATAGCTCCACAAACGAAACAGGCCTTATACCTCCTATGGGTATGGCACCGTAGGAAAAATCCTACATTGTTTTACACGTGATTTACTCAGGAGTTTGTGACAGATCTCTTGGCTAACTGTGAAAGATAGGATAGGGAAAGAAGCAAAATATATGATGGTCTTTATGCCATTCACAAAACCTTGATTTTGTTTGGGGAGCTAATAATGTGTTTTTTAATGGATTTTGCAGTCTTTAAACTGCAATACTTGGTCTGAATCACTGATTTTCACAGGGCACCTTAGAGCCTAGGAGTGTGAGGAGGTTGCCTCCAGGGAACAAGAGGGGAGAAAGGTGAGTGGTACTTGACCCTTGCTTCAACCAGAGAAGCCCTGCTTTCAACAGTTTCATAAGTTCTCTATTGAAGATACTTTTAAGGAAAAGAGTTTGAAAATTACTGACACCTCAATCTCTTACCAACTGAGCCCAATTTTTATACTCAGGAATCTGGGTCACAAATATTAGTATAGCTGTTATTAAGCTGATACCACATTTCATTATATGATTATGTGGTCTCATTCTATATCAGAATAGATTTCTGTTCATTAATGATACGTAATGCCTGATGGTAACTAAATTAAATAGATTAATGAAGGGTAATAGTAATTTCATGGATTAATAAACATTTTAAAAATTAAGATTAATGTACACAAAATGTATTCTATTTATTTTCACTAAATTACTCATATTTAAAACTGTCATTTATTCTGTGAATTAGTAATAGTACCTAACGATGCAGTCCTTGACTTTTTTATGATCTTTGATAAAATGACCAAGAACTACTTGATTTCTATGAAACTACTTGGATCTAGAAAACAAATAATCATTCATATTTTCTACATTTCAAATCTGAAAATAAATTTTGGGCTAGGCCCAAATTTTATAAGTGGCATAAGTCTATAATTCTCTTCTAGTAATAATTTACCATTGTTTTCATTAATTCTTTCAGATTATCTCTTAACCTGTTGATAGCCCAAGTGTTCAAGTTAGACTCTCAAAGTGAAAATCTAATACTTGATTATATTCATTTGTACCACACTATGAGTATGTGCTAATTTTTTTAATTTTAAGAAGTTTTTTTATTGAAGTATAGTTGATACACAGTCTTATGTTTCAAGAATACAACACGGTGCTTCAACAATTATCTGTATTATTAAATCCTCAACCCAAGTAGTGCAGTCCACATAGAAAGATTTTACAGAATCAGTGCCTATATTCTCCATGCTGTACTACCATCCCTGTGATCAACTTATATTATGATAAAGAATTTTTGCCCTTTTATCCCCGTCACCCTCCCACCCACTCGCCCACTCCTCCGCCCTGGTAATCACCAGTCACTCAGTGTCTGTGGGTCTACTGATGTTTTGTTCATTTTGTTTTGTTTGGTTTTTGGATTCCACAAGTAAGTGAAGTCATGTGGAATATTTCTCTTTCTCTGCCTGGCTTACTCCACTTAGCATAATACCATCTAGGTGCATCCATGTTGTCACAATGGCCGATTTTTTTTTATGGCTGAATAATATTCCATTGTGTATATGTACCAACACTTGTTATTTCTTATCTTTTGGATAGTGGCCATTCTAACTGGTGTGAGGTCATACTTCATTATGGTTTTGATTTGCTTTCCCTGATAATTAGCAATGTGGAGCATCTTTTCATGTGCCTGTTGGCCATCGGTATTTCTTCTTTGGAAAAATATCTGTTCAGATCCTCTGCCCAATTTTTAACTGGGTGATTAATTTTTTTGGTGTTGAATTATATGAATTCTTTATTTATTTTGGATGTTAACCCCTTATCAGATAAATCATTTAAGAATATATTCTCCCATCCTGTAGGCTACCTTTCTATTCTGTTGATGGTGTCCTTTGCTATGCAGAAGCTTTTTAGTTTTAGTTGGATGTAGTCCCACTTGATCGTTCTTTATTTTGTTTCCCTTGCCTGAGGAGATGTGTCCAGGAAAAATTGCTTATACTTAATATTCAGGAGATTTCTGCCTATGTTTTCTTCTAAGAGTTTTATGGTGTCATGTCTTACGTTCATATATTTAATTCATTTCAAGTTTTCTGTTGTGAATGGAGTTAGACAGTAATCCAGTTTCATTCTCTTGCATCTAGCTATCCAGTTTTCCCAACACCAGTTATTGAAGAGACTTTATTTCCCAACACCAGTTATTGAAGAGTCTTTTCCCCATTGTATATCTATGGCTCCTTTATCATACATTAATTGACCATATATGTGTGGGTTTATATCTTGGCTGTCTATTCTGTTCCACTGATCTATGGGTCTGTTCTTATGCCAGTACCAAGTTGTTTTGATTGCTGTAGCTTTGAAGTATAGCTTGAAGTCAGGGAGCATAACTCCACCAGCTTTGTTCTTTTTCAGGATTGCTTTGGCTATTCAGTGTCTTTTCTGGTTCACATTTGAATTTTAAGATTATTTGCTCTAGTTCATTGAAAAATGCTATTGGTATTTTGATAGGGATTGCACTGAATCTGTAAATTGCTTTAAGCAGAATGGCCATTTTGACTATTAATTCTTCCTATCCATGAGTACAGGATATATTTCCATTTCTTGGTGTCCTCTTTCATTTCTCATGAGTGTCTTATAGTTTACAGAGTACAGGTCTTCCACTCCTTGGTTAGGTTTATTCCTAAGTATTTTATTATTTTTGGTGCAATTATAAATGGAGTTGTTTTCCTGATTTCTCTTTCTGCTAGTTCATTGTGAGTTTATAGGAACACAACAGATTTCTGTGTATTAATATTGTATCCTGCAACTTTGCTGAATCAAATTATTAGTTCTAATAGTTTTTTTGGTGGCATCTTTAGGGTTTTCTATATAATATATCATGTCATCTGCAAATAGTTTTACTTCTTTATGAGTTTGGGTGCCTTTCTTCTCTTTGTGTTGTCTGATTGTCATGGCTAAGACCTCCAGTGCTATGTTGAATGAAAGTGGTGAGAGTGGGCATCCTTGTTTTGTTCCTGATCTTAGAGGAAAAGCTTTCAGCTTTTTCATCATTTAGTATGATGTTAGCTGTGGGTCTGTCATAAATGGGCTTTTTATATTGAGGTATGTTTCCACTATACCCATTTTGTTGAGAGTTTTTATCATGAATGGATGTTTTGTCAAATGCTTTTTCAGCATCTATTGAGATGATCTTGTGATTTTTATCCATTTGTTAATGTGAGGTACCATGTTGATTGACTTATGAATATTATGCCATTCTTGCATCCTGGAATAAATTCCACTTGGTCGTGATGGATGATACTTTTGATGTATTTTTTAATTTGGTTTGCTAATATTTTATTGAGGATTTTTGCATCTATGATCATAAGGGATATTGGTCTATAGTTTTCCTTTTTGGTAGTGTTGATGCTGACCTCAAAGAATGAGTTTGGAAGTATTCCCTCCTCATCTACTTTTTGGAATACTTTGAGGATGGGTATTAGCTCTTCTTTAAGTGTATGATAGAATTCAGCTGTGAGCCTATCTGGTGCTGGACTTTTGTTTTTTCAGAGCTTTTTGATTACTAATTCAATTTTTTTACTGGTAAGATTTCCTGTTTCTTCCTGGGTCAGTCTTAGAAGGTTGCATTTTCTAGGAAGTTTTCTATTTCTTCTAGGTTGTACAATTTGTCAGCATATTTTTTATAGAGTTCTCTAATAATTCTTGATATTTCTGTGGTATACATTTTGAGTATTTCTTTTTCATTTCTGATTTTGTCATTGGTGTACTCTCTTATTTTCTTGATAAGTCTGGGTTGGAGTTTGTCTATTTTGTTTATTTTCTCAAAGAACCAGCTCTTGGTTTCATTAATTTTTTCTATTGTTTTATTCTTCTCTATTTTATTTCTGCTCTGACCTTTATTAGGTCTCTCCTTCTACTAACTTTAGGTTTTATTTGTTCTTCTTTTTCTAGTTTCTTTAGTTGTGATTTTAGACAGTTTATTTGGGATTGTTCTTGTTTCTTGAGGTAGGCCTGTATTGCTAAGTACTTCCTTCTTTGAACTGCTTTTGCATCATCCCACAAATTTAGAATTGTTGTATTTTTGTTTTCATTTGTCTCCATGTATTGCTTGATTTCTACTTTGATTTGTTCATTGATGCATTTATTATTTTGAAGAATGTTGTTTAGCCTCCATGTGTTGTGGCTTTTTTGTTTTCTTCATGTAATTTATTTCTAGTTTCAACCATTGTGGTCTGAGAAATTGCTTGATACAATTTCAGTCTTTCTGAATTTATTGAGGCTTTTTTGTGGCTTAGTGTGTTATCTGTTCTGGAAAACACTCGATGTGCACACTTGAGAAAAATGTATATCCTGCTACTTTTTGTTGGAGTGTTCTGTAGATATCTGTTAAGTCCATTTAATATAATGTGTTGTTCAGTACCTCTGTTTCCTTGTTTATTTTCTGTCTGGTTGATCTGTCTACTGATGTGAGTGGTGTGTCAAAATCTCCTACAATTAATGTGTTGTAATCTATTTTCCCCTTTAATTCTGTTAGTATTGTTTTACATATTTATGTGCTCCTGTGTTGGGTGCATAGATATTTATAATGGTTATATCCTCTTGGTGAACTGACCCCTTTATCATTATGTAACATCTTTCTTTGTCTCTTGTTACTTTCTTTGAAGTCTGTTTTGTCTGATATAAGTACTGCTACTCCTGCTTTTTCCCTGTTATTTTCATGAAATATCTTTTCCCATCCCTTCACTGTCAGTCTGTGTATGTCTTTAGGTTTGATATGAGTCTCTTGTAGGCATATAGATGGTTGTTTCTTTATCCATTCTGCTACCCTATGTCTTTTGATTGGTGCATTCAGTCAATACATTTAAGGTAATTACTTATAAGTATGTACTTATTGTCATTTTATTAATTGTTTTCTGTTGTTTTTGTAGTTCCTCTCTGTTCCTTTCTTTCTATCATATACTCTTCTCTTGTTATTTGATGGTTTTCTTTAGTGTTGTGATTGGATTTCTTTTTTAAAAAAATTTTTTGTATCTATTATAGGTTTTAGGTTTGTGGTTACCATAAGGTTCATGGATAGTTTTCTAAATACATAATGGTCTGTATTAAGTTGATGGTTGCTCCATTTCAAACACAGTCTAAAAGTACTTCCTTTTTCTTCTTCTCTTCTACACTTGATGTATTAAGTGTCATAATCTGCAATTTTGTGTATTCCTTGACTTATTTTGTGTATAGTTGCTCTTACTACTTTTGTTTTTTTAACTTCATAGTTGCTTGCTAAGTCATTTGTGTCCTACTTTTACTATGAGTATATGTTCACTTCTGAAAAATATTTAGGCTTAAGAACATTTCCAAATACAGAAGTCCCTTTAATATATCCTGTAAGGCCAGTTTAGTGGTGGAGAATTCCTTTAACTTCATTTACCTGGGAAACTTTTAATCTCTCCTTCAATTTTGCATGATAAGCTTGCTTAGTAGAGGACTCTCGTTGAAGGTCCTTTTGTTTCAATACATTAAATGTTTCATGCCACTCTCTTCTGGCTTGTAAAGTTTCTGTGAGAAGTTTGCTTAAAGCCTGATGAGGTTTCCTTTATAAGTAATCTTTTGCCTCTCTTTAGCTGCTTTGAATACCCTCTTTTTATCATTAATCTCTGTCATTTTAATTATTATATGTCTTGGGTTGTCTTCCTGGGATTCCTTTTGTTAGGGACTCTTTATATTTCCAGGACCTGGGTGTCTGTTTCTTTCCCTAGATTCGGGAAGTTTTCAGCAATTATTTCTTCAAAGAGACTTTCTACTCCTTTTTCTATCTCTTTTTCTGGTACCCCTGTTATGCAAATATTGTTTGTTTGGAGTTGTCCACACAGCTCTCTTAGCATCCTCTCATTTCTAGACATTCTTTTTTTCTCTCTGTTCCTCAGCTTCATTGTTTTCCTGTCCTCTAATTTCCAGCTCATTGATTGTCTCTTCTACTTGCAGCAATCTATTATTCATTCCTTACATTGTTTTTTTCATTTCAGTTACTGTATTTTTCATCTCTGAGTGGCCCTTTTTCAACTCTTCAATCTCTTTGTTGAAGTCTTCCCTAGGATCTTCAATACTTTTCCACAGATCAGTGAGTATATTTATGACTCTTGCTTTAAAATCTTTATCAAGAAGATTGGTGATCTCTGTTTCACTTAGCCTTCTTTCTGGTGTCTTATCTTGTTATTTTTGGAACATATTCCTCTGCCTCCTCATTTTGTCTGTGTTTCTGTGTTACTTCCTTTGTATTAGATAGATCTGCAATGCCTCCTGGTATAGAGAGTAATGGCTCTATGAAAAAGGTATCCTGTGGTGCCCAGAAGCTCAAGACTCTTTACTTCCAGTGCCTGGTACTCTTTTGTGGTAGAGCCTCAGTTGCTGTTTGTAGGGTATAGGCAGAAAAGATTGCCTTTCTCCCATCTGCCAGCAGTGGCTGATCTTTGTCAGCAGAGGCCCTTTGTGAGCCATGTAGCTGGCTGGTGCTTCTGATAGGATAGTTGCGGGGGAGGGGGGGTACCTTTCTGTCTGTCTGCTGATAGGGACTGATCTCAGTCCCCAGCTTTTGGCAGCTCCCTATCCCTCCATTTGTGAACCAAGCAGCAGTGCTTGTGCTGGGATCATTGTAGGCAGGGCTGCCTTCTGCCTTCCCTGCAGTGATGGTTGTGCTGCTGGGCTGACAGGGTTGGCAGGGGTGGGTACACAGGGGAGCATGGCACAGGGTCACCAGTGATGAAGAAGGAGTGTTTGTAGCTGGGTCCTAAAGGCCCCTCTCCAGTTAAGTTGAGAGAAGATTGAGAAAGCTGTGTCCCTCTGCCTGCCAGACAGCAAAGTCTCCCTTCCCCTGCCAGGCAGCAATGTGTGATGCTGCTGGGCTGAGTGGGCTTGGCGGGTGGTTGGGTGGGTGGGTGTTAGGTAAGCACCTCAAGGCTGAGCCACTTTCCAGTGGGGTGCAGTATCTGGGGCTCCTGAGCATGCCCAACCAACTGGGCTGAGGGAAAGCTGGGAAAGTGTCATTCACCTGCCCTTTCTCCTGTGGAGAGAGCTCTATCCAACCCTCACCCCTCTGGCACCTTGCCTGCTGCTTGTAAATCTTTCCAATGGCTGCCTCTGTATTGGGTTTCAGCAGGACCAACAGAGGAATGTGCCTGTCCTCTGTAAGGGACTGGAGTCGCAGCCTTCCAGAGTGCTCCAACTCTCCCTGGTGTCCAGCCCCCTTAATCACCAAAGCCCTATAAAATGTAGACTTCTGTTCCCAGAGCAGATTTCCAGGGCCAGGTGTGCAGACTTCCTGAGTGCTTAGCCCCTCCCTGCTCCATTCCTCTTCTTCCCGCTTGTGGGCTGGGATGAGGGAAGGACTGGGGTCCTGATTGATCATAGCTCTGCCCCTTCACCTTTTTCTGTGCAGTCTTCTCTTCACCAGGTGTAGGTTGGCTGTACTGCAGTCTTCAGGTTGTTTTCTGGGTTAGTTGTATTTACTGTAGCTGCTTTCTTGGTGTGTGTGTGGGAGGAGGCTTCCACCTTGCCTTCCTACTCCACCATCTTTTTTCCCATCACCTAAAACAATCATTTTCACATGGAGATAAGAACACTTTCTGAAATTGAGAAAATACTAAATTATTTTAGGCCTTTTATAAATGAACCTAAAATACACACTAATCAACTTTTTATTATTGAGAAATGTGAGCAGTAGGCATTCCCATCCTACCCATGACCTCTGTCCACCTTTTTCTTTATTGTCCTCTCTGCTTTACTGTTTCCTGCATCGCCAACATCCTTCTCCGGAGGTTGATCTCACACCATTCCCCAAACCCACCCATTTTTGTCCCTCATCATTTAGATCCCCTTGAGAGTAGTCATTTAGATGGGCCACAGAATTCAGCTCATGCCTTTGTACCCTTGGGTTTGTCAGTGTCCTGTGGGGACAGTGACAGTAGGGTCTTGTGGTCCATTACATACGTGTGAGTGTCAGGAATGTTCATTCTTTTGGGCCATTCAATAGAGGCAGTTAATGGCACCTTTAATGTATATACTTGCAGCATTTGAAGAAGTCCAACACTTTGTTGATTATTAAAATGGTTTGCTTTAGGCATTAATACCTTAAGATTAATTGGTTGCTCTTTTTATATACACAGAATTTAGATTTATTCTAAGAAAATTAGTTTTGCCTAGTATGGTAGGAAATTAAATTTTGCAGTAGTTTAGAAATTGCTTTTCGTAACAGACTTGTTGATAAATGGCCTATTCTTTTTCCTGTTAATTCCTTTACCACTTACAGGGGTGTGCAATATCCAAAAAGAAAATGCTGTAGTAACTACTGTGTCATGGGTCTATTTAAAAATGCAATGATCATTTTTGTCTTATAGGACAAACTATTCGAGAGAAAAGAATTGTAGAAGCAGCAAATGAAAGAGAAGTAGACTATGAAGTAGGGGATATACCAACAGAATGGGAAGGTAAGTCTTTGCTTTTAGTAGTATCTCTGGAAGGCAAATTTTAAACTATATACAAAATCTATCAGAGCATATGTAATTACATGTTTATTCTCTTTGCAAAAACGTTTACGATTGAATCCAATTTTTTTTTAAACATTGCATTTCCTTGAAAGTTCTGAAGGTACCACATTCTGGTAAGGGAACACATGTCTGGTGAGAAGAACCATTAAGCTTTATCAGAGCTGGGACGACACTGAGTTACAAGATGCATAACTGGAGAGGCACTCATTTTCATGGGCTGACCCTGCACTTACACAATCCCAGGGTCTGAATCGTGTTTTTGGTACTCGCTACCCCCATGAATTTGGGACAGTAACTTATAATTCCCAATCTTAGTTTCCTTTTTTATAAATTGTAGATACTACTTGCTATAGATACCATTAAGAATATTTGTTCAACTTAACAATGACCCTGTTAGCTGACCCCCTGTTAAGACAAGGATGGACACTTGGTCCCTCTGTCAGGACTTTGGAATTAAGGTAAAAGATCAAAGAGAGATAAATAGTTCCATTCAGTCTGTCAGTATGGCTCGAACAATAACATATGCACTTGGTAGCTTTTGGGTGGCTATCTTCAATGCACTATTTAAGCTTTATTGCAGAAAAAGCTGACCTACTAAGAAGAAAACGGGAACTAGTCTACAAAAAAGTATATAAGTCTGATAGAATAAAATACTTATAAGTATATAAGTAAGACAAAATATCTCCCAGGTTTCCAACAACTTTCCAGTTCCCAGTTCCATTTGTTTCTGAATGAAGTTCAGCTGCAAGTCTGCCTTTGAGTTCTAAGGGCACCCCATATCCTTGTTATAAGCTCCCCCTTTTTCCTTACCAGTTCTTAACCAAATGTCTGGCACATGGGAAGGCACATAGTAAGTGTACAATAAATACATATTGAATACATGAAATCTAGCCTAAGTTAGCCTTTGTTATTTGCAACAAAAATAACTTTAACTAAAATATCGATACCTATCTTATTATATCACTTAACACTTACCAAGTGTTTACCTGTATAACTGGTATTATGCCATTGCTGTACAATCATTACATTTTTTAATCAAAATAATCCCATGGGGTGAAAACTGTAATTGTACACATTTAATAGATAGGGAATCTAAGGCCTAGAAAGATTAGATAAATTGCCTTGGTTATACAGTTTACCCACTGTAAGCAATAGATGCATTGCTTCCCGGTGGGTGTAGCATGATACCATGATACCATGGTAGCTGTTGGCATTCAGTTACTTTTATGCCAGTAAATATTTCCCTGGCAATATCTTTTCCATTTCTTCTTCTTAGCTATTAAAATATGAACTAGAACTATGAGAAAAGAACATAAAAATGGGTAGATACCAGAGACTTTTTGAAGAAATACAGAACATAAACCAGCAAGTTGTAGGAGTGATTGAGTTTTCTTATTTTAATAAACTTAACAGTGTTATAAGCTACATTTGTAATTCTCGAATAATGCTTGTATCTTTTTATAATGAGCCTATTTTATCCTTTTTTTCCAATAATAGTGTAGAATTAAAATGTTTATAGAAATAAGTTATAAATAAACAAATAGGTAATGATTCATTTTTCAGCCTTTGAGATGTTCAGAGAATTAGAATGAAATTTAGTGCTTTTTATGGCTCTGTTCTGATCTACTAAGTCAGCATAACTATCCCATGGGATATTTCCTTAAAACAAATGTATCAACCAAACACTGAAACTAAAATTATTTTTATGGTGTTGCACATCAATTAAATGTAAAAAATAAGAGCTCTGTATTCATGAAAAATAAAATTACAGTATAAATAAACACACAAAACACTACTTTACAGATGGAAACTCATCCCATGCTCGTGGCTAGGAAGAATTAATATCGTTAAAATGGCCATCCTGCCCAAAGCAATATACAGATTTGATGCAATCCCTATGAAACTACCAGCAACATTCTTCAATGAACTGGAACAAATAATTCAAAAATTCATATGGAAACACCAAAGACCCCGAATAGCCAAAGCAATCCTGAGAAAGAAGAATAAAGTAGGGGGGATCTCACTCCCCAACTTCAAGCTCTACTATAAAGCCATAGTAATCAAGACAATTTGGTACTGGCACAAGAGCAGAGCCACAGACCAATGGAACAGACTAGAGAATCCAGACATTAACCCAGACATATATGGTCAATTAATATTTGATAAAGGAGCCATGGACATACAATGGCAAAATGACAGTCTCTTCAACAGGTGGTGCTGGCAAAACTGGACAGCTACATGTAGGAGAATGAAACTGGACCATTGTCTAACCCCATATACAAAAGTAAACTCAAAATGGATCAAAGACCTGAATGTAAGCCATGAAACCATTAAACTCCTGGAAGAAAACATAGGCAAAAACCTCTTAGACATAAACATGAGTGACCTCTTCTTGAACATATCTCCCCGGGCAAGGAAAACAACAGCAAAAATGAGTAAGTGGGACTATATTAAGCTGAAAAGCTTCTGTACAGCAAAAGACACCATCAATAGAACAAGAAGGATCCCTACAGTATGGGAGAATATATTTGAAAATGACACATCCGATAAAGGCTTGACGTCCAGAATATATAAGGAGCTCTCACGCCTCAACAAACAAAAAACAAATAACCCAATTAAAAAATGGGCAGAGGAACTGAACAGACAGTTCTCCAAAAAAGAAATACAGATGGCCAACAGACACATGAAAAGATGCTCCACATCGCTAATTATCAGAGAAATGCAAATTAAAACTACAATGAGGTATCACCTCACACCAGTAAGGATGGCTGCCATCCAAAAGACAGAGAACAACAAATGTTGGCGAGGCTGTGGAGAAAGGGGAACCCTCCTACACTGCTGGTGGGAATGTAAGTTAGTTCAACCATTGTGGAAAGCAGTATGGAGGTACATCAAAATGCTCAAAACAGACCTACCATTTGACCCAGGAATTCCACTCCTAGGAATTTACCCTAAGAATGCAGCAATCAAGTTTGAGAAAGACAGATGCACCCCTATGTTTATTGCAGCACTATTTACAATAGCCAAGAATTGGAAGCAACCTAAATGTCCATCAATAGATGAATGGATAAAGAAGATGTGGTACATATACACAATGGAATACTACTCAGCCATAAGAAAAGGGCAAATCCAATCATTTGCAGCAACATGGATGGAGCTGGAGGGTATTATGCTCAGTGAAACAAGCCAAGCGGAGAAAGAGAAATACCAAATGATTTCACTTATCTGTGGAATATAAGAACAAAGGAAAAACTGAAGGAACAAAACAGCAGCAGAATCACAGAACTCAAGAATGGACTAACAGGTACCAAAGGGAAAGGGACTGGGGAGGATGGGTGGGTAGGGAGGGATAAGGGGGGGAGAAGTAGGGGGGCATTAAGATTAACATGCATGGGGGGGTAGGAGAAAAGGGAGGGCTGTACAACACAGAGAAGGCAAGTAGTGATTCTACAACATTTTGCTATGCTGATGGACAGTGACTGTAAAGGGGTTTATAGGGGAGACCTGGTATAGGGGAGAGCCTAGTAAACATAATATTCGTCATGTAAGTGTAGATTAGTGATACCAAAAACAAAGCAAAAAAAAAAAAAGGGCAGTTCCTGTGTGGTAACCTCCAACGAGTTCTACACAGGGTATAAAGGTCATATAAAAGTGTAGGCAAAGGGTCTGTTTGTGTTTATACAGAGGATCAAAGCCTAATTGGGCTACCCCGAAAATCAACTAAGATACGATATGAAAAAGAACTTCCAACATCTGCACCCTCTGGAAGACTCATGCCAGAAGATGATCATCAAAAAACCCCAACAAAGATCCACGCACTGCTACAGCTGTAGATGCACTCATCCCACCAGTTCCTGGACCTGCCATGGGAATGAGGAAGGAGATATCTAAGCTGGCCTGTGCATACAGTAAAACAACAAAATTGGACTGGATCTATACTGTTGGAACTCAACCAAGAATTTGGAGAAGTGCAAATTGTAGCGCTCCAAAGTCTTACAACTACAAACTATTTATTGTTAAAAGAACATATGGCATGTGAACAGTCCCCAGGAATGGGTTGTTTTAATTTGTCTGATTTCTCTCAGACTGTTCAAGTTCATTTGGACAATATCCACCATATCATAGATAAGTTTTCACAAATGCCTAAGGTGCCTAACTGGTTTTCTTGGTTTCACTGCAGATGGCTGGTAATTACAGATATGCTTTGGTTATGTAACTATACTCCTATTATGTTAATGTGTGTGTGCAATTTAAGTAGTAGCTTAAAACCTATACATGCTGAAGTTACTCTACAAGAAGATATATCAAAGAAATAATCAATCTTCCCATGTTTTCTTCCGCCTGCTACTTCTATAGCTTTTCTTCTTCCTTCCTAATTACAACCCTTAAATAGAATTTGTGCCTCATATCAAATTTACCGAGTATCATAATTCTTCCAAGTGGTAAAGATACCTCAAGACAAATGCTGGGCATAGAAGCCACAGGGCATAAATATGCAAAGAAGTAAAAAGCTAACTTTTTCAAACAATAAGGCTTCTCTCTCACTTACCAACTTCACATTTCCCTGTATGGCCCCGGAAGATGACTGGTTAGCCAGAGACGGGTAAGATTCCTCAAGGGAGGAACAACCTAAGACAGGCACAGTCGCAGGGGGGCCATCAGGTGAGAAATTGGGGATCAACAGAGGTGAGGCTTAGAACCTCACCCCCCCGTTCTGAGAGAAATCTTCTGCATACGTGGATGTTTTATTGCCCTGGTCTAGCTTGGATTAACACATAGTCTACAGGCACACACCTGATCATCTACATTTGCTCTCTTACAACACTAAACTATGTTTTCTACCTTTATCTTGTATCTACCTACCACTTCAGCATTTTATTAAAAATAATAATAATAAAGAGAGAAATGTGGTATCCACATATAAATCAAGTATAAAAACCAAATGAGTATTCATATTTGAACTGACTGTTTATAGTTCATAATGCATGAGCAAAACCGAAAGTTTCTGTGATGACTGCCCTTGTACTGTTCACTATGTAACTTATTCATTATGTAAGAATTTGTTCTACATGTAAGAACTTGTTTGTTATGCCTCAGAAGATTGGAGACTGACAAAAATTAGGCTTGGGGTGGAATAATGATTGTGCATTGAGCATTGACTCCCCTATACAGAATTTTATTGTCGTTAACAACCATTTGATCAATAAATATGAGAGATGCCCTCACAAAAAAAAAAAAAAAAAAAAAAAGGACAGACTTCCAATGGTAAAATAAATTAGTAACCGGGATGTAATGTATAGCATAAGGAATAGAGTCAAGATATTGTAACAGCCTGGTAGGGTGATAGCTGGAACCTAGAATTATGTATATAAATGTTCTACCACTGTGTTGTACACTTGAAACTCATGTAATGTAATACTGTGTGTCAACTACCCTTCAATAAAAAATAATTATTAAAAAAAAAAAAAAAAAAAAAAAAGTAAAGGAGAGAAAAAAACTTCTAAATAATGGCAATACCAAATGAATCTGAATTATTTTCAGATCCACATGAATACTATATTTGTTAATTATTAGTAGTAGAGGTACCTACCAGCTGCATATGCTACCACAATATATACTTGACAGTGTGCCCTTTTTAATTCATTTCTTTAATAAACATCATTTAAGGACCTCTGCAACCATAGAGTTTACATTCTGGAGTGGGCAAGTGTGTAGGAGAAAGATAATAAATCAGATATATAACTACATGTATGTTATGGCCACAGAAAATAAAGCAGGGAAAGGGAATAGGGAGTATTAGGAAGAGTTCTGCAGTTTTAAGTAGTGTATAGAAAAGGCCTTGCTGAGAGGACGATTTATAGTAAGGGCAGAAGGAGGTGGCTATGCAGGTAAGCAGCATAGGAACATTCCTGGAGAGTAAGTACAAAAGCCCTGAGGCATGAGCATACTTAGGTGTTTAAGGAACAGCAAGGAAGCCAGTATGACTGGAATAAAGCCAGAGAGAAAGTAGGGTTGAAGTTAGAAAAATAATAGGATATTTAATCTTGTAGGACCATATAGGCCATTGTAAGGACTCTGGCTGTTACTCTGAAATTGGAAGACATTGGAGGGTCTGAAGAGTAGTACTATGCTCTGAGTTATATCTAACAGGATTACTCTTGCTGCATCATTGCAAAGAGACTAAGTGGGGCATGGGCTCAACATGGAGACAAAGGGCTCTTGTAATAATTTGGGCCAGGGGTAAGTGTGACTTGGAACAGAGTAATGTGGCGGTGGAAAGAAGTAGTCACATTCTAGATCTATTGTAAAAGTTGAGCCGTTGGGATTTACTGACAGATTTGATGTGGAATGTAAGAGAAAAAGTCCGTGATGACTGTTAAACTTTTGAGTCTCACCTAGAAAAATAGAATTGCTGTTGACAGAAGGGCTAGACTGTGGAAGGAGCAAATTTAAGGAGTGGGGAATGCGATTAGGGAAATGTGAAGTTTGAGATGCCTGTTAGACATCAAATAGAGATATTAAGTTGTATATATAAGCCAAGAATTTAGTGGAAAAGTTTGTGCTGGAGATAAAATTTGGAAGTTCACAGCAAGTAAATGGTATTTAAAGCTAGGAGACTAGATGAGAGCACAAAGGGTATGAATGTAAATAGAAGATGAGAAGTTCAAAGACTGACTGCTTAGCTACTTCAGGTTTTAGAGAGAATGAAGACAAAAAATGAACAGCCAGAAAAGTAGGAGAAAAAAGAAAACTTTCATGTGCTGGAAGCCAAATGTCAAGGAGAAGTGATCAGCTGTGTTGAATGAGGACTGAGAATTAATTCTTGGCTTTAAGAACAGGGAAGTCAATGATATGGGCAAAATGATTCTGTAGAGCTTTAGGAATAAAAACTTGGTAGAAAAAAGAATGGCAAGAGAAAATTTGGAGAAAGTGAGTATAGACAAGACAATGCTTATGAGGAATTTATCTGTAAAAGAAAGGAGGGTATTGAGACAGTGCTTGGGGAAGAATAAGAGTCAAGACGAATTTTACTTTCTCTTGTTCCAAAGACAGGAGAAGTAACTGAGTTTTGTAATATTGATAGGAAAGATCCAGTCAGAAAGAAAACATTAATGATACAGGATAAAGAAAGTCTTGAGAGGGCAAGGTGGGACAGGATCTAGTGTACATGTGGAAGAGTTGGCCTTTGACAAGAGCATGGAAAGTTCATCAGTGGTAATAGCAGAAAAGTACAGTATATTGACATAAATGCAAGTAGATATATACATGTGGTGATGAGAACTTGAGCAAATTCTCTTTTGATTCCTCCAAATGAAGTTCAGAGGGGTTAAATATCTCCCTAACTACAAACAGCAGCTATAACCAAGATTGGAACCCACATTATCTTCAGAGTCTTTACTCTGAATATTATATTGCCTACTTCATTAATAACCTGGTTAGTTCTTATGGCACTGCAACTTTTAAATAGGCATTGATTCCTTTGGAAGTCTTTGTGACTTCACCGCTTGAGACCTAGTGCTAGGTGGTATTTTTGGTATATTCCTTTTTGTTTTTCACATCACTTCATATGCTTCTTCCAAGTATAACACTTAACAGACCATAGATTATTCCTCCTTTACTTACATACTTCTCCTCTCTGGACTTAAAAATTCTCTAGGGTAGGGTCCTTACCTTGTATTCACTGTATTCTCAAGGCCTGATTCAACCCCTAACACAATATAAATGCAAGTTCAATCAATATTTATTGAATGAATGCATTTTAAAATTGAAAGTATCTATGGAAGAGACATTTTGGGGAATTGCTGACTTGCTGAAAATAGTTCATTTTAAAAAGAAAGACATCCAGATGAGATTGGATTAAAGGTGGCAGTGTGAGAGGTGAGACAGAGACCTCTTCCTAAACCACATATAATACGAAAATATAACTTAATACAACTAATCTTGAAAGAGCAACAGGAAAGAAGGCTGTGCCAGACTGCATACACCTGGAGAAAAGAGCAGACCTCATGAAATAGGGTAATGTACCAAAGCTGTAACCCGGCGGGGGACAAGCTCTTCCCCAACCCCAGCTCACTGGTGGGAGGAAGAGAAAAAGACCATGGAGGGAGTGGAGGTCTGGGACTACTGAACACCTAGCCCTGGAGATCTCCTCTGGGAGCATGAACCTACATTGCATGGTGCTCTGGTGATTTAGTGAGGTTGGAAAGCTTAAGGCATGTGGAATACCTGGAGAAAAGGAGATTTCAGCTGCTTGTGGAAAACAGGGATTCATATCCAGCTGATCTCGGTGGGCAGTCTGAGAGACTTCCTAGAAGCTAGAGGGCTGCTAAAGGGGCAAGGATTGCACAGAGCTTACTGCTCAGGAGAAAGGACAGGCAGACAAAATTGACTGGGTGCAGTCTGCCCAGCAGGTTGGGAGCTTAAGTGAACTTCAGGGGCTCCATCCTCATGGCTGGCTACACAGCTCCAAGGCCCTCCATTGTGATACGCAGCCTGCTGTGTCTTCCTCCCGGCTAGTCTGCACCTGGCTCAGGCTCACAAACCAGCAATCTCTGCCATAGTGTCAGGCCAGTCAGAGGGAAGCCCCACCTGCAGCAGCTACAAACAAAGCATAGAGGCTTACACCTATGCATTCAGCCCACTGGTTCTGGCAGTGGAGACAGGCATAGCAGCTGGGAAGCAGGAAACAGCTCTTTCCTCCCCACCAGCACCAACACTGCTCCATGTGACCCCCGACATTGCTCAAGGGGCTGAATGGCTCCAGAGGGTAGAGCTTCTGGGCACTAGAGGCCACCACAGACAAATTATGAAACATCAAAGGAACCTGGTTCAAAGCAAAATTATGAATATACCTGAAAAAGATTCAAATGAAATCAACCTCATGAATCTTCCTGAAAGAGTTTCAAAATAAAAATCATCAACATGCTCATGGAGGTACAGAAAAATATTCAAGAACTCAGGAACAAATTTAGTATGGAGATCCAATCATTGAAGAATACAATGGAGGGTATTAAAAGCAGATTAGATATGTTGGAGGAGACGATAAATGAAATAGAAACTAGGGAAGAGGAATACAAAGAAGTTGAGGCACAGAGAGAAAAAAGGATCTCTAAGAATGAAAGAATACTGAGAGAACTGTGTGACCAAAGCAAACGGAACAATATTTGTAATATAGGGGTACCAGAAGAAGAAGAAGAGAGAAAAGAAGAGACAGAAAGTGTGTTTGAGGAAGTAATTGCTGAAAACTTCCCCAATCTGGGAAAGGAGATAGTCTCTCAGGCCATGGAGGTGCACAGACCTCCCAACACAAGGGACCCAAAGAGGACAACACCAAGACATATAGTAATTAAAATGACAAAGATCCAGGATAAGGACAGACTATTAAAAGCAGCTTGAGAGAGAAATAAGATCACATACAAAGGAAAACCCATCAGGCTATCATCAGACTTCTCAGCAGAAACCTTGCAAGCTAAAAGAGAGTGGCATGATATATTTAATGCAATGAAGCAGAAGGGCCTCGAACCAAGAATACTTTATTCAGCAAGACTATCATTTAAATTTAAAGGAAGGATTAAACAATTTCCAGATAAGCAAAAGCTCAGAGAATTTACCTCCCATAAACAATCTCTACAGTGTATTTTGGAGGGACTGCTATAGATGGAAGTGTTCCTAAGGCTAAATAGCTGTCATCAGAGGTAATAAAAAGGGATAGACAAAGAGTACAGAATATGATACCTAATATATAAAGAAAGGAGGAGGAAGAAAAGGAGGGAAAAAAGCAACCTTTAGATTGTATTTGTAACAGCATATTAAGTGAGTCAAGTCAGACTCTTAGATAGTAAGGAAGTTACCCTTGAACCTATGGTAACCATGAATCTAAAGCCTGCAATGGCAATAAGTACATACCTATCAATAATCACGCTAAATGTAAATGGTCTGAATGCACCAATCAAAAGACATAGAGTCACTGGATGGATAAAAAAACAAGACCCAATGATATGCTCTCTACAAGAGTTCACTTAAAACCCAAAGACATACACAGACTAAAAATGAAGGGATGGAAAAAGATATTTCGTGCAACTAATAGGGAGAAAAAAGCAGGTGTTGCAGTAGTTGTATCAGACAAAATAGACTTCAAAACAAAGTCACAAGAGACAAAGAAGGACATTGCAAAGAAGGACAAAGGATAACTGGGTCAATCCAACAAGAGGATATAGCCATCATAAATATCTATGTACCCAACACAGGAGCATGTACATATCTGAAACAAATACTAACAGAATTAAAAGGGGAAATAGAATGTAATGCATTCATTCTAGGAGACTTCAACACTCCCTCACTCCAAAGAGCAGATCAACCAGACAGAAAGTAAGTAAGGAGACAGAGGCACTGAACAACATGGTAGAACAGATGGACCTAACAGACATCTACAGAACTTTCCACCCAAAAGCAGCAGGATACACATTCTTCTCAAGTGCACACATAATATTTTCCAGAATAGACCACATACTAGGCCACAAAAAGAACCTTAGTAAATTCAAAATGATTGAAATTGTACCAACCAACTTCTCAGATCACAAAAGTATAAAACTAGAAATAAATTATACAAAGAAAACAAAAAGGCTCACAAACATATGGAGGCTTAATAACATGCTGCTAAGTAATCAATGGATCAATGACCAAATTAAAACAGAGATCAAGCAATATATGGAGACAAATGAAAACAACAGCACAACGTCCCAACTTCTGTAGGACACAGTGAAGGCAGTATAGGACATATATAGCAATCCAGTCCTAGTAAGGAAGGAAGAACAATCCCAAATGAATAAGCTAAAGTCACAATTATTGAAACTGGAAAAAGAAGAACAAATGAAGCCCAGAGTCAGCAGAAGGAGGTACATAATAAAGATCAGAGAAGAAATAAATAAAATTGAGGCGAATACAATAGAAAAATTAATGAAACCAAGAACTGGTTTTTTGAAAAAATAAACAAAACAGATAAACCCCTAGCAAGACTTATTAAGGAAAAAAGAGAATCTACACACATAAACAGAATCAGAAATGAGAAAGGAAAAATCACGATGGACCCCACAGAAATACAAAGAATCATTAGAGAATACTATGAAAATCTATATTCTAATAAACTGAAAAATCTAAAAGAAATGGACAACTTTCTAGAAAAATACAACCTTCGAAGACTGACCAAGGAAGAAACAGAAAATCTAAACAGACCAATTACCAGCAATGAAATTGAATCAGTAATCAAAAAACTACCCAAGAACAAAATTCCCGGACCAGATGGATCCACCACTGAATTTTATCAGACATTTAGAGAAAACATAATACCCATTCTCCTTAAAGTTTTCCAAAAAATAGAAGAGGAGGGAATACTTCCAGACTCATTCTGTGATGCCTACATCACTCTAACACCAAAACCAGGCAAAGACACCACAAAAAAAGAGAACTACAGACCAATATCCCTGATGAACATAGATGCAAAAATACTCAACAAAATATTAGCAAACCAAATTCAAAAATACTTCAAGGGGATCCTACATCATGACCAAGTGGGATTCATCTCAGGGATGCAAAAGTGGTACAACATTCAAAAATCCATCATCGTCATCCACCACATCAACAAAATAAAAGACAAAAATCACATGATCATTTCCATAGTTGCTGAAAACGCATTCAACAAAATTCAACATCCATTCATGATAAAAGCTCTCAACAAAATGGGTATAGAGGGCAAGTACCTCAACATAATAAAGGCCATATATGACAAACCCACAGCCAACATCACACTTAACAGCGAGAAGCTGAAAGCTTTTCACCTAAGATCAGGAACAAGACAAGGATGCCCACTCTCCCCACTTTTAGTCAACATGATCCTAGCCACAGCAATCAGACAACACAAAGAAATAAAATGAATCCAGATTGGGAAGGAAGAAGTCAAACTGTCACTGTTTGCAGATGACATGATATTGTACATAAAAAAACCATAAAGAATCCACTCCAAAACTACTAGAACTATTATCTGAATTCAGCAAAGTTGTATGATACAAAATTAATACACAGAAATCTGTTGCTTTCCTATACACTAATGATGAACTAGCAGAAAGAGAAATCAGAAAAACAATTCCATTCACAATTGCATGAAAAAGAGTAAAATACCTAGGAATAAACCTAACCAAGGAAGTGAAAGACCTATACCCCGAAAACTGTAACACACTCCTAAGAGAGATCAAAGAAGATACCAATAAATGAAAATTCATCCCATGGTCTTGGGGAGGAAGTATTAATATTGTTAAAATGGCCATCCTGCCTAAAGCATTCTATGGATTCAATGCAATCCCTATCAACATACCGACAGCATTCTTCAACAAACTGGAATGAATAGTTCTAAAATTCATATGGAACCACAAAGGGCCCCAAATAGCCAAAGCAATCCTGAGAAGGAAGAATAAAGAAGGGGGGATCTCGGTTCCCAACTTCAAGCTCTACTACAAAGCCACAGTAATCAAGACAATTTGGTACTGGCGCAAGAACAGACCCATAGACCAGTGGAATAGAATAGAGAGTCCAGATATTAAATGAAGCATATATAGTCAATTAATATATGATAAAGGAGCCATGGATATACAATGGGGAAATGACAGCCTCTTCAACAGTAGATGTTGGCAAAACTGGACAGGTACATGTGAGAGAATGCAACTGAATTACTGTCTAACTCCATACACAAAAGTTAACTCGAAATGGATCAATGACCTGAATGTAAGTCATGAAACCATAAAACTCTTATGAGAAAATATAGACAAAACTCTCTTGAATATAAACATGAGCAACTTCTTCATGAACATATCTCCACAGGCAAGGGAAACAAAAGCAAAAATGAACATGTGGGATGATACCAAACTAAAAAGCTTCTGTACAGCAAAGGACACCATCCATAGAACAAAAAGACATCCCACAGTGTGAGATAATATATTCATAAATGACATATGTGATAAGGGGTTGACATCTAAAATATACAAAGAGCTCATGTACCTCAACAAACAAAATGCAAATAAGCCAATTAAAAAATGGGCAGAGGAGCTGAACAGACACTTCCCCAAAGAAGAAATTCAGTTGGCCACAGACACATGAAAAGATGCTCCAAATAGCTAATCATCAGAGAAATGCAAATTAAAACCACAATGAGATATCACCTCACACCAGTTAGGATGGCCAACATCCAAAAGACAAAAAACAACAAATGTTGGTGAGGTTGTGGAGAAAGGGGAACCCTCCTACACTGCTGGTGGGAATGTAAACTAGTTCAACCATTGTGGAAAGCAGTATGGCAGTTCCTCAAAAAACTAAAAATAGAAATACCATTTGACTCAGGAATTCCACTCCTAGGAATTTACCCTAATAATGCAGGGTCCCAGTTTCAAAAAGACATATGCAGCCCTATGTTTATCGCAGCACTATTTACAATAGCCAAGATATGGAAGCAACCTAAGTGTCCGTCAATAGATGAATGGATAAAGAAGATGTGGTACATATACACAATGGAATATTATTCAGCCATAAGAAGAAAACAAATCCTACCATTTTTAACAACATGGACGGAGCTAGAGGGTATTATGCTAAGTGAAATAAGCCAGGCGGAGAAAGACAAGTACCAAATGATTTCACTCATGTGTGGAGTATAAGAACAAAGCAAAAACTGAAGGAACAAAAGAGCAGCAGAGTCACAGAACCCAAGAATCGACTAACAGTTACCAAAGGGAAAGGGACTCGGGAGGATGTGTGGGAAGGGAGGGAGAAGGGGGAAAGGGGGCATTATGATTAGCACACATAATGTAGCTGGGGAGGGGGCACAGGGAAATCAGTATAGCACAGAGTAGACAAGTAGTGATTCTATAGCATCTTACTGCGCTGATGGACAGTGATTGTAATGGGGTATGTGGTGGGGTCTTGATAATGAGGGGAATCTAGTAACCACAGTGTTGTTCATGTAAGTGTATATTAATGATACCAATAAAAAATAAAAATAAAAGAAACAGATTAAATAAACTTTAATAATATATTTAATTTAAAAAAATAAAAAGAAGGACATGGAACAGCACACCAGAGCAACTGGTTCCAAACATACAGAACACTCAGGCAAAGGTTCAGCTGTGGGAGATATTATAGGACTAGTTACTTATCAGTCTTACAGTTTCAGGGAACCTTTTATGCTTAATACATGGCATAATGTTTAGTTCTTATACAGAGCCTCTCAAAAGCTGTATCTCTGTAATTCTTCTTTTCTTTTTTGTTTGTTTTTGGGAAGTTTAATCTTGTTTGGTGTTAACAGTGATATATTTTAGTGTTTATGCAAAGTAGAATGTAGTAGGAAGAGACAGAAAGGCCCTGATCCACTATTTCATTTTAATGAAAATTTAATCTTTACTGATCACATATACTCATTAAAATATAAGAATAAAATTTCAGAATAAAGTTGATAATAATTACTTTTTATGTGCAATAGACCATACCTGTCTATGATTAATACAACTAATAATGAATCATGTCAGTATAAGATGTTTTTTGCACTTTTATTACTTTAATATTATTAATAATTGTTTAACATATTTATCTCAGGCCACAGGAACTCCCCACCAAGAATTTTCAAAATGAGCTTCATAAAATAACAGAGAGGCATAATGCTTTCCTTGTCCCAGCATCAAAAGACTTAGGTTATGTTCAGGTCTTGCAGTGGCTATCTATTCTTGGTCATTTTGGGCAAACTGATTTACTTCTGTTTATCATCTGTAAAATTAAAAGGCTGGGCTTAGTATCCTCTATGTCTCCATCTGTCTCTAGTGTTTTATGATTATATGACTCTCAAAGTGTCTGTGACCAACTTATGCCCAGCCCATAGTCTCTGCACCTGCTGTTCAACCAAATTTCTTGGCTGAGCATTACTGAGAGTTGATGGTGATCTCCTTCATCAGATAATAGCATACTTACATGTATTCATTATCTATTGCTGCATAACAAATTACTCTAAAAGTTCAAGACCTAAAACGACAAGCACTTATTATCTCACAATTTCTCTGGGTCAGGAATCTAGGCATGGCTTTGAAGGACGTTTCGGCTCAAGGTCTCTCACAAGGCTGCCATCAAGTTGTTGGCCTGCTGCAGTCACCTCAGGACTCCTCTCGGGGAACAGCCGCTTCAGGCTCATTCACGTGACTCTGCTAAGGCCACAGAAGTTCTACTTTCCATCTCACTCAAATGGCCATTGCCTGGTTTCAGGTCCTTCCTGGCTTTTTGACTAAGGACTTGGGTCACTTGGAACAGTAGCTTTGTTAAGTCTTGGTATCAGGCACTGTTAGGACACCGCCTTCATTATTCTTTCTTGAATTTGTTTTGGCTATCCCAGGTCCTTTGCATTTTCTTATGGATTTTAGAATCATCCTAATTTCTACAAAAATGCCTCCTGGGATTTTAGTTGTGATTGTATTGGATCTATAGAGCACTTGTCAAAGAACTGACATCTTAATAATAAGGATCTCCTGACGCCTTCACACTGTGTGTCACTTCTTTCAGTTCAGGCCTTCTTTAATTTCCCTCATCAAAATTTATAGTTTTCATTGTTCAGGTATTGTTCATCTTTTGTCAGATTTATGCCTAAGTATTTCACATTTTTTGATGCATGCAAATGATAATATTTTCTCAATTTGAATTTCTGATTGTTTGTTGCTATCATAAATATGAATAGGTTTTTGGATACTGGTCTTTTATCCTGCAACTTTGCCAAGTCAGCTATTAATTATAATTATTATAGCATTTCTGTCAATTTCATCAGATTTTCTACATAGAAGATCCTGTTGCTTGTGAATAAAGACATTTTGGATCTTTCTTTACAACCTGGATGCCTTTAATTATTTTTAATCTTGCCTGTTTTCACTGGCTAGATCCTCCAGTACATTGTTGAGTAAGAAGAAATAAGAATGGACATACTTGCCTTGTTCCTGATGTGTTACTCTTTTTATGTGTTCTTGATGGATATTGGTTAGTAATTCTTTTTTTCTTTCATTATCTCATGAATGAGTTTGGATATATTCCTTTCTTAATATTCTGCAAGAATTTGTGTAGGTTAGTATTACTTCTTTAAATACAGGCCTACCTTGGAGATACTACAGCTTCAGTTCCAGACTACCACAATAAAGTGAATATTGCAGTAAATCAAGTCCAATTAATTTTTTTATTTCCCAATGCCTGTATAAGTTACGTCTACACTATACTGTAGTCTGTTAAGAATGCAATAGCATTATGCCTAAAAAACAATGTACATACCTTAATTAAACAATACTTTAATTGCTAAAAAATGTTACCAATTATCTGAGCTTTCAGTGAGTGGTAATCACCAATCACAGATAACCATAACAAATATAATGACAAAGTTTGAAATATTGCAAGAATTACCAAAATATGACACAGAGACACAAAGTTACTTTTGGAAAAACGACACCAATAGACTTGCTTAATGCAGCATTGCCACAGACCTTCAATTTGTGAAAAATGAAGTATCTGCAAAGTACAATAAAGTGAAGCCAATAAGATGAGGTCTACCTGTATTTGACAGACTTTTAGATTTAGGATATTCAGGTTATATATTTCTTCTTGAATGACCTTTAAATAGGTTATTTCTTTTAAAGAATCTGTCCATTTCATCTAAGTTTCCAAATTTTTTGGCATAAAACTGACCATAATATTCCCATATTATCCTTTTAATATCTTCAGAATCTGTAGTGATGTTACCTTTCTCATACCTAGTTGTTAATGGCTGAATTGTGTTGCAGTGTTAACCCTCAGTATCTCAGACTGTATTTGGCTATTGTTTTAGAATTAACAATCTTGAAAAAGGTAATTAAGTTAAAATGAGGTCATTAGGTTGGGTCTTAATCCAATATTACTGGTGTCCTCATAAGCAGAGATTAGGACAGAAACATATACAGAGGAAGACCATGTGAAGGCAGGGAGGAGGCAGCCATCTACAAGCTGAAGAGAGCAGCCTCAGAAGAACCCAGCCTTGCCAACACCTTGATCTGACTTCGGGCTTCCAGAATTGTGAAAAATATTAATTTCTGTTTAAGCCACCCATCCTGTGGTACTTTGTCATGGTAGCCCTAGAAAACTAATACATTGTATTGAGTATTATATGTGATTGAGATTTGTTTCCCTTTGTCTTATCAGCTATATCTGTTTTATTATTTTAATGGTTGCTTTAGGTTTTTATAGACTACATCTTCAACATATCAGTCTTTCTTTATGTGATTATTCCACTTCATTTAGAGTATAAGAACCTTACAAAAGTATACTGCCATTTTTCCCTTCTAACATTTCTGTTATTATTGTCATATTTTATTTCTACATGTTACAAACTACACACTACATCATTATTTTTATTTAAGCAGTGAACTAGCATGTAGAGAGATTTTATCAATAAGAAAAATAAGACATGTTTATCTACATTGTTACCATTTCTAATGCTCTTCATTCTTCTTGGTAGATCCAGATTTCCATCTGGAATCATTTTCATGTAATCTGTAAGACTTCCTTTAACAGTTCTTTAAGTGTGAGTCTCCTGGTGTTAAATTCTTTCAGCTTTTATATGTCTGAAATATATTTTTAAAGATATTTCTCTGAATATAGTATTCTAGGTTGATAGTTTTTTTCCTTTCAGTAGTTTAAAGATATTCTACCTTACGTGGCTTCTGTCAAGAAATCTGTTGTCACACTTATCCTTATCCCTCTGTCTGTAATGCATATTTTTTTCTTTAGCTGTTTTAAAGATTTTATTTTTTTAACTAATTTTGAGCTACTTGATAATGATGTACCATGATGTAGTCTCTTATGCTTGAAGTTTCTTGAGCTTCTTAAACCTGTGGATTAAGAGTTTCCATCAAATTTAGAAAAACTTTGGCCATTATATGTTCAAATATTTTTTTCTTCATCCCTTTTTGTTCTCTCTTTTGGGAACTCCTCTCACAGTTTTAGGCTGCTTGAAGTTGTCTTGACAGCTCACAGACGCCTTGTTCATTTGTGGAGAATTTTTCCCTTTGAGTTTCATTTTGTATAGATTCTCTTGTTAAATCTTCAAGTTCATCAATTTTTTCTTCTTCAATGTCAAATTCCTATTAAGTATTTGTTATTTCAACCACTGTAGTTTTCATCTCTACAAGTTTGGTATGGGTCTGTTTTTATGTCTTCCACATCTCTATTTAACATGTTCAGTCTTTGCTCTAGCTTTTTGAACATATGGAATGCAATTATAACTGTTTTAATGTTCTTTTCTGCTACTTCTACCATCTGTGTCTGTTTTCAGTTGGTCTTGGTTAGTTGATTTTTTTTCTCCTCAATACAGGAAGTGTTTTCCTGCTTCTTTGTTTGCTTGGCAATGTCTGATTGGATGTTAGATGTTTTGAATTTTTGCCTGGTTGGATACTGGATATTTTTGTATTCCTATGTATATTCTTGAGCTTTGTTCTGACACACAGTTAAGTTACTTGGGAACAATATGATACTTTCAGGGCTTGCTTTGAGATTTGTTAGGTAGACCAAGAGCAGAGTTTAGTCTGGGACTAATAATTCTGTATTGTTGATCCAAGTCATTTCAGAGCACCCTATTCCGCCCTGTTGATCATGAGATTTTCCACTCTGGGTGGTGGGAATTGACATTGCTCTTGTCCCTGTGTGAAACTTGAGTACTGATCTTCTGATTCCTTTAGGTGGTTCTCTTCCTGGCCTCAAGAGTTCCTGACTCACATGAATACTTGACAGAGGCCTTCAGCTAATGTCCAGAGTTTGCTTTCCAGGTAGTCTTCTATCTGGTCATCTGCCCTATAAATTTTAGTTTCCTTGGTCTCCTTGGACCTCCATCTCCATCTCCACAGTTTAGGTAGTATGGTGAATTTTTAGTTGGATGACCTCATTGCATCACAGGCTGGTAACTCGCAAAGCAGTAAGTGTGGCAATTATAAGGGTAACCTTTGTATAACACTCACAGGGATCACTGTATTCATTAATTGAGGTCCACTGTCTTGAAAATTGTTGTTCTGTATAATTGTCCCTGTGCTCCATCTTGGCTGGAAGCAGAAAGCAGCTTTCTTTCAATTAGCTTAGTGCATTTGAGATTCATTTGTGTGCTTGAATGATTCAGTAGTTTATTGCTTTTTATTGCTGAGTAGAATTGTATCATATTGACACATCATTGTTTATTCATTCACAAGCTGAAAGACATTTGGCTTGTTTATACTTTATAACAACTATAAGTGGAGCAACTGCATAAATTCATGTTCATATTCAGGTATAGATTCATGAACATAAGTTTGTATTCCTCTCAGGTAAACACCTTGGGGTGGAATTTCTAGGTCATATGATAAGATGAGATTTGAGTTAAACTGCCAAACTGTTCTTCAACATGTGTATACTATTTAGTTTTCTCATTAGTATTTGCACCTCATCTTCACTAGCCCTTGGTGTTGTGTCATTAGAATTGTACCATTATAATAAGTATGTTGTGATGTCTTGTTGAGGTTTTAATGTTTGATTCTCTAATGACTAATGCTGCTGATCTTCTTTTTATGACCCTATTTGCTATCTGTTTATCTTCTTTGGTGTAGTGTCTATTTGTATCTTTTTGCTCAGATATTTTTTTATTTGGTTGGTTTTTTTTCCTTTTTTTTCCCTAATTATTTAGTTTTGAGAGTTCCTTATATATGCTTGATACAAATCCTTTACTCTATATGTCATTTGCAAAATATTTTTTTCCCAGTCTGTGGCTTGTCTTCTCATTATGTTGACAGTGCCTCTTGAAGAGCACACATGTTCATAATTTTAATGAAGTCCAATTTATTACTTTTTCTTTTATGTATCTTGCTTTTGATATTGTATGTAAGAAATTTTTGCCTAACTCAAGGTCATGAATATTTTCTCCTGTGATTTCTTCCAGCAGTTTTATAGTTTGAAGTTCTACATTTATATCTGTGATCAATGATGAATTAATTTTTGTATTTGTAGGAATCAATTTCATTTTTAATGTGGCTATCCAATTTTTCCAGCATTGTTTTTTTATTGTTCTAAAATACATGTAGCATGAAATTTACCATCTCAACCATTTCAGTGGTATTAACCCGTTAAGTGGTATTAACTACTTTCCCATTGCTGTGCATTACCATCATCCATTCCCATAATTCTTTTTATTGTGTAAAACTGAAACTCTATTCTTATTAAACAAAAATGCCATTTCCCCTCCTCCTAGCCCCTGGCAACCATAATTATACTTTTTGTCTTTATGATTTTGATTACTGTCCTAGCACTGGCCATTGTCAAAGGAAAATGACCGCCCTTTTTCCTTTGAATTTTCTTTGTACCTTTGTCAAACATCAATTGGCTATATGCATGTAGGTCTGTTTCTGCATTCTCTGTTCTGTCCGTGCATCTGTGTCTGTCTGAATTACACTGCCCAACACCACACTGTCTTGATTACTGAAACTTCGTAGTAAGACTTGAAATAGGGTAATTTGGGTCCTCAAGCTTCTTTTTCAAAATTGTTTTACTTAGTCTGGACCCTTTATTATTACATATGATTTTTAGTATCAGTTTATCAACTACTACAAAAAAAGTCCTTCTAGGATTTTGATTGGGAATGCATTGAATCTATAGATCAGCTTGAAGAGGACTGAGTCTTCTAATGTATGAATACAGCATATTCTCTCCATTTCCTTAGGTCTTCTTTCATTTTTTTCTTTGGTAGTTTTCATAGTTTTAAGCTTACAGTTCTTCTACATATTTTATTAAATTAATATCTAAGTGTTTATTTTGTTACTATATTTAGTGTATGTGTATTTATATGTGTGTGTGTGTATATATATATATATATACTAGACAACAGCATTTATTCATTAAAGCATACAAGAGATTAATTTATTTGGAATAAAATAACACTACACTGTAATCCCAGCTTTGGCTGCGTGATATAATGTTTGTGTGGATAGCTATATCTGAATGCAAAATGGGTTGTCTACATAAACAATTTTTATTCTTTCTGCTCCCTCTATTCCAATGTGTTTTTTTCCTTGCCTTACTGGCAAGGACCTCCATGACAATGATTAGCAGAACTAGTGGAAATAAACAGCCTTGCCTTGTTCTCTTAGGTGGAAAGTGTTCAGTTTTTTCACTATTTTAGCTTTAGTTTTGTTACATAGATGTCTTCCATCAGATCAAGAGAGTTCTCTTTTATTCCTAGATTGTTTGGAGTTTGTATCATGAATGACTGGATTTTGTTATATGTCTTTTCTGTATTTATTATGTTGATTTTTATGGTTATTCTCCATTTTATTAATACAGGTAATTTCATTGATTGACTGCCTTTTTAAAAAATATCTCATTTTTTTATTGTGATAATGTATACATGACACAAAAATTTCCATTTTCCCATTTTTAAGCGTATAGCTCAGTGGCATTAAGTATATTCACACTGATACGCATTATCAACAGCTTCCATCTCCAGAGCTTTTTTCATTTTCCTAGACTGAAACTCCTTACCTATGAAACAATAACTCCCTTTGCCCCCTCCCCCTCAGTGCCTGACAACCCCCATTCAACTTTCTGTCTCCATGAATGTGACTATCCTAGGTGTCTCATATAAGTGGAATTTGTGATTCAGCATATAGTGATTTGACAATGATATACATTACAGAATGCTTACCATGATAATTGTAGTTACCATGTGTCACTATACAAAGTCATTGTAATATTATTGAGTATATTTCCTATACTGTACTTCCCTTCCTTTCACTTATTTATTTTAAATAACACTGGCTTCACTGAATGGCTTTGGAAGCATTCCTTCCTCTTACATTTTTTGGAATAGTTTGAGGAGGATAAATATTAACTCTTCTTTAAATGTTTAGTAGAATCCACCTGTGCAACCATCTAGTTCTGGACTTTTGCTCATCTCTAAGAACAAAATGTGAAATTAGTCACAGACTTAAATGTTAAAAGTTAAAACTTTTAGAAGAAAACACTGAAAAAATCTCTAATTATGGGGTAGTCAAAGGATTAAATAAGACACACACAAACACAACAAATATAAAAGAAAAAATGATAAACTGAACTTCACCAAAATATTTTTTAAAAATTTTTAACAAACATCTTTGAGCAAATGAAAAGACAGACGAATGGGGAGAGAATTTGCAGTATATGTCTTACATAGAACTTGCACCCTCAATGTACAAAAAATTCTCACAACTCAAATAATAATACAAACATCAGAATTTTAAAAGAAGGCAAAATATTTGAACAGACACTTCACCAAAGAAGATATGTAACATCAGTAGTCATCAAGGGATGCAAATTAAAACCATAGTGGAATACCACTACATACCACTAGACTGGTTATAATTTAAGAGATTGACAATATGAAGTGTTAATGAAGATGTAAATTATCTGAAACTCATAAATTTTGGCTGAAGTGTTAAACTGTAGAATTTCTTTGGAAAACAGTTTATCAGTTCTTTATAAATTTAAACATGGGCTTACCCTACAACTTCAAAATTCTGCTTGATACTTACACAGAGACATAAAGACATAGGTCTATCCAAATACTTGTCCCCCAATTTTTCATAGCAGCTTTATTCATAACAGCCAAAAACTGAAAGCCACCCAAGTATTGATCAAAAAGTGAGTGGATAAACACATTGTCATTTTCTCATACAGTGAAGTATACTAGACAGCAATAAAAATAATGAACTGCTACTATGCTCATTGTTTTTGTTTCTATTGCTCTGTATCAATACTACCACAAACTTAGCAGCTTAAAACAACATATTAATCATCTCCAACTTTCTGTGGTCAGGGGTCCAGGCATAGCCTAACTGAATTCTCTACTTAGGGTCTCACAAGACTGCAGTCAAGGTGTATGTAAATCATGACTGCATTCTCATCTGGAGGCTTGAGTGTGGAAGGATACATTTTCTCCCATATATGGTGGTTGGCAGCACTCAGTTCCTTGCAGTTGTAGGACTACAGGCTTCAGATTTTTTTGCCTAATGTTGGCTGGAAGCCCTGCTAAGCTCATAAAGGCAACTGGCAGTTCCTTGCCACGGAGATTCCTCAATGTGGGGCAAGTGGAAGTTCCTATGGCCAAGATCCTCATCCCACCCTAAACTACTTGATGTGTAATTGGCCTACCGGTAGGCTACTGCTTCCACACTCATAGGCAATAGGCATTAATGACCAAGTCACTATATGAAGAGATCTTCCCAGTGATCTGGGCACAGGCAGAGATGGATGTAATATTATTGAGATGGAGGTGGATTACAGACCCGCAGACTGTTGGATGTAGGCATGATCCTAGTGCTCGACCTACTGCTGTGAGAATAAAGTTGGGTATAAACCCTTTTACTACAAGAATGTTCTGTTGTTATTTCTCTATCTCACTGAATGCATAGTGAACTTTCCCAGGGCTGAAACCCTCAGGCAAGATACTCAACATGGCCATTTTTTTCCTTATAGCCAACAAGGGAGAGAAGACTCCCAGCAAGATGGATGCTATAATCTTACACAATATAATCACATAATCACATACATCCCATCATCTTTGCCATGTTTTCATAGTTAGAAGTAAGTCACAGGTCTTACCTCACTCAAGGGAAAGAGATCATACAAAGACATAAACTCCAAGAGATGGGGTTTGTGGAGGCTACATTAAGGGTCTGTTCTCTGGTAATGTGGATAAAACTTAGGGACGTTATGTTGAGTAAATAAGCTTGATGCAAAGGAGTGTATACTATAAGATTCCATTTATATGTAATTGTAGATAAGGCAAAACTATTCAACAGTGACAGTGTATATCCCTAACAGTGGGTCTATGGGTCAGTTAGGGTGTGTGTGTGCATGTAGTCAGACACTAGGGAACTTTTGGGGGTGATGGGAATGTTCTATATACTTGGTTGTGGTACTGGTCACAAAGTTGTATATTTTTGTAAGAATTCTTGGAAGTGCAAGATGGTTAAACTTAAAATGGTTTCACTGTATTGTATGTAAATTATATCTTAACTAATTTGATTAATAAAAAAACAGTAATAGCCATAAGTATCACAAAATTTATAACTGAAATGTGCCAACAAAGTCTAATAATATCCTTAAGGTATTCTTGAGTCAGTAATCAGAAAATGACTCATTTTATAATACATTACTTGAAGAATTTTCAGTTTGAAAATGTGTTTATTATGTTTATAGTTCTTTGTTATGTGTAGACACTCAGAACTGGCAAAAACAACTTTTTAAGAGATGAGGCTTTATTACAGTGTCATCTTCCTTAAGTGAAGTAAATAACATATTTCGAATATGTGTATCTTTTGGATGCAGACTCCGGATAAATTTCCCATGATTTTAGTTCTGAGTAATGCCCTGCTGAATCTAGTAACTAAAATGTCTCATTTACCTGTGGACAGTGCTTTTAAAAGTGTATTAGTGGAGGCGGAGCCAAGATGGCGGCATGAGTAGAGCAGCGGAAATCTACTCCCAAAACCATATATATTTTTGAAAATTCAACAAATACAACTATCCCTAAAAGAGAGACCAGAAGTTACAGGACAAGAGCCAGGCTACATCTACACCTGTGAGAACTCAGTGCCACACGAAGGGGGTAAAATGCAAGCCATGGCCCAGTGGGACCCGAGCGTCCCTAACCCCAGCTCCCGGTGGGAGGAGAGGAGTCAGAGCAGGAAGGGAGAGGGAGCCCAGGACTGCTAAACACCCAGCCCTAGCCATCCACACTGGGAGCGCAGACACACAGTGCGTGGGGTGCTGGATACTAGGGAAACGGGACAGTAAAACCTGTGAGTAGTTCCCAGCAGCCAGCGCCCCTGGGACAAAGAAAAGTGAGTGCTTTTTGAAAGTCTTAAAGGGACAGGGACCGCACAGCTGGATGGAAATGTCCCGGGACACTTAGCCCAGCAGCTGGGAATCCCGAGGAACTCGGGGTGCCCTAACTCCCTGGACAGCAGCACAGCTCGGAGGCCCCTCACGGAGATCAACAGCCTCCCACCCGTTTCCCATCTGATGCTGCTCCGCCATAGTGGAGCAGCAGCCTGAAGCAGCAGGGCAGAGCTTCTTCCACAGCGGCCGGGCAAGAATCAGAGGCCCCGTCTGCACACTGCTGCCCAGCACAAGCCGCTAGAGGTCGCTGTTCTCCCAGGAGAGGAAGGCCACAAACCAGCAAGAAGGGACTTTCTCTTAGCCAACACATGCCACAGCTCCCCATAAATACCTCTATTGCCATGAAAAGGCAGAAGAATTTGATACAGACAAAAATCACAGAGGCAAACCTGAGAAGGAGATAGACCTAACCAATCTCTCTGAAAAAGAATTAAAACTAAAGGTCATAACCATGCTGATGGAGCTGCAGAGAAATATGCAAGAGCTAACGGATGACGTCTGGAAGGAGATTATAGAAATGAAACAATCTCTGGAAGGATTTATAAACAGAATGGATAAGATGCAAGAGGCCATTGATGGAATAGAAACCAGAGAACAGGAATGCATAGAAGCTGATGCAGAGAGAGATAAAAGGATCTCCAGGAATGAAACAATATTAAGAGAACTGTGTGACCAATCCAAAAGGAAAAATGTTCGCATTATAGGGGTACCAGAAGAAGAAGATAGAGAAAAAGGGATAGAAAGTGTATTTGAAGAAATAATTGCTGAAAACTTCCCCAAACTGGGAGAGGAAATGATCGTTTAGACCACAGAAGCACACAAAACTCTGAACAGAAGGGACCCAAGAATGACAACATCAAGACACATAATGATTAAAATGGCAAAGATCAAGGACAAGGACAGAGTTTTAAAGGCAGCTAGAGAGAGGAAAAAGGTCACCTACAAAGAAAAACCCGTCAGGTTATCATCAGATTTCTCAACAGAAACCTTACAGGCCAGAAGAGAGTGGCATAATACAGTTAATGAAAGAGAAGGGCCTTGAACCAAGAATACTGTATCCAGCACGATTATCATTTAAATATGAAGGAGGGATTAAACAATTCCCAGACAAGCAAAAGTTGAGGGAATTTGCCTCCCACAAACCACCTCTACAGGGTATTTTAGAGGGACTGCTCTAGATGGGAGCACTGCTAAGGCTAAACAGATGTCACCAGAGAAAATAAAATCACAGCAAAGAAAGCAGACCAACCAAATACTAACTAAAGGCAAAAAATAAAATCAACTACCCACAGAAGCAGTTAAAGGAAACACAGAGGAGCACAGAATAAAACACACAACATATAAAGAAAGGAGGAGGAGGAGGAATAAGAAGGGAGAGAAATAAAGAATCACTAGACAGTGTCTATAATAGCTCAATAAGTGAGTTAAGTTAGGCAGTCAGATACTAAAGAAGCTAACCTTGAATGTTTGGTAACCACGAATCTAAAGCTTGCAATGGCAATAAGTACATAACTTTCAATAATCACCCTAAATGTAAATGGACTGAACGCACCAATCAGAAGACAAGAGTAATACAATGGATAAAAAAGCAAGACCCATCTATATGCTGCTTACAAGAGACCCACCTCAAACCCAAAGACATTCATAGACTAAAAGTCAAGGGATGGAAAAAGATATTCCATGCAAACAACAGGGAGAAAAAAGCAGGTGTTGCAGTACTAGTATCAGACAAAATAGACTTCAAAACAAAGAAAGTAACAAGAGATAAAGAAGGACATTACATAATGATAAAGGGCTCCATCCAACAAGAGGATATAACCATTATAAATATATATGCACCCAAGACAGGAGCACCAGCATATGTGAAAAAAATACTAACAGAACTAATGGAGGAAATAGAATGCAATGCATTCATTTTAGGAGACTTCAACATACCACTTACTCCAAAGGATAGACCCACCAGACAGAAAATAAGTAAGGACACAGAGACACTGAACAACACACTAGAAAAGGTGGGCCTAATAGAGATCTATAGAACTCTACATCCAAAAGCAACAGGATACACATTCTTCTCAAGTGCACATGGAACATTCTCCAGAATAGACCACATACTAGGCCATAAAAGGAGCCTCAGTAAATTCAAAAAGATTGAATCCTACCAACCAAATTTTCAGACCACAAAGGTATAAAACTAGAAATAAATTGTACAAAGAAAGCAAAAAGGCTCACAAACACATGGAGGCTTAACAACACGCTCCTAAATAATCAATGGATCAGTGACCAAATTAAAATGGAGAGCCAGCAATATATGGAAACAAATGACAACAACAACACAAATCCCCAACTTCTGTGGGACGCAGCGAAAGCAGTCTTAAGAGGAAAGTACATAGCAATCCAGGCACACTTAAAGAAGGAAGAACAATCCCAAATGAATAGTATAATGTCACAATTATAAAAATTGGAAAAAGAAGAAAAAATGAGGCCTAAAGTCAGCAGAAGGAGGGACATAATAAAGATCAGAGAAGAAATAAATAAAATTGAGAAGAATAAAACAATAGCAAAAATCAATGCAACCAAGAGCTTGTTCTTTGAGAAAATAAACAAAATAGATAACCTCTAGCGAGACTTATTAAGAGGAAAAAGAGTCAACACACATCAACAGAATCAGAAACGAGAAAGGAAAAATCACGACGGACCCCACAGAAATACAAAGAATTATTAGAGAGTACTATGAAAACCTATATGCTAACAAGCTGGAAAACCTAGGAGAAATGGACAACGTCCTAGAAAAATACAACCTTCCAAGACTGACTCAGAAAGAAACAGAAAATCTAAACAGACAAATTACCAGCAACGAAATTGAAGCAGTAATCAAAAAACTACCAAAGAACAGAACCCCCGGGCCAGATGGATTTACCTTGGAATTTTATCAGACATGCAGAGAAGACATAATACCCATTCTCCTTAAAGTTTTCCAAAAAATAGAAGAGGAGGGAATACTCCCAAACTCATTCTCTAAAGCCAACATCACCCTAATACCAAAACCAGGCAAAGACCCCACCAAAAAAGAAAACTACAGACCAATATCCCTGATGAACGTAGATGCAAAAATACTCAACAAAATATTAGCAAACCGAATTAAAAAATACATCATTTCGAAAGGATCATACACCATGACCAAGTGGGATTCATCCCAGGAATGCAAGGATGGTACAACATTCGAAAATCCATCAACATCATCCACCACATCAACAAAAAGAAAGACAAAAACAACATAATCATCTCCATAGATGCTGAAAAAGCATTCGACAAAATTCAACATCCATTCATGATAAAAACTCTCAACAAAATGGATATAGAGGGCAAGTATCTCAACATAATAAAGGCCGTATATGATAAGCCCACAGCCAACATCCTACTGAACAGCGAGAAGCTGAAAGCATTTCCCCTAAGATCGGAAACAAGACAGGGATGGGATGCGCACTCTCTCCACTGTTATTCAACATAGTACTGGAGGTCCTAGCCACGGCAATTAGACAAAATAAATACAACCAATCCAAATTGGTAAAGAAGAAATTAAACTGTCACTATTTGCAGATGACATGATACTGTACATAAAAAACCCTAAAGACTCTACTCCAAAACTACTAGAACTGATATCGGAATACAGCAAAGTTGCAGGATACAAAATTAACACACAGAAATCTGTGGCTTTCCTATACACTAACAATCAACTAATAGAAAGAGAAATCAGGAAAACAATTCCATTCACAATTGCATCAAAAAGAATAAAATTCCTAGGAATAAATCTAACCAAGGAAGTGAAAGACCTATACCCTGAAAACAGTAAGAAACTCTTAAGAGAAATTAATGAGGACACTAGCAAACGGAAACTTATCCCATGCTCTTGGCTAGGAAGAATTAATATTGTCAAAATGACCATCCTGTCCAAAGCAATATACAGATTTGATGCAATCCCTATCAAATTACCAACAACATTCTTCAACGAACTGGAACAAATAGTTCAAAAATTCATGTGGAAACACCAAAGACCCCGAATAGCCAAAGCAATCCTGAGAAGGAAGAATAAAGTGGGGGGGAATCTTGCTCCCCAACTTCAAGCTCTACTACAAAGCCACAGTAATCAAGACAATTTGGTACCGGCACAAGAACAGACCCACAGACCAGTGAAACAGAACAGAGACTCCAGACGTTAGCCCAAATGTATATGGTCAATTAATATTCGATAAAGGGGCCATGGACATACAATGGGGAAATGACAGTCTCTTCAACAGATGGTGCTGGCAAAACTGGACAGCTACATGTAAGAGAATGAAACTGGATCACTGTCTAACCCCCAACACAAAAGTAAATTCTAAATGGATCAAAGACCTGAATGTAAGTCATGAAACCATAAAACTCCTAGAAAAAAACATAGGCAAAAATCTCTTAGACATAAACATGAATGACTTCTTCATGAACATACCTCCCCAAGCAAGGGAAACAAAAGCAAAAATGAACAAGTGGGACTATATCAAGTTGAAAATCTTCTGTACAGCAAAAGACACCACCAATAGAACAAAAAGGTATCCTACAGTATGGGAGAATATATTCATAAATGAAAGATCCCATAAAAGGTTGACATCCAAAATATATGAAGAGCTCACACACCTCAACAAACAAAAAGCGAACAATCCGATTAAAAAATGGGCAGAGGAGCTGAACAAACAGTTCTCCAAAGAAGAAATTCAGATGGCCAACAGACACATGAAAAGATGCTCCACATCGCTAGTCATCAGAGAAATGCAAATTAAAACCACAATGAGATATCACCTCACACCAGTAAGGATCGCCACCATCCAAAAGACAAACAACACATGTTGGCAAGGTTGTGGAGAAAGGAGAACCCTCCTACACTACTGGTGGGAATGTAAATTAGTTCAGCCATTGTGGAAAGCAATATGGAGGTTCCTCAAAAAGCTCAAAATAGGTGTACCATTTGACCCAGGAATTCCACTTCTAGGAATTTACCTTAAGAATGCAGCAGCCCAGTTTGAAAAAGAGAGCTGCACCCTTATGTTTGTTGCAGCACTATTTACAATAGGCAAGAAATGGAAGCAACCTAAATGTCCATCAGTAGATGAATGGATAAAGAAGAGGTGGTACATATACACAATGGAATATTATTCAGCCATAAGAAGAAAACAAATCCTACCATTTGCAACAACATGGATGGAGCTAGAGGGTATTATGTTCAGTGAAATAAGCCAGGTGGAGAAAGACAAGTATCAAATGATGTCACTGATGTGTGGAGTATAAGAATAAAGAAAAACTGAAGGAACAAAACAGCAGCAGAGTCACAGAACCCAAGAATGGACCAACAGTTACCAAAGGGAAAGGGACTAGGGAGGATGGCTGGGAAGGGAGGGATAAGGGCGGGGAAAAAGAAAGGGGTTTTACGATTGGCATGTATAATTAGCATGTAGAGGGGGGCATGGAGATGGCTGTGCAACACAGTGAAGACAAGTAGTGATTCTACAGCATCTTACTCTGCTGATGGACAGTGACTGTAATGGGGTGTGTGGGGGGGACTTGTTGAAGGGGTGACCCTAGTAAACATAATGTTCTTCATGTAATTGTAGATTAATGATAACAACATGTTTTTAAAGTGTATTAGCTATTTTCAGTGCTTACAGAAATTTGAAAAAAAAGTATGCTTCATGAAATACTCTCCTGCCTGCTGCTTCTAGTTTCTTTTAGTGATTAACAGGAGCTTTAATTTGCATGCTCACTTTTATGCTTATTATAATATGTTATGTTCTAGTAAGAGTATTAAAGTTCAATGAAAATCTCATGCATACTAATGAGAATGCAAGATGAAAGAATGCTAGGATCTTAAGGCATAAACTGCCCAGTTATCTTGCTAAATTCTATTCAAATAATAGTTACATTATAATGAAGACTGATATAGAATCCACCATACAGATATAATTAGCAATAGCAAAATCATTATATAATTTATAATTGGATAGAGGTTCAGTTCCAGATTTTTCTGAGGTTAAAAAAAAAAGAGAAATCTAATGATCTGATATTAATACTTATTTCTATTCCTTCCTCCTGGTAACCTTTGCCAACCTTCAGCAGGATATTTCCTTTGTTGTATATAATGATTGGGAAAATAGGGATGATTATATAAATTAGTGATCATGTTGAATATTTCCAGCTGTAACCTTTATTGGATACATAAGAGTGAATGGACATCAGCCATCCTCTCAAGAAGACATTTCAAGTATCTGGTTATTGTATAATTACAAATACACAAATTTATTCCTGTAATTGCATTTATTTATGTAGAGAAAACAGAGATCATTTTACTTCAGCCACTGGAAACAAAGCTAAAGGATGCCCTTATATCTTTCCTTAAAGAATCATGTGTCCCATGAGAGTGAATCATCTAGGTGGTAGTTATTAGAGTTATATTACATTCTTACATCTATGAATGAATTTGTACAAAACCAGTATGCTTTAGAAAACACATATCAGTTTCTTCAACATGTTACTCTACCTTGGGATTTTTAAAAATTTGTATTCTATTGAAGTATTTTTCTTTTTCCAATTGTACAAAAACCTTTAAAATGTTGTTTTATGGACTCATCAGTAAGACAAATTATTGTTTTGTTTTTCTCATGGTGATAGTAAGTGTGCATTGTGCCATTATACTTTTTCAGCATGGTTTAATACCAACCGTATGTGCTCATAGGCTACAATACATGGTAATCATTAGTACAAAATGTAATAGTTAATGATGATTTTTATTTTAGATAATATGAAATTATGTTGGAATCGAGTAATATAGTTGTTGCTAAAAGGATTATACTTAGTGGCAGTCCTAGCACAGGGATTGGCAGACTTTTTCTTCAGAGGGCCAGATGGTAAATATTTTAGGCTATGTAGGCCATAAGGTCTTTGTTATAACTACTCAACTCTGCTGTTGCAGCGCAAAAGCAGCCATAGATATTATGTAAACAAATAAGTGTGACTGTGTGCCAATAAAGCCTTACTTATGAACACTGACATTTGAATTCTGTATAATTTTTATGAATTATTGTATCATGAAATATTGTTCTTCATTTTATTTTTATTTTTTTGACCATGGGTTGAACTTGACTTCCAGGCTATAGTTTGCCAGCCCTGCCCTAGTAGTTGATTTTTCTGAATTAACTTTCTAATCTAAATTAAAACTGGAGATTTACTGCTTAAACCTTTTAGAGGTATATAGCTCATATTGAATTATTTTAAAAGAAGCCTATTTCCTAGAAAAAAAATGCCCATAAATATAGATAAGTAACTTTTATTTTGACCATAAGAGGAAATTGAAAAATTCCATAAGCCACTTATTTCCTTGATTGCACAGAGGAATCTTGCTATTGCTAAGCTGGATTTTCTCATATAGGTCAAAATCCCATTACTACAAATATTTTTATAGTTGAAGTATTTTATAGTGGAAGTATTCATTCAACAGCTATATTAAGTACCTACTCTTTCAAAAGGCATTTAGGTGGTAGAAAAATAAATCTCCCATGGATGCATCCTGCCCTTGACAACCTTACAACTTAACAAGAATATAAAACCTGTAGTTAGAAATGGACCAGATAGGAGTGGAAGCTGTAAAAAAGAGAATGCAGAAAAGAATTAGCAGGGATAGAAGTTCAGAAAAAGAAGTAAAGAGGGCAAAACACTGGGACTATATTAAAATACATGTATGGGATTATTGTGAGAGAGAACAATGCAGGAAGAGAGAACTAATCCTGGGTCCACAGTTGAATGTTGCTATTTCTACCCCCACTCAGACTTTTCATGAGGACAGGTCCTGGTGTTTTTTCTTAAATGACAGAAGGAAGGTGAGTAGAACTGGTCAGAGGAGAAGGTGGCTAGTAAATGGACAGAGCTGATTTTAGAGCCAGTTCTAGCAGGGTTTGATTCCCAGTCTGTTACTTGCTAATTATATGAATTTAAGGAAGGTGCTTAATCTTTCTGAACCTCAGTTTTCCATTCTGTAAAATGGGATCAATGACCAATGAGTCTTATTTTCTGACATATAGTTAGAGTGGCAATGTATTTCTCTTCCTAGTTTACTGTTCTTTGCTTGTTGCTTACTTAAGTTTGGGAGACTGCTTAGTAAAGCATGGGTGGTTTTGGGGGTCAGATCTGGATTCAAATTCCACCATTATTACTTAATGTATAAACTTGGGAAAGTTATTTAATTTCTCTATAAAAAAAGGATACCTCACAATTTTTAAATGAATATTAAGTCAACTAAAGAGATAACAGTGGTTTGCCACTTTTTAAAGACCATGTTACTTACAGTATATTTTCTCAGTTTCCGGTATCCTCATACATACAATACAAAGATGTATTGACCTTTGTATTTTTGAGTCTGTTGTAAAAAATATAGGTTTATTGAATAAGTGATAATAGTAATGATTTAGACATATGCTTACTCTATGCCAGATTCTGAGCTAAGAATTTAATCCATCATTTCATATAACTTCTACAACAATCCTAAAATGTAGATACTATTATCATTTATATTCTACAGACGGGAAATCTGATACCTAGAAAATTAAATAAGTTGCTCCAGGTGACACAGGTAGTAAATGATGAAGTTAGGACTTGAACCCAGAAAATCTACCTCTACTCTCCTTTGCACTCTGCTGTGTGTCTTCTGTGTGATTCCCTAGAATCAGGACTTCCCTAGAAGCAGCTGCCTGACACCCTTAATACCATAAAGCGTCTGGACTAAATTGAATTCAGGCTATTATGAAGCATGATTTTAGATATGAAACTGTCCCCTTCATCCTCCCTACACTGTTGTATTTTTTTATAACACAAATTCCCACCTGACAGTGTATGTTTATGTCCTTTTCTGTGCCCCCTTCACTAGTATATGTACTATAGGAGAGGAGGAAATTCATGTTTGGTTCCCTGTGGTATCTCCAGTTCCTAAAACATATATTAACTGGTGCTCAGTTTTTTTTTTTTGCATTTTTATGCATGAATGAATAAAATGTTTGTGCAAAATATAGAAAACTTACATTTAAATGTTATTTTTCTTTCTAGCTTGGATTAGAAGAACAAGAAAGACTCCACCTACTATGGAGGTAAGAATATGCAAGGCAAATATTCAAGTAGCATTTGTTTATAATATTTATATTTCTGATTGAGTTTGTACTCCAAGGGACACATGAAGCCTCAGAATATATGTTATGCATCTTCTCAAAGCATTAATTTTACTCCATAGAAAATAATTTAAATTTTCATAATAAAATAAACACACAAATAATGGAATATAACAAAATATTGGTAATTTTTAAATGGAATAATAAAAATTTAAAGCAAAATAAAAACACTTTTTAGAAAGTTTAGACTTACAGCAGCTAGCATCAGGGTACTTCCCCTAACCCCTGGGAATTTTCTGTTCTGTTATGGATGCTTTGGTAGAAAAATTTGAGAAACACTGAATCTCTTGGTCCTATCCACATCATGCTCTGCTTATTTTGCCCTTAATTTTACATAACACCTAAAATTTTCTGATTTTATTTAAATTTAATCCTATCAAGTAACCAAAGAAACTCTAAAATATACAATTAGCATGTAACATGTAGTAATTAATAATTGAAGTGAATTGTTATTTTAAACTTTAAAAACATAGTTTTGGAGGTATGCAGAATAAAATCATAGCAATGCTGTGGTATATACATTTTAAAAACATAGTTCTTAATTCTTATTTAAAACATTAGCATAAAATGATCTAAAATTATTTTGTAAGAATAAATGTATTTCATAATGGAAAGTTGCCAATTTCATTAATATGCTACCTATTCCTTTTGTTCTACAGTTCAGGACTTCCTTCTCTTTTCTGTTCCCAGATTCCCCCTCACAGCTACAAACCTGGTGACAACATAAATGGGCTCCAACACGCTGGCCCCACTTGTTGAGAGGTGGGGTACTCCAGGGCAGTGTCATGATGGCCCATAAATTGACATACCTATCTTTACTTGTTCCATTCCTCCTATGCTGACCCCATCAGTATGTCTGGCCAGGGTCTGACTGAGCACATTGCTAAGACCATTTCTAGCTTTGTATGTTACTTCCACCTTGGCCCTGTCCTCTTCTCTGACCCTTTCTAGTATCTCTGAACCTTGGAACTAAAGGCAAAAAAGACCAATGTGATCCAAGATTCAGAAGTATCGCCAGTGGTTAACGGTGATAGGATGGGCCAAGGAGCCTTTCTGATTCCGCTTCTGTTGGCCATAGTAAGAGGTACTCTTTCTGAAGCCAAAGGCGTTTCTTCTATCCTCAGAACTCTGAAAGCCTTCTTCCATCGAAACAGTGATATGCAAAGTGCTAGTTGGAGGCAACTGCAATAGCCAGGCCTAAGGCACCACCCCTGTAAACTTTAGGTAATCCCAGCATCTCAAACAAGCTCTAAACAGAACAGTGAGACCAAGTCATTCTGCTCATGGTGCTTCAAGGGGCCCCCTCTTGCATTTTTTCTAACATACTATTAATCACATAGTTCTTTATGTTGCTCTTCTTTTCCCTCCTCAGAACAAACACACACACACTCCCCTCCTTCCTGATCCTTTCCACTGTGTTTCAGGATTTCTGTTTCTTTGTTAGCGAAGTACTCTTCACCTTTCACCTTTAATGTTTTCCTAAGAACCTTCTCTACCACATAGCCTTAACTGAATCTGTGAGTTTCTCTTTCCTTGAAGTGAATTGTGGTCATGTTTCCACAACCCACAGAAGAAAAGTGGGTTCAGCTGTTCCTACCTTCCTGCAGTCACTTCCAAAGTATTCTTCTATTTTGTAGGCCCAGGGGACTGTAGTGCCTTGCAATCTGATTGTATTTCTACCTGTTTATCACTTTTATCATTGCCAACCTCCAGGCCACTTTCCCACTCGGATGGCAGAGATGTGCCAGAATTACAGTCTTCTCCCATCATCTTCTCCCCTTCAGTTCTTTGACTTCATAAACACTAGTATTCCCTCCCGAGTGAGAACCACTTCCGTAGCTCTCCACTTTGTTCTCATCTTTTAGGGAATTCCCAACCCCAAGTAGACTTCTATCCATATCATCTGTACACTGTAGTTAAAGTTTAGGCAGTAGCAATTAGAATGCCACTTACAATAACATCAGAAAACATAAAATATCCTCATATAAATTAAGCAATATATAGGCAAGATATGTATACTTAAAACTATAGAACATTGGTGAGAGAAATTAAAGAAGACCTAAATTAATGAGGAGAAATGTCTGTTCTTGGACTGGAACATTCAATATTGCTAAGATGTTAATTCTCCCAAATTGATCCACAACAGTAATTCTTATACTTTATCATGAGTCAGTCACTGGGAAGGCTTGTTAAAACACAGACTGCCGGGCCTGTTTTTGATCTACTAGGTCTGAGGTAAGGACTGAATATTCGCATTTATAACAAGTTCCCTGGTGATGCTGATGGCGCTCGTCTTGGGACCACACTTTGTGAACCACTGTCTATAGAGTCAATCAAATAAAAATCAAATAAAATCCCATCATGCTTGTTTGGATAGAAATCAACATACTGATTCTAAAATGTATATGGAAATACAAAGGACCAAGAGTAGCTGAAATCAATCATGTTTTAAAAAGATGAAAATTAAAGAACTTACAGTGACTGAATTTAGGACTTATCCTAAAACTATAGTAATTAACACAGTGTGGCACTAGCGTAAAGATACATACAAATAAATCAACAGACAAGAATAGAGTCCAGAAATAGACACTAGATGGCCAGTTGGTTTTTGACAATAGCATCAAAGGAATACAATTAGGAATGGAAAGTCTTTCCAACAAGTGGTGCTAGATAACCTAATGTCTGCATGGAGAAAAAAATGAACCTTGATCCCTACCTCATATCATACACAAATATTAATTCAAGAGGGAATACAGACTAAACATAAAAGCTAAAACTATAATGCTTCTAGAAGAAAACATAGCGGATTATCTTTGGGGTAGACAGGAGACAGAAAGCACTGTCTATAAAGGAGAAATACCGAGAAATTGAACTGAATCAAAATGAAAAGCTAATGCTCATCAAAACAAAACATTAATAAAGCAACAGACTGGGAGAAAATAATCACTGTACATGTATCTGACAAAGGACATGTATCCTGACTATATAAAGAACACCTCAACTCAGTGATTTAAAAAAAAAAGACAAAGTTATAAAAACTTGGGTAAAAATCTTGAACAGGCATGTCATAAGATATAAAAATGACCACTACTCGTATGACAAGATACTCAACATAACTAGGCATCAGGGAAACCACAAGTAGATATGATTACACACCCATTCAAATGGCTAAAATTTGAAAGATTGACAGTAGCCGTAACTAGAGCAGCCATAAATTTCATACAGTGCTGGTTGGTATGAAAATGGCACAACCATGTTCAAAAACTGTCAGTTTGTTATAAAACCAAACACACACCTATCCTATGAGCCAACAGTTTCTCTCCTGATCACCTTGAAGACAAGGAATCAATTTTAAATATACTTCTTGGGAAGCCCTGGCCAAGAGAAAGTCTTAATTCCTTTGCATACCATTCTAGGGCTCCTGGTTTATGCCTAGTGCAGTTTTCTAGCTTTCCTCCTATACATGTTATACTCAGCCTACTCTTCAAGGACTCCTTGCTATTTCTCAAGTTTAATTTCTTTTCCCTCTCCCATCCGTTGGCATACTTCTGCTCATGCTTAATTCTGTTTAAAAGGCCATCTAAAGTCCTTTGATGCTTTCCTCAACTTTTTTCTCAGCTTCTTAAATCACAGACTTAATACCTTCTTTCTTAATATAACTATATGGCCTTGTGTACCTGTATAACCCTTTGAGTTCAGTATTATACTTATTTATTTTATTTGGCCATCTTTGTATTTTGTGAGCTATATGGCACAGAGATTATGTCTTAATCACTTGTCACAAGTACCTAACACAGCCTTGTTCATTATTAGTTAGATAGGTTTTTACTGTCAGACTTGAAAATCTCAATGCCATGTAAGTATATACAGTTTCTTTAACAGAGTTAGAATTTCCCACAATCAACTATAAAATAACCCAGTGAAACTGAATATAATTCGAAGTTGAGCATTGCCTGTACTGTTTTCATAGAAATTCACATTTTTATTGCAAGTTATCAATACAGTTCAGCGCCTGTTCATCAGTTCAGTACAAATTGAATACTTCACAAAATTAATGAGGTAGACTTTTCCAAGTCCTTACTCTATTACATTAGAAGCCACATATAGCAAATATTTTGAAATATTGCTTCTCTTTTCATATTGACAAAACAGTAGGAAACAGAATAACATTTTGTTTCAAAAAGTAAAAAAGTATATTGCCATGTGTTGAAAGAATACATGACTTAGCAATAGGTTTACAGACAGTAGAAGAAAGCGACAATATGAAAGATCACCAACTTCATTTTTAACACATATGCTCCATGAAAAAGGAAGAGGAAATTCTAGAAACCAGTGAGGATGAAGTTGGTGATGGTGAAGCTGTAGTCCAAGGGAAGGCTGAGCATTTTGGTGGGACCATACATCACAGTACCTTAGTTACTTGACTGTGTTCTCCAAAGACTCTAGGGTGATTTGGCTCTAAAAGATATCACAGTGACTAAAACACATGTGAGTTTGAAATAATTTCCAGAATCTCAGTATGTTAATTTACAGTGAGAAATTAAAATAGGCACACAATAAAAAAGTAGGTTATCTGGTGAGTGTGGCATTAGGATAAGTGAAACTAAATGAAATAAATGCTTGATTGCATCAGGCATGAAATTGCCTGTTGTGTGCATCTTACAGTAGGGATAGTCTGACCCATAGGAAGGGAAATATTTAAATAGAATTAGCCACAATTCCTAATATCTGTCTCTATCCCAGGAATAGTCTTGTAATTTAGAATAGAAAAATTGTCACATGCTGGTTAAAGATTTGCACCCATGAATAGTGTTTTTATGGATTGCCAGCCCTTGTTTCTCTGATTCTCCTTTTTTCTTTGCTTCCCCATTCTAACTGACATACTTTTTGTTTTGCTGTTACAAGTTGTATTATGATCAAATGTTGCTGGCCCTGTAGCTTTTCTTTTGTTTTACTCTTTTCTTATCTCTGCTCTGGTCTATGATGTGTTGAACTTGGAGTTTAACTTTCAGAGCTTAATCTTATTTCTGAATTCTTGAGGCCTATGTCATTGTTGTCTACAAATAACTTATATTTACTGAGTGAGTTTTCTGTGCCCAGTATTAATTAGGTTCATTTTATAAGTAACAGAATTGCAATGTTTTAAAATTGATATTTTGTATATATAATCCTACTTTCCTATTGACTTAAATTGCAAAGATGGAGTGTATGTTCTTGTAGTAAAATAAATTCCTACCCCAAACCTCACAGTATCACTTTTGGATATATATGGAAATGGATAAGAAATTTGTGACATGTTAATATACTGGGTTATAACACCACTCATTAAAAATGAATGATTTAGAGATGTACCAACACAGATTAATTTTGGAAACATGACATCAAGCAAAAGACCAAGTTGCAGAAGATTTCATACAATACAGTGCCATCTGTATAAAGTGAAAGCAGGGAAAGAATAGTGGTTTCAAGAAAGAATTTAACTTTCAAGAAAAGTTAGTGAGTTAAAGACATGAATTACTTTATCTTTTTAAGCCTAATGAAAATGACAATAAAGGGACTTATTTTAAAAAGCATAAACTTATAAGGTCAAAGAAAATTGAAGAGGCAAAAGAGCACCATTGTTTTGGAGGCTGAAAAGCAGATAAACAAGTGGTAACAGATTTCGCAAAACTGAGAATAACCAGAAGCGACCTAATTTAAACCACAGAACTCCAGGATGTGCAGTAATTGACAGTGCCAGGAAACTCCAAAAGTGGTGTAGAGGCTGACGCTAAGAACAAGAACCTAGTTGAAAATCTGTTTAAGAAACAATTAGAAGCTTAATCAATAAATGTAGAAAAAGAATAGTGTTAGGAAATCACTATGTTCCAGCTATCATTGTAATAATTGATTTAGGAAAAAATGCTTAGTGGATACCAAAACCACTGGGTCAAATTTTGTTGAGGAACAGAATATTTACATGGTCTTAAGATATTTCCCTATAGATTATTTATTAATTACAAAAGGAAAAAAGGTATACCTTTATATTGGACAAATCTAGCAGATGGCACCTTACTCAGGTGGTCAAAAGTATACCACATAGGGACAGTCTTGACATCATGTGTGCCTCCTTGCATGATTCACTGAGAATAAAACATTCATGCAGTATTTCTTTAAATGCACATTAATCGAATAATGAAGAAACAACCAGAAAACATAAATTGGAACACATTTCATGAAACACCAGACCAGTCATGTCAGGGTTATATGAACAACAGAGAAAGACTGATGAACAGAACAACTAAATGTAACCTGTGATTCTGCATTGGCAAAAAAAACTTAGCTATACAGGACAGTATGAGGGTAATTGGTGAAGTTTGAACATGAAGCATATATTAAATAATAGCATTACATCAATGTGGAGTCTCCTGAAGAAAAAGAAAAGGATGCTGTTAAACTCTCCATGTGAAGGCTTGAAAAGCAGGTGACTTCTCTACCCAGCTGAAAACTGGGAGCTTTTTTGTAGGAAAGGGAAAGCAGGACAGTTTTCCAAATTTGAGAGAAGAGGTTCTAATCTGAAAATAGAGGGATTAAATGAACACATATATACTGAGCTTATCAAGTGAGGTTAACTGACAGATAAATACATGGATAATAAGCAAAATTCATTTATTATCTCCAAGGAAAACAATACTTCAGTAAGAAAGAAAAAACTAATCCTAATACATGTGCTAGATAACTCATGGTTAATAGTGTTTATTCATAATAATATAAATACTGAACATTGATCTACAACTATATTGAGAGTATTAGGTCACAAGATGGATGGGATAAACCCTCATTTTCAGTAATGAGAAGTTAATATGGAATGTTTAAAACTGAAAAATAAGGCACGATAGTAAAAAAATGTTATTTAGGTATTATGGCGGAATTAGGGGCAAAGTCTGTTTCGCAGCTGTCAGACACTTTTGTGGCTCCCAGGTTGGCCTGCACTATAACTGTAAACATCAACTAAAAGAATATAAAGTAGTTGCTTCCAGGGAAAGGGAAATACTATTTTTCATAATAAGCCTTTTAGAGCAATGTGGTCCTACAAACTATGTGAATCTATAACTTTGATTTAAAGAAAAGAAAAAGAAAACACATACACAATGCTGTAGATGAGGGGCAGGCAGCAAGTTTTTCTTTAGAGCATCAGATATTTCAGGCACTGTGAGGCAAGTCTCGGTTGTACCTATTTAGCTCTGCTCTTTTAGTGTGAAAGTAGTTACAGACAATATGTACACAAGTGAGTGTGGCTTGTCCAGTATAACTTTTATATACAAAACAGGTGGGAGGTGGATCCTAGTTTGCCAACCCCTGCTATTATTGATCAGGGATTTTCAAATTGAGAAACCTGTACCCTGGGTACACAAAGACTTTCTGTGGGATATACAGGTATGAGTATGTCCTCCCATAGGTGATCTTTCCTAAAAATGATCTTCCTGAGAACTCCTTCTGGTCTGCCAGTTCTTCTTCTGACTTTTTAAAAAAAACTATAGAACAGCTTTATTGAACTATAAGTCACATGCTTTACAATTGATTTAAAGTGTAAAATTTAGTGGTTTTTTTAGTGTGTTCACAGAATTGTGAAACCATCATCACATTTTAGGACATATTTATAACCCTTAAAAGAAATCTCATACCCATTAGCAAACAATCCCCATTTCTCCTTAATCCCCCTAAGCTCTAGGCAATCTAAACACCCCTCTAGATTTCCTTCCCTATTCTGGACATTTCATATAAATGGAATCATAAAATATGTGGTCCTTTGAAACTGGCTTCTTTCATAATCATCTGTCTCCCAGTTTTTTAAAGAAAAGCTTTTCCCTTGTACATATTAAATCTTACAATGGTTCACTGCCTTGGGGTCTCCAAGGCACCAACAGAGAGACTATTGGAGAGTGAATTGCTCCGGAAGAAGAGTCCCTTGCGAGCAAAACAGAAAACTTGAACAAAAATGACTGAAGGGGCAACATGGTATTTCATGCAGGTGGCAAACTCATGGCAAGGTTTCTCTTTCCACCTAGCCAGCTATCCACTTATCTATCTTAAAATTAAAACTCACAGGTGAGAAAGTTGTCATGAGAACACATAAAAACACATATATTTGAATTTTAAAATTAAGTTACACTTTTCTGACAGAGAGTAAGTCAGATTTGCCTGATTAGGTTTGATAATGAGAACTGGGCTTGCCTGTTAAGTTATATGGTTATATTTTCTGAAATTGAATAAGCTAAACTGCAGCATCAAGGCTTTGATGAAAACATATTTAAAGCATGTATTCAATATGCAATTAACTGAAAAATATAGTCTTTGCCATTATTTTTAAGTGTCAACTTAAATGTGCAAGGTGTGGTACATTGTTTTTGAAAGTCTTAGGAAATAAGTGTGCAAAAAAATGTAGAAGTCATTGCTCCTGTTGTTTATGGATATATAAAGATGTAACAAAAGTATAAAAATGTACATGAAAATGATAGATAAGAAATTTAGAGTAGTTATAACCTGTGAGGAAGGAGAATGTAGGGGGAGGAGTCACAGAGTGCCTTGTTAGTTGAATCTGTAGTCTTCTGGTCATATCTGTAGTGTTTTATTTCTTAAGTTGGATTGTGGGTATGTGGATGTACATTATATTATTAACTATTTATTTATACACATGAAATATTTTATTTAAAAAGAATACAATGAAACCCTGTAATTATATATTTTAAGAGAACGTGTTGGGTTCCCAATTGAGAAGTAAGATATTCAGAATAAACTGAACAATAAAATACTTGAAATTCTGAAATACTAAAGGCATTTAAGGAATTATCATAGCAATATGCTTAAGAAGCAATTAGTGTAGCTTAGTTTGTAGAATTCCTTTTTAAAGCCTTAATGCTTATATAATTTTATTATTCATTTGGTTACTTATCAAGCACCTGGTATGTGCTTAATAGCTAACATAATTTCTTTGTAGACTTCTGTGTACATACCAACCCATCCTAGATATCATAGTTATGTTAAATTATATTTAGATTCTGTTTTTATTATCCCTTTTCTTCCCTCTGTGAAACTGAATTAGTCTGATTCTCTAAGGTTACAAGGAAAAAACATTCACATATTGCCTTCAGAAATTAGACCTCACTACAAGTTTATGCAGGAGCATTAAGTCTTCAGTGGTATAGTAATTCTAGGATGTTTGGTTTCCAAGACTGGAAAGGATGTATCCTGAGCTTGACAAACATCCCATTCTTTATTTACCTACTAACATTTCTACCTCCCCAGAGGAGAAGATATGCTTGAATGGGTTTACTACCACCCACAATGAAAGGTCCCTGTTTGGTAGTGTTTTATGTTAGTCATTAGACCTCCCTCATGCCTAACCCATTTGTACCTTCCTTTGACCAGACTGAGAAGCAGTCTTGTCCTCATTCAGGAGTGCCTGAAGCTCTGCAGTTTATGTCTGCCGGTGTAACTGTTGGTACTTTAGTGACTCACTGGCTTGGTCTGTATATGACCTTACTTGATTTTTTCCCTTTTGTTTAGTTAAAAAATTAATATAGCAATCATTTTTTTAAATAGAAAAAATAAATTATCCTAAATCCTATGGCTGGCTGCACAACTCTTAAATTTAACAAGTTACTTTACCCATGAATTCATTGGCACATAATTGTAATTTTGGTATTATTTTGTATTCTGATGCTTTCACTTAACTATTATAATAAATGAATAAATATAAGCACTTGAAACATGGTAGCATAACACTCAGAAATGCCTTTTTTATGGCCTTCTTTGGTATTGACCTCTAGCTTTATAAAAACAAAGAAAATATAAAGTTTGCGATGCTTCTCTAGAGAAACGTGGTAAGAAATAAAAGTGAATCATTTGAGTGTTTTGAGCTTCTGAGTCTGTACTCTTAACCATAGCTAGTGTGCCTCTCTATGTGTAGGTATTTGTTAATTGTATAAGAAATGTTTATGCTGTTTGTATTGTAAATCTTTTTGTTTTTCAAAACATTGATTTTAGGTAGGTCTTACTAAAAAGTAGTATTTCAAATTTCAAGCATCCCACCTTGCTCAGTCTAAAAGGATCACTTCTTATATACTTCTCTACAAAGCTGAGGTTTGAGGTGGAGTTTAGTTTATTCTTAGCACATATTTTCTTCTATTTTGACCTTTATCTGACTTTTAAGAGGCAGGCTATGAAAGGTTGTTTTTTAAAGTTATATATAAATAAAGTGCTCTTATTCATTATTTTTAGATATGCTTGTGCTCAGGCTCTTCTGAGATTCATCATAACTTACTAGGTGCATATTAAAAAGTATGCAGAATTAGTTCTGAATAGTTAACCTTCTGAGTCATATTATCATTTACTAAGACATGTTCCCTTTTAGGTTTTAAACTGGGCTTACATCCAGAGTGAAAAATGTTAAGGGAGTTAAAATGAGGTTCATATTTTGTTTTTTTTTATCCACACTTTTTCTCAGTTAATTCACAAAACAATTGTGATTTTCCTCTTATTCTTTCCATGCTGAAGAAGTAATGATTTTCTTTACAATCTAGATATTTGAAAAATAAATTGCTACTGATTACTTTTATCAGATATCATTTCATTTATTTAAATGGGGGGAGTAATGATGTTTAGGAAAATTATATTGATTATATTGGTGATGTACCCTAGCATACCAAACCACAGTTGATTGCATCTGATTCTATTATGTCTTTAGGGATGCCATATTTTATTCTCAAATATTTTTTATTATGAAAGTAATAAAATACTGTACTCATTTGCTACAAGTATGTTGTTGCTATGGTAATAAGGAATTAGACATTTTATATATTTTTTCTGATATACATATGTTCATTGTGTTTCATGTGTTCAAATATACTTAGTTTGCCTTTCAAATATCACATTTCTGTGTCACTGCGATGCATTTCTTTACCAGTATTCTACATGAGTAAATAGAAGTGTCGTGTAGAGCAGGGTTTTTCAATTTATGTGATGCATTAGTGGGTTGTGAAATCAATTTTGTGGGTTGTATTTTTTTCTTTTTAATGAGGTAGAAAAAACATGGAATAGAAAATACCAGCTTACAAACCCTTACTAAGAGTATTGTTTTCTGAAATTCTTGTTTCAGATAACACATGCACATGTGTTTGTTTGTGTACCAAGTTGTGGTGTACAATGTATTTCTTACTATGATGGTTAGTTTTTATGTGTCTACTTGGCTAGACCACAGTACCTAGGTATTAGGTTAAACACTAGTCTAGATTTTTCTATGAAGGTATTTTTTTTCAATGAGATTAATGTATCAGTAGACTTTGAGTAAAGCAGATTACCCTTAATAATATGGGTGGGCCTCATCCAATAGGTTAAAGAGAAAAAAAGACTGATATCCTCTGAGAAAGAGATCTTGCCTGTAGATTGCTTTTGGACTCAAGCTGCAACATCAACTCTTTCCTGGGTCACTAGCCTGCCAGCCTTCCATAAAGATTTGGACTTAGCAGTCTCCAAAATTATGTAAGACAGTTTCTTAAAATGAATCAATTTCTCTCTCTTCCTCCAAATACACACACACACACACACACACACACACACATGCACACACAATCATTCATGTACATATACATACACATCTTTTTGGTTCTGTTTCATTTGAGGACCCAGTACATGCACTAAAGGTTATAGTTCCAAACGTTGAATATTATTGATCTTGAAAGTACTTTTTTAACCTAGTGAGCAGGTATATATAAAATGCTTAGCCAATGCCTAGCTCAAGCTAAGCCTTAAAGAAATGAAAGCTGCGGTTATTTTATTACTTCTACTTCCTATTTAAAGTCCATAGGGATTATAATTTGATGTGAAGTTGTACAGAAATCTAAGCTCTACACTTAAAGCCATCTTTTTTTTTAAAGGTTAATCTACATTTGAGGATAATATTGTGGTATTTTGAGTGTTTGCTTTCCAGAAATTATTGTGAAATTTTCTGCTTATTTTTTCCTTCTCATTTATATGGCCAGAGAGCTGTTTTTACTACCATAATATTTGTAACACTTTCGTATATTTGAATTTTTGAAAAGATAATCTTCTGTAGTTCAGGATGATTTTAAATTCTCAATCTCAATGTCAAAGAGACAAGCATATAAGAACTTTATATTCACGCCTCTTCAGCCCTCCCTGACATCCTCTTGTCCTACCTTTTACTCCAGCCTAGCTGCCACTACCAACTGTGATATGTGTGACCTCATTATAGCTCTGCTGAGTAGCTTCAGCCTTCTGCTTTGCACTGTGGCATGGGATGCCTTTGGGGACTCAACCTGGAAAGTGAGAGGGTTAACATACCAGGTAACCTTTAACCCATGGCAGGTAGGAGCTAATGGATAAATGCTCCCTTTCTGTCCCTTGGGCAAACAGTTCAAGCACATTCAACATTACTCCTCGTAAGGTCCCAGCAGGGATCAGGTCCCAGTGCCAAGAACACTGACCAGCTCCAGAGCACACCTTGGTTTTGGCTTTCCTTCCCTGTTTCACTTTCTCTAGTATCTTGCTTATCTTCTCTGGGATCACTTGTTCAACATCAGCTTTATCAACACCAAAATTGTTTTCTTTAGCAAACAAAATCAAGCCTAAAATTTAGATGATCAGTACAAAGTAATTAAATCCAACAGGACAACTCATATGTAACATGAGTACATATTGGTCCTACTGGTACAAAATGGTATGACCCTTAGAAATATAACTGAGAGGAAGGGAAAAGGGGAGAGAAGTTTGGGGGAGAGGGAGAGGGACAGAGAGTCTGTGTACCTGAAAATTTTATAACCAAAATCATCTCAGTGGGATAAAACACTAGGATGTCACTTAATACTAGCCCAGGTCCTTGAGAGACCCTGAGATTAATTTTTCAGGAACAGTTTGGCTTCAAGCATACTTGAAGCTTAATTCATGCAAGAGTCCAGTGGTTTTCTTTTCTGTTAAGAATGCTGATTGTCACAAATGCCTAAGGTGCCTAACTGGTTTTCTTGGTTTCACTGGAGATGGCTGGTAATTACAGGTATGCTTTGGTTAGGTAACTATATTCCTATTATGTTAATGTGTGTGCACAATTTAATTAGTAGTTTAAAACCTATCCATGCTGAAGTTACTCTACAAGAAGATATGTCAAAGAAATAATCAATCTTCCCAGGTTTTCTTCTGCCTGCTACTTCTATAGCTTTTCTTCTTCCTACCTAATCACAACCTTTAAATAGAACTCGTGCCACATGTCGAATTTACCGAGTATCATAATTCTTCCAAGTGGTAAAGACACCTCAAGACAAATGCTGGGCATAGAAGCCACAGGGCATAAATATGCAAAGAAGTAAAAAGCTAACCTTTTCAAACAATAAGGCTTCTCTCTCACTTACCAACTTAACATTTCCCTGTATGGCCCCGGAAGATGACTGGTTAGCCAGAGACGGGTAAGATTCCTCAAGGGAGGAACAACCTAAGACAGGCACAGTCACAGGGGGGCCATCTGGTGAGAAAATGGGGAGCAGCAGAGGTGAGGCTTAGAACCTCCCCCCTCATGTTCTGAGAGAAATCTTCTGCATACATGGATGTTTATTGCCCTCGTCTAGCTCGGATTAACACATAGTCTACAGGCACACACCTGATCATCTACATTTGCTCTCTTACAACACTAAACTCTGTTTTCTACCTTTATCTCGTATCTACCTACCACTTCAGCATTTTATTAAAAATAATAATAATAGAGAAATGTGGTATCCACATATAAATCAAGTTTAAAAATCAAATGAATATTCATATTTGAACTGACTGTTTATAGTTCATAATGCATGAGCAAAACCGAAAGCTTCTGTGATGACTGTTCACCATGTAACTTATTCACTATGTAAGAATTTGTACTCCATGTAAGAATTTGTTCATTATGCATCAGAAGATTGGAGACTGACGAAAATTAGGCTTGGGGTGGATTAATGATTGTGCATTGAGTATTGACCCCCCTATACAGAAATTTATTGTTGTTAACAACTATTTGATCAATAAATATGAGAGATGCCCTCACAAAAAAAATATATATATATATATATAAACACACTTCCAATTGTAAAATAAATAAGCAACCGGGATGTAATGTATAGCATAAGGAATATAGTCAAAATATTGTAACAACTTGGTATGGTGATAGCTGGTACCCAGAATTATCATGTATATAAATGTTGAATCACTGTGTTGTACACCTGAAACTAATGTAATGTAATACTGTGTGTCAACTACCCTTCAATAAAAATACAAAAAAATACAAAAAAAAATAATAATAATAATAATAAATAAAATGAAAAAGAAAAAAAAGAATGCTGATTGTACTTTTCAAGTTTGATAATAGAGTGGCCTCCTTACTGCTGACCATCAGGGATTAAAAGCAGTCATCTCTTATCCATCTGAAGTGCAGCTAAAAAACCAACCCTTTGCAGAGGGATTCCTTAGATTATCTTGATCATTTCAAAAGCTTCACTGAGGAAATTATGTCTAAAGAAGGTCTTCTAGGGACCCAGGGGCGGAAGATGGCGGCGTGAGTAGAGCAGCGGAAATCTCCTCCCAAAACAACATATATCTATGAAAATATAACAAAGACAACCCTTCCTAGAATAAAGACCAGAGGACACAGGACAATCTCCAGACCACATCCGCACCTGAGAGAACCCAACGCCTCGCGAAGGGGGTAAGATACAAGCCCCGGCCCGGCGGGAGCCGAGCGCCCCTCCCCCCAGCTCCCGGCGGGAGAAGAGCAGGCAGAGCGGGAGGGAGACGGAGCCCAGGACTGCCGAACACCCAGCCCCAGCCATCCGGGCCAGAGTGCAGGGCGCTCGATACTAGGAAAACAGGGCAGCAAGAACAGTGAGCAGGCACTGGAGGCTGGGCGACAGAGGACATAAGAAAAGCACGCGACCATTTTTTTTTTTTTTTCTTTTTTGCTGTTCTGTTTTGGCGAGCGCTTTTTGGAAGTCTTAAAGGGATAGGGACCCCAATACTAGGGAAACAGGGCAGAAAGACCGGTGAGCAGAGGCCTGAGGCTGGCACCGGAGAATAAAGAAAAACGAACGACCACCTTTTTTTTTTTTTTTTTTTTTAATTAAAAACTTTTTTTTTCTTTTTTTTTTTTTTGGTGGGCGTTGTTTTGTTTTGGCGGGTGCTTTTTGGAAGTCTTAAAGGGGCAGGGCGGGTCACTTAATCCAGAGGTAGGGAATCCGGGACCTCTGGGCACCCTAACCCCTGGGCTGCAGGGAGCAGGGAGGCCCCTTACGGAGATAAATAGCCTCCCAGCAGCTCCTGCTCCAACGCGACTCCACCATTTTGGAGTAGCTGCCCGAGCCAGGCCACGCCCACAGCAACAGCGGAGATTAACTCCATAGCAGCCGGGCAGGAAGCAGAAACCCTGTCTGCACGCAGCTGCACAGCACAAGCCACTAGAGGTCGCTGTTCTCCCAGGAGAGGAGGGCCACAAACCAACAAGAAAGGAAGTCCTTCCAGCCGTCACTCGTCCCAGTTCTGCAGACTATTCCTATCACCATGAAAAGGCAAAGCTACAGGCAGACAAAGATCACAGAGACAACACCAGAGAAGGAGACAGACCTAACCAGTCTCCCTGAAAAAGAATTCAAAATAAGAATCATAAACATGCTGACAGAGATGCAGAGAAATACGCAAGAGAAATGGGATGAAGTCCGGAAGGAGATCACAGATGCCAGAAAGGAGATCGCAGAAATGAAACAAACTCTGGAAGGGTTTATAAGCAGAATGGATAGAATGCAAGAGGCCATTGATGGAATTGAAATCAGAGAACAGGAACGCATAGAAGCTGACATAGAGAGAGACAAAAGGATCTCCAGGAATGAAACAATATTAAGAGAACTGTGTGACCAATCCAAAAGGAACAATATCCGTATTATAGGGGTCCCAGAAGAAGAAGAGAGAGGAAAAGAGATGGAAAGTATCTTAGAAGAAATAATTGCTGAAAACTTCCCCACACTGGGGGAGGAAGTAATCGAACAGACCACGGAAATACACAGAACCCCCAACAGAAAGGATCCAAGAAGGGTAACACCAAGACACATAATAATTAAAATGGCAAAGATCAAGGACAAGGAAAGAGTGTTAAAGGCAGCTAGAGAGAAAAAGGTCACCTATAAAGGGAAACCCATCAGGCTAACGTCAGATTTCTCAACAGAAACCCTACAGGCCAGAAGAGAATGGCATGATATATTTAATACAATGAAACAGAAGGGCCTTGAACCAAGGATACTGTATCCAGCACGACTATCATTCAAATATGATGGTGGGATTAAACAATTCCCAGACAAACAAAAGCTGAGGGAATTTGCTTCCCACAAACCACCTCTACAGAACATCTTACAGGGACTGCTCTAGATGGGAGCACTCCTAGAAAGAGCACAGCACAAAACACCCAACATATGAAGAATCGAGGAGGAGGAACAAGAGGGAGAGAAGAAAAGAATCTCCAGAGTGTGTATATAAAAGCTAAATAAGTGAGCTAAGTTAGGCAGTAAGATACTAAAGAGGCTAACCTTGAACCTTTGGTAACCACGAACTTAAGGCCTGCAATGGCAATAAGTACATATCTTTCAATAGTCACCCTAAATGTTAATGGGTTGAATGCACCAATCAAAAGACACAGAGTAACAGAATGGATAAAAAAGCAAGACCCATCTATATGCTGCTTACAAGAAACTCATCTCAAACCCAAAGACATGTACAGACTAAAAGTCAAGGGATGGAAAAACATATTTCAAGCAAACAACAGTGAGAAGAAAGCAGGGGTTGCAGTACTAATATCAGACAAAATAGACTTCAAAACAAAGAAAGTAACAAGAGATAAAGAAGGACACTACATAATGATAAAGGGCTCAGTCAAACAAGAGGATATAACCATTCTAAATATATATGCACCCAACACAGGAGCACCAGCATATGTGAAACAAATACTAACAGAACTAAAGGGGGATATAGACTGCAATGCATTCATTCTAGGAGACTTCAACACACCACTCACCCCAAAGGATAGATCCACTGGGCAGAAAATAAGTAAGGACACGGAAGCACTGAACAACACAGTAGAGCAGATGGACCTAATAGACATCTATAGAACTCTACATCCAAAAGCAGCGGGATATACATTCTTCTCAAGTGCACATGGAACATTCTCCAGAATAGACCACATACTAGGCCACAAAAAGAGCCTCAGAAAATTTCAAAAGATTGAAATCCTACCAACCAACTTTTCAGACCACAAAGGCATAAAACTAGAAATAAACTGTACAAAGAAAGCAAAGAGGCTCACAAACACATGGAGGCTTAACAACACGATCCTAAATAATCAATGGATCAATGACCAAATCAAAATGGAGATCCAGCAATATATGGAAACAAATGACAACAACAACACTAAGCCCCAACTTCTGTGGGACACAGCAAAAGCAGTCTTAAGAGGAAAGTATATAGCAATCCAAGCATATTTAAAAAAGGAAGAGCAATCCCAAATGAATGGTCTAATATCACAATTATCGAAATTGGAAAAAGAAGAACAGATGAGGCCTAAGGTCAGCAGAAGGAGGGACATAATAAAGATAAGAGAAGAAATAAATAAAATCAAGAAGAATAAAACAATAGCAAAAATCAATGAAACCAAGAGCTGGTTCTTCGAGAAAATAAACAAAATAGATAAGCCTCTAGCCAGACTTATTAAGAAGAAAAGAGAGTCAACACAAATCAACAGTATCAGAAACGAGAAAGGAGAAATCACGACGGACCCCACGGAAATGCAAAGAATTATTGGAGAATACTATGAAAACCTATATGCTAACAAGCTGGGAAACCTAGAAGAAATGGACAACTTCCTAGAAAAATACAACCTTCCAAGATTGACCCAAAAAGAAACAGAAAATCTAAACAGACCAATTACCAGCAACGAAATTGAAGCGGTAATCAAAAAACTACCAAAGAACAAAACCCCCGGGCCAGATGGATTTACCTCGGAATTTTATCAGACATACAGGGAAGACATAATACCCATTCTCCTTAGAGTTTTCCAAAAAATAGAGGAGGAGGGGATACTCCCAAACTCATTCTATGAAGCTAACATCACCCTAATACCAAAACCAGGCAAAGACGCCACCAAAAAAGAAATCTACAGACCAATATCCCTGATGAACGTAGATGCAAAAATACTCAACAAAATATTAGCAAACCGAATTCAAAAATACATCAAAAGGATCATACACCATGACCAAGTGGGATTCATCCCAGGGATGCAAGGATGGTACAACATTCGAAAGTCCATCAACATCATCCACCACATCAACAAAAAGAAAGACAAAAACCACATGATCATCTCCATAGATGCTGAAAAAGCATTTGACAAAGTTCAACATCCATTCATGTTAAAAACTCTCAGCAAAATGGGAATAGAGGGCAATTACCTCAACATAATAAAGGCCATCTATGACAAACCCACAGCCAACATTATATTGAACAGCGAGAAGCTGAAAGCATTTCCGCTGAGATCGGGAACTAGACAGGGATGCCCACTCTCTCCACTGTTATTTAACATAGTACTGGAGGTCCTAGCCACGGCAATCAGACAAAATAAAGAAATACAAGGAATCCAGATTGGTAAAGAAGAAGTTAAACTGTCACTATTTGCAGATGACATGATACTGTACATAAAAAACCCTAAAGACTCCACCCCAAAACTACTAGAACTGATATCAGAATACCGCAAATTTGCAGGATACAAAATCAACACACAGAAATCTGTGGCTTTCCTATATACTAACAATGAACCAACAGAAAGAGAAATCAGGAAAACAACTCCATTCACAATTGCATCCAAAAAAATAAAATACCTAGGAATAAACCTAACCAAAGAAGTGAAAGACTTATACTCTGAAAACTACAAGTCACTCTTAAGAGAAATTAAAGGGGACACTAACAGATGGAAACTCATCCCATGCTCGTGGCTAGGAAGAATCAATATCGTCAAAATGGCCATCCTGCCCAAAGCAATATACAGATTTGATGCAATCCCTATGAAACTACCAGCAACATTCTTCAATGAACTGGAACAAATAATTCAAAAATTCATATGGAAACACCAAAGACCCCGAATAGCCAAAGCAATCCTGAGAAAGAAGAATAAAGTAGGGGGGATCTCACTCCCCAACTTCAAGCTCTACTATAAAGCCATAGTAATCAAGACAATTTGGTACTGGCACAAGAGCAGAGCCACAGACCAATGGAACAGACTAGAGAATCCAGACATTAACCCAGACATATATGGTCAATTAATATTTGATAAAGGAGCCATGGACATACAATGGCGAAATGACAGTCTCTTCAACAGGTGGTGCTGGCAAAACTGGACAGCTACATGTAGGAGAATGAAACTGGACCATTGTCTAACCCCATATACAAAAGTAAACTCAAAATGGATCAAAGACCTGAATGTAAGCCATGAAACCATTAAACTCTTGGAAGAAAACATAGGCGAAAACCTCTTAGACATAAACATGAGTGACCTCTTCTTGAACATATCTCCCCGGGCAAGGAAAACAACAGCAAAAATGAGTAAGTGGGACTATATTAAGCTGAAAAGCTTCTGTACAGCAAAAGACACCATCAATAGAACAAGAAGGATCCCTACAGTATGGGAAAATATATTTGAAAATGACACATCCGATAAAGGTTTGACGTCCAGAATATATAAGGAGCTCACACGCCTCAACAAACAAAAAACAAATAACCCAATTAAAAAATGGGCAGAGGAACTGAACAGACAGTTCTCCAAAAAAGAAATACAGATGGCCAACAGACACATGAAAAGATGCTCCACATCGCTAATTATCAGAGAAATGCAAATTAAAACTACAATGAGGTATCACCTCACACCAGTAAGGATGGCTGCCATCCAAAAGACAAACAACAACAAATGTTGGCGAGGCTGTGGAGAAAGGGGAACCCTCCTACACTGCTGGTGGGAATGTAAGTTAGTTCAACCATTGTGGAAAGCAGTATGGAGGTACATCAAAATGCTCAAAACAGACTTACCATTTGACCCAGGAATTCCACTCCTAGGAATTTACCCTAAGAACGCAGCAATCAAGTTTGAGAAAGACAGATGCACCCCTATGTTTATTGCAGCACTATTTACAATAGCCAAGAATTGGAAGCAACCTAAATGTCCATCAATAGATGAATGGATAAAGAAGATGTGGTACATATACACAATGGAATACTACTCAGCCATAAGAAAAGGGCAAATCCAATCATTTGCAGCAACATGGATGGAGCTGGAGGGTATTATGCTCAGTGAAACAAGCCAAGCGGAGAAAGAGAAATACCAAATGATTTCACTTATCTGTGGAATATAAGAACAAAGGAAAAACTGAAGGAACAAAACAGCAGCAGAATCACAGAACTCAAGAATGGACTAACAGGTACCAAAGGGAAAGGGACTGGGGAGGATGGGTGGGTAGGGAGGGATAAGGGGGGGAGAAGTAGGGGGGCATTAAGATTAACATGCATGGGGGGGTAGGAGAAAAGGGAGGGCTGTACAACACAGAGAAGGCAAGTAGTGATTCTACAACATTTTGCTATGCTGATGGACAGTGACTGTAAAGGGGTTTATAGGGGAGACCTGGTATAGGGGAGAGCCTAGTAAACATAATATTCGTCATGTAAGTGTAGATTAGTGATACCAAAAACAAAGCAAAAAAAAAAAAAGGGCAGTTCCTGTGTGGTAACCTCCAACGAGTTCTACACAGGGTATAAAGGTCATATAAAAGTGTAGGCAAAGGGTCTGTTTGTGTTTATACAGAGGATCAAAGCCTAATTGGGCTACCCCGAAAATGAACTAAGATACGATATGAAAAAGAACTTCCAACATCTGCACTCTCTGGAAGACTCATGCCAGAAGATGATCATCAAAAAACCCCAACAAAGATCCACGCACTGCTACAGCTGTAGATGCACTCATCCCACCAGTTCCTGGACCTGCCATGGGAATGAGGAAGGAGATATCTAAGCTGGCCTGTGCATACAGTAAAACAACAAATTTGACTGGATCTATACTGTTGGAACTCAACCAAGAATTTGGAGAAGTGCAAATTGTAGCACTCCAAAGTCTTACAACCACAGACTATTTACTGTTAAAAGAACATATGGCATGTGAATAGTCCCCAGGAATGGGTTGTTTTAATTGGTCTGATTTCTCTCAGACTGTTCAAGTTCAGTTGGACAATATCCACCATATCATAGATAAGTTTTCACAAATGCCTAAGGTGCCTAACTGGTTTTCTTGGTTTCACTGGAGATGGCTGGTAATTACAGATATGCTTTGGTTATGTAACTATACTCCTATTATGTTAATGTGTGTGCGCAATTTAAGTAGTAGCTTAAAACCTATATATGCTGAAGTTACTCTACAAGAAGATATGTCAAAGAAATAATCAATCTTCCCATGTTTTCTTCCGCCTGCTACTTCTATAGCTTTTCTTCTTCCTTCCTAATTACAACCCTTAAATAGAATTCGTGCCTCATATCAAATTTACCGAGTATCATAATTCTTCCAAGTGGTAAAGATACCTCAAGACAAATGCTGGACATAGAAGCCACAGGGCATAAATATGCAAAGAAGTAAAAAGCAACCCTTTTCAAACAATAAGGCTTCTCTCTCACTTACCAACTTCACATTTCCCTGTGTGGCCCCGGAAGATGACTGGTTAGCCAGAGACGGGTAAGATTCCTCAAGGGAGGAACAACCTAAGACAGGCACAGTCGCAGGGGGGCCATCAGGTGAGAAATTGGGGATCAACAGAGGTGAGGCTTAGAACCTCACCCCCCCTGTTCTGAGAGAAATCTTCTGCATACGTGGATGTTTTATTGCCCTGGTCTAGCTTGGATTAACACATAGTCTACAGGCACACACCTGATCATCTACATTTGCTCTCTTACAACACTAAACTATGTTTTCTACCTTTATCTTGTATCTACCTACCACTTCAGCATTTTATTAAAAATAATAATAATAAAGAGAGAAATGTGGTATCCACATATAAATCAAGTATAAAAACCAAATGAGTATTCATGTTTGAACTGACTGTTTAGAGTTCATAATGCATGTGCAAAACCGAAAGCTTCTGTGATGACTGCCCTTGTACTGTTCACCATGTAAGAACTTATTCACTATGTAAGAATTTCTTCTCCATGTAAGAACTTGTTTGTTATGCCTCAGAAGATTGGAGACTGACGAAAATTAGGCTTGGGGTGGATTAATGATTGTGCATTGAGCATTGACTCCCCTATACAGAATTTTATTGTCATTAACAACCATTTGATCAATAAATATGAGAGATGCCCTCACAAAAAAAAAAAAAAAAGGACAGACTTCCAATGGTAAAATAAATAAGTAACCGGGATGTAATGTATAGCATAAGGAATATAGTCAAGATATTGTAACAGCTTGGTAGGGTGATAGCTGGAACCTAGAATTATGTATATAAATGTTCTACCACTGTGTTGTACACTTGAAACTAATGTAATGTAATACTGTGCATCAACTACCCTTCAATAAAAAATAATTATTTTAAAAAAAAAAAAAAAAAAAAAAGAAGGTCTTCTAGGACAGAACTTCCCAACTGGCCAGCCAGAGCTGTATTAGAGATGTGTGCACGAAACTGATGCTCTTAGTCCTCTGGTGGTCAGTTGCTTCCTGCTGTAAAAACAGTTGGGAAGAACTAGCTAAGGTAGCACTGTCCAGTTGAAATATAATGTTAACCACAAATAAAATTTAAAATTTTCTAGAAGCCACATTAGAAAAAGTAAAAAGAATAAGTTTAATTTTAATAATATATTTTATTTAAGCCAACATATCAAAACATTATCATTTCAGCATGTAATTAAAAATTATTAATGAGATATTTTATATTTTTAATACTGGTCTTTGAAATCCAGTGTTTGTTTTACACTTAACAGCATATCCTAATTCAGACTAGCCACATTTCAAGTTGCCAGTGGCTACATGCGGCCAGTGACTGAAACTGAACAACAAAGATCTAAGGGATATACTGGCTACCTACTTGTATCGAGTAAAATCATCAGAAATAAAGCTCCTCCATCAGTAAGTTCTAGCATTTATTTTGGGGTCTTTTGATTCACAAGTGAAAAGGCTGGAAAATGATCCCTTCTGCATCTGTTTGAAAGCTGTTACTGAAGATGTCAGTTATTTTGTTCTTTATCTCTCATTTAAGGATTCTTGAAAACAAATTCTTCTACCAAAAAAAAGTATTTTCTCTCTCAAAGAATCAATGTTTCCTTTTATTAAATAAGAAGAGTTATATAATTTATTTTATTTTTGCTTTTTGCCTTACAGGAAGTTCAGAGTAAAATGTAATATTAAATCATAGTAACTTTGTTAACACATATCCTTCCTCCTTTTCCCCATGGTTTGACTCTTTTTCAATTTTATTTTACATGTGAGCATATATGTGTGTGGATACTTGTGAAGCTACCTTAAATTCCTACAAAAAACAATCCCTACCTTAATAAACTAAATGAATACATTCTGGATAGGGAGCAGTGTTTGAGCTTCGGGTAAAGGTGCTCGTCTGTGGTACTTGTCAGATGGTAAGATGAGCAAATGTCAGAACTACTGTTGCATGATTGCAGTGGACTTGACTTACCAATGATAATAAGGAGCTGCAAAGCATGTAGATTACTACTCAAAGGAAAAAGGCATGAGGCGTTTCTTTGTGTAATTGGTGGGAGGGAGGATAGATTAAGATAAAATTAAGAAATGTATTTATTTCAAAGAGTTGGCTTTGAGAACCATCATGAGAGTAGTATGTTCAAAATAGAAATTTTGGTTCTACTTCTATAGAAATAATGGTTCTCCCATGATTGTGGGAGCTAGAAAGTCAGAACTTTGCAGGGCAGGCTGGCAGATTGAAAATTCTTGGGTAACAGCTGAACTGTAGTCTTGAGACAGAATTTCTTCTTTCTAATGGAACTCCCAGTTCTGCTCTTAAGGTCTTTAAACTGAGTGGTTAAAGTTATGAAATTTACCAAAGTTATGAAAGTTACCAAATTATGAAGCCTATCTCCTTTACTGAGAGTCAGCTGGCCATAGACGATGAGTTCACCTACAAAATACTTCCACAGCAACACCCAGGTTAGTGTTTGATTGAATACTGGGTACTGTGGCCTAGCCAGGTTGACACAGAACTAACCATCACAGATGATAATTAGTTTTATATTTTGATAATTAGTTTTTAGTTATATTTTTTACTCTAAGTCCAGTAGGTTTTGAATGCTTAGGAATTTTGCTCTTCAAATTCCTGGCCAGGAAGGTATGAGTGTGACCCAGTGAAAGAAATTCTACACACAAGAATATGATTAATCTTTTAGTTACTAGTATTTGGGCCATGATTTGAATCTGTCTTTTTTATTCTGTCTTCTTCTAGATATTTGCATACTTTACAATTGGGATTTTCTTAAACAAGAAACAATTAGCACATTAATTAGTGTTTTATTTGTACCTCTGTTTTCCAAGACAGTTATTTCTCAAGTTAGGTAAGAGCCTATAACTTTAATACAACTATTAATATGAGAAAAACTTGTGCACGCTTGTAAAATTTAAGTACATTATCTGTTACTGATAAATGCTGCTGGTTAATTAACCTTTGGAAACCTTAGTTCAAAGAAGTTGTCACAGTTAGCAGTGAAGATGTAAATGTGAATCTAATTAGTTGGCTTAGCCTGTTGCCCAGTTAACATCATGTTCATGTGCTTTGCCTTTGTAAATACATTGTATGAGAATAAATGAAAAAGAAAATTAGAAAATACACCATATGGTCTTGACTGTTATTTTTTAAAGTAAGGGAGTCTATGTGTGTAGAAAAAAGACTGGAAGGAAACGTAAATACAAAATTTTAGTGGTAATTTGAGTAGTGAATTGATTTAATTTTCTTCTTTCTGCTTTATGTTCTATGAATTTGCTACATAAAGGAAACATTTCTCTATAATCAGAAAAATGTTTAACTTTTCAAAAGGAAATTCAAAATCCAGCTTAGAGGTTTCTTCCTAGTGTGTGCTCTGATGGTCAGTGCTCTGACAGATGGGGCCGGAGAACGTGATGAGGAGGACCCACCACGGCAGCCACCCTGGGCCCCGGGACTGCATCTTGACTTCCTGAATGTAATACCAGGTTCTCAGGCATTATTAATGTACCTAAAGTCTTGAGGTTGTTTTATTTGTAGGCTTATGGAAACAAGTGGTCTTTATTACCACCACAAAAGTAATTTCAGTTTGTATAAATTTACAAATATTTATAAAGTGCTGTTGTATTTTTCAGATAATTAACACATTTCCTGTGTTAAGCTAACCAGACTGCTTATATAAATTAACTTTTACTCTTTCTTGCATTATCCTTTTACATACTTGTTTTTCTGTACCTACATTCTGGAATGGGTATTGTTTCCAGTTTCTAAAAACTTTTATTCAAATGACAAATTATGGAAGAATTTCTGTTTTGGACATAAGTATTCTCATAATGGTCTTCAAGTTTTATTTTTATTGTTGTAACTTATAAATCTTTCATCTTAAAATTTCTCTTAATAGTTATTAATATTCCTTATCTTTAATCTATTTTGTCCAGACCTGTCTAAAAACAAGTCAGTTCAATACAATAGCCATTCACCACATGTGGCTATTACAATTTGAATTAATTAAAATTAAATAAAATTTAAAATTTAGTTCCTAGGTCACTCTCGCACATTGGAAATGCTCAGTAGCCACAGATGGCTAGTGGCAACCACACTGCCTGGACGAAGCGTTTCCATTATCACAGAGTGTTCTGCTTGATAGTGCTGCTTTAGCCTCAGCATGCTTTTTATTCCAAACTTAGTTCACCTTGTTTCTGAAGTATTTCTTTTTTTTTTACTTTCCCTTTCATGTTCTATTAAAATTCTTAGTCTATTTTTTTGGTAAGTGGAATCAGATATTAAATACCTGGCCACAGTATCAAAAAATTACAGGCAGACTTTTTTTTTATTTTTGGTATTTACATGAGTAACATTGTGGTTACTAGATTCCCCCTCCTTGTAAAGTCCCCACCACATACCCCATTACAGTCACTGTCCATCAGCGTAGTAAGATGCTATAGAGTCACTACTTGTCTTCTCTGTGCTATACTGCCTTCCCCATGCCCCCCTACATTATGTCTCTTAATCGTAATGCCCCTTATTCCTTTTATCCCTCCATTCCCACCCATTCTCTCCAGTCCCTTTCCCTTTAGTAACTGTTAGTCCATTCTTAGGTTCTGTGAGTCTGCTACTGTTTTACTCCTTCAGTTTTTTCTTTGTTCTTATAATCCACACATGAGTGAAACCATTTGGTACTTGTCTTTCTCCACCTGGCTTATTTCTCCACCTGGCTTATTTCACTGAGCATAATACCCTCTAGCTCCATCTGTGTTGTTGCAAATGGTAGGATTTGTTTTCTTCTTATGGTTGAATAATATTCCATTTGTATATGTACCACATCTTCTTTATCCATTCATCTACTGATAGACACTTAGGTTGCTTCCATTTCTTGGCTATTGTAAATAGTGCTGTGATAAACATAGGGGTGCATCTGTCTTTTTTAAACTGGGCTCCTGCATTCTTAGGGTAAATTCCTAGGAGTGGAATTCCTGGATCAAATGGTATTCTATTTTTAGTTTTTTTGAGAAACTGCCATACTGCTTTCCAGAATGGTTGAACTAATTTACATTCCCACCAGCAGTGTAGGAGGGTTCCCCTTTCTCCACATCCTCGCTAATATTTGTTTGTCTTTTGGATGGTGGCCATCCTAACTGGTGTAAGGTGATATCTCATTGTGGTTTTAATTTGCATTTCTCTGATGATAAGCAATGTGGAGCATTTTTTCATTGTACAGGCAGACTTTTTGTTGACACATATTTCAAACTAAAATTGTTAACTTTTCCACTCCTAAACACTCTGACATTTTATTATTATTACTTTTTAGTTTTTATTTGGCAGCTCTCTTCTCATGCCTTATATACCAATTTTGTATATATTTGGAAAGTAGACTAATATTTCATAACCTAAGAGTCTCATGTGTTAAAATCTAGATATTCTTTATCATGTTTTATCAAGGCAAAGAAAACTTGGGATTATGCATCCATTAGCATCTCTAGAAAAATACAGTGATATAAACTACCATATTACCCAGCAATCCCACTTATGGGTACATATGCAAAGGAAATGAAATGAGTATCTCAGAGGGTTATCTGTGTTCACATGTTCATTGCAGCATTACTCACAATAGCCAAGGTATGGAAACAAGTGTTCATCTGCAGATGAATGGATCAAGAAAATGTGATATGTGTGTGTGTGTGTGTGTATAACACACATATACATACACATACACATACAATGGAATATTATTTAGTCTTAAACTGGAGGGTATTAAGTGGAATAAGTCAGAGAAAGACAAATTGCTGCATGTGTACTTATATGTGGAATCTTAAAAAATAAGTTAAACTCATAGACACAGAGAGAATTGTGGTTGCTGAGGGCTGGAAGGTGTGGGAATAGGGAGAGGCTGGTGAAAGGGTATAAACTTTTCAATTATAAGATTAATAAGGTCTGAGCATCTAATGTATACTATGGTGATTATAGTTAATAACACTATTATATAATTGAAATATGTTAAGAGGATAGAACTTAAAGGTTCTCACAAAAAAGTTAAATATTTGAGGTGATGGATATGCTAATTAACTTGATGGGGAGGAATCCTTTAATAACTTACATGGACATATCAAATCACCATGTTGTACACTTTAAATATCTTACAATTTTGTCAATTATACTTTAAATTTTTAATTTAAATAATTCAAAGAATCTAAATAATTAATCATAAAGAATAAAGATTTTAAAAACAGCTTGTTGCTAGTTGTATATTAATTATGTATATTAATTAATTTATATATTTAAATTTTATAAATGACTAATTTCATTTGGTATGTGCCAGTTCTTGTGCTTTTGATTATCTAGGTAATCTTATATAACTTTAAAGCCTGCCTAGTGACCATAAATAACCTACACATTATAAAATAGTACTATAGATCAATGCATTCTGTATGAAGTATGCCCCAAACCCTGTGCATCCAATCATATCCTTAGCTTAGAAATTTGATTATACTAAAGAGCCATAATACAGTAGGACTAAAGGAAAGATTCATTTTTGAGGGAAGATGTACAAGTGCTTTTTGCTTGAAATAAATGTCACAACTCTGGGCGTTTGCTTAATTCAACTTTTCTTAAAAAGTCATGTGGTTTTCTTTTATTTGTACTTCAAGTATGAAAAACATTGAGTTTAAAATTTTGATTGCTTTTTATCTTTAATGTATGAAGTTCTTGATATGAAGCAATAAAATTAAATGTTTTCTGAATTACAGTGGAATACAAGGTGAAATGTTAAAGATGAAAATAGAGTGTTTTGTCCTGGTTTCTTTAAAACCATTTCTTGCTTTTCTACAGTTATCTGTTTTGACAATCTCTCTTCTTAAGTTATGGAAAAGGTATATTTTAGTGAGGACTAATAAGCCTAAAGATGCAGTAATTGTCTCCCCCACAAAATTAGACTGATAACATCTATAATCACCAAATTACCTGACAGTTTATCATAAAACATTTCATTTCATATGTGTTTGTTGAAAGTAACCTCACTAATAAAATTTCTGTTGAGTGATTTCCCAATTTTCATTATCAGATTGATAATTTTGCCAAGAAATTTACTTTGTGTAGCCATTTAAATGCAATAATTATAAGAAGGGGGTGGGATGGGAGGGATAAGGGGATTAAGGGGTATTATGATTAGCACACTTAATATTGGGGGGCACAGGAAAGGAAGTATAGCACAGAAAAGGCAAGTAATGACTCTACGTCATCTTAATATGCTGATGGGACAGTGACTGTAATCGGGTATGTGGTGGGGACTTGATAATGGGGGGAATGTAGTAACCACAATGTTGCCATGTGAAACTTGAGCATAAGATTGTATATCAATGATACCTTAATAAAAAAATAAAATAAATAATTATAAGAAGCCATGGCATATTATCACACTAGAGCAATGCTTGTAATACAAAATTCATTTGTGTATTGGAAAAATATTTGCATGTAATAAGTCCAATGATATATTATTCAGTGAATTTTAATACATTGCATTAAATCACCTAAGAAAACATCACAGTTGCCTCTCAATTTAAGAAGTAACAGTATTTGCAAGTAAATGATAACAGTAGAATGTAAGTACTGTTGACCTACACAGTGAAAATAGAACTCAGCTTTTGTTCAGCTTAAATTTATACATTAGACTTTTGAATCCTAATATACAGGTGTTGAGAAAAATTCCAGGATAGAAACTTTTCTAGTTCTTTCCACAATTTAGATATACCTTAGTCTAAAAAGAGAGAGACATTGTTAAGAACAATCCTGAGAAGTACCCATCTAACCTGAGTATCACAGAGCTTTTTATTGTCAAAATGAAAAGGAACAAATCTTTGAAGTGAACTCTTTTATCTAGCAAGTGGCAAAACAGGCCATCTTAACTTTCATTGTTTGTCCTTATTAATTGATATATTCCAAACTTTTTAACAGTGGTTATGAAATTGTGAGAGATTTTCATTTTTGACTTTGTGTATTTGTTTCAAGGTATATTAATTTTGTAGAAAAAAGAAGTGATTTCCAGTTTGAGGGAATAAAAGAACATTTGAAAGGAGCTTTAAAAATTGTTTACTCCTTTGCAAACACTCCCACACAAGTTCAACTTTGCTGTTTCTTAGCAAACCCAAAAGGGCAGGCTGATGAAATGAGAAGGCTATGGCAATAGCAGGCTGTCACTTGTTTATTTATGGTCAGTAGTCACCTATTTACTTACACTGTTATTTTTTATTTATTATTTGTCTCTTTCTACTAGAATTTAAGGTGCATGAGAGCAGGGACTGTGTTTTGTTCTCTGCCCCCCTCTCTAGGATCTAAAACAGTGCCTGGCTTGGAGTAGGTGCTCAATAATACTGAGTGTGGAATGAAAGTGACAGAAAGGGCTCCAGCCTCGGTCTCTCATTGAGTACCTTAGGAAGTCCCTGTTCCTTCTCTGCTCCTGATTTCCTTTTGCTTTTGTTCTTATTTGTCAGTGACCATTTTGCTGCCCTACCCCAGTTCTCATGAGAATTCTCACTGCACTGTGTTTCTTCATCTTCCTGTCTCCATCACTGCTGGGACATTCCTGGGCCTCCTTTTCTCCTGGTGGACCTAAAGGAAGCCTGCCTCCTGGGCTGCCACTGAAACCCACTTGAGCTTACACCTGCTTGCCTGACCTTTAGAACTCATTCCCCAACCCTAATTAATATTCTAGCCTTTTCATTTTCTCTTAGGAGAAAACATGTTACTGTGGTTCATCCCTTTTACTGTCCCTCCTTCTTACACAGTGTCATTTCGGTTGGTTTCATCAGCTGCTACCCTTCTGAGAATTCTGCTCCCTGCCCAGTGTAATTGCTGCAGGCAGCCCCAGCTGCCTGTCTGTCAGTGCTACTCACAGTGCCTAACATGGATGTTATTTTTATTGCTGGCACAGTGGTGGTGGTTTATCTGACTGCTGTACTTCTGGTTGGCTGCATGGTCACCTTCTCCCACCCCCTACCACTGCCCACCCTCTCCCAAGACTATCCTTTTATTTCTGCCTTCTCCAATCCTCTAATAGCAAGGGAGATGCTTGGACTGTCTGTCAATGGAGTGGGGAGCCGGGAGCGTGGAATCCCGGGTCCCATCACAAGTAACTGAGGGCTGCTTACCCATCTGCCACAGTACCATTCCCTCTTCTGGGAAATACTGCCAGCAGAGCCAGTGGGATGCCAGCAGCCTGTTTCAAAGTTTCAGTCAGTCATAGGCTCTATGGATGATGTATTGTGATTCTACCATATTGTATTTCTTATGGCAGATGTGCTACATTGTGGTGAAATTCCTTAATGTACAGTAGGTATAGATGGTATTATAACTATCATTATAATACAACACTTTCTCTGAAAAATAAGTGTTTTTATATTAAAAATAATTGATTTATTATTAAGCTTCCTTACCTTAATGCTTTCCTAAGTAAGGAACTTTGTATTTGAGTAGTGATATATTTTAAGTCAAATATCTACTGGATGACAAGTGAAAGAAAGAGAAAAATATTTTTTCTTAATTTTCAAAAAAACAAATTGAGTCAATCTTTACCACATTGATTTTAAAAACTAGTATAAGCTCCCAAGAATATAAATAAATTTGTACTTGTCTTTTCTCACTTTTCAAGTATTAAGTCTCTTTCAGCATTATGAAAAGAAGGGCTTAAAGTCATTTAGAATATTAAAATTTGTTTTATAAGTGATGGAATATGATTTATCCTACATTGCTAGCTATTTAGATTTGGATTATAACACAATTGTAAAGTGCAAAATTAATCTGTTCCTCAGTAGTGAATAAAGTACATATACAGAACCAAATTCATTCATTCCACAACTATATATTGAGCACCTATTATGTGCTGTGCATTGTTATAGGCACCGAGTGTGGGGAATGAAGGGAAGAGTGAGGTTGAAAGGGTAGTCAAAAACCTATTCCCTTAAAGACAGCAAAATACATATGCATTTACCCTCTGCCTTAGTAATCTGACTTCTAGAAAGCTACTCAAAATTATCTGGTGAAAATATGCAATTTGGCATAATTCACAGGGCTAATTTGTAATAGCAATATTAGATATGGCACACTGCAAGAGTAGAAGCAACCCAAATGTCTATGTGTTAATAAGCCTTGGCATGGCCACACAATGGAGTCTATCTGCTCACCACACTCTCTGCAGCTAGGAAGAAAGTTCTTTTTTTAAAAGGGGAGCTGATCAGAGTATCTGCTTGTCTGCCTTGAACAAGTTTGGGCTTTGTTCTAAGGACCCGTTACAGGTGAATGGGAAATGTCATGATAGGTCAGTGGTTGCTACATGGATAGTAGATCATAGAGGACCAAGGAGACCTATTAGAGGTGATTGTAATCCAGGCAAGAAATACTATTGGTAGTGAAAGTGGGGAGAACCGCACAATTCAAGATACATTTTGGATGAAGAATTGGTAAGATTTAGTGCTAGGTGGATGAAGGATGTAAGGGGAAAATAGGAATAGTTTTAGTAAATGTACACAGTTGTGTAAGGGAGGCTGATTTAGCTGCTCCTGGCTGAAGTGCTGCTTCCCACCATGAGAACATCCCAGTAGTCTCTTCCTCCTCCCCAGGTCCTGCCCACTGGGGTACATTTGATATGTCCGCGAGGCTACTTGGAGAGTTAACTTTCAGGGCTGCTGGGTGGCCTCTGTCTGTGTCCTGGCACTGGGTGTCCCCTTGGAGCTTGTCTCCATCTTAGCACAGGAAGAAAGGGAATAGGACGAGGCTCTACTGAAACGAGGCCCAAAGCTACCAGGGGCCGGGGGAACAGTGCAGTCAGGCAGCACTACACTGAGCCCTGCTGTGTGCTGAGCCCTGTGTGGGCCTTGCTGAGAACTGTGTAACGAGCAGTAGGAGGAACACTGGAGACAGGAGCTTCCATTTCAAGTCTTGACTAACTGTGTGACCCTGAGCTCTCCTCTGAGCCTCATTGGTCCTAGTTATTTTAATTCAAAATGTCCATTAGACATCCAAGTGGAGACATCAATTAGATAGCTGGATACATGATTCTGGAGCTTGGAGAGCAATCAGGCCCGAGATTATAAGTTTGAGATTCTTCAGTAATTAAATTTACAAGATTGGAAACAGCTATGAGGAGGGAGTGTGGAAGAAGAAGAGGACCTAGAATTGAGTCCTAAAGCACTTCAGTATTTGGATGTTTGACTGAGGTGAAGGAACTAAAGCTCCATACCAGATATTTGGATATTTTACAACTCAAATTCGGCATGGCTAAAACAGTACTCTTCTTTTTCCCTACTTCCTCCCCTGGTTAATGGCATTATCCATCATTGCGCCTCAGAAAGTTGGGGATTGTCCCGGTCTCCTTCATCTCCGCATACCTGGTGACCAAGGCCTGTCTCCTTTTGAATATTGTAATAATCTCTCTCTTTTTTCCATTTCACTGCCATTGCCTTGGTTTGTGCCCTAATGGCTTCTAGTTGGCATTTCTGCAGTAGCATCCTGATTTCTCCATTCCAGTCTTGTTTCCCTCCAGTTCAGTTTCTACAGTTGCCAGAGTCTTTTTTTTTTTTTTTTTTAATGTGGTATAAACACCTAGTCTCCTGCTGTAGTTGCCAGATTTTGCAAATAAAAATACAGGACACCTAATTAAATTTAAATTCAAAACAAACCATGAATAATTGTAAGTGTAAGCATATCCTGTGCAATACTCTGGACATCCTTATACTAAAAATCATTTGTTGTTTATCTGAAGTTCAAATTAACTGAGCATTCTACTCTTTTATCTGGAAATCCTTCACTTTCTTCAAAGTCTAAATATTTCACCGAAACTTTCAGGAAAAAATCTAAATGTCCTAACACTGCTTATACAGCTCTGACCCTTGCATGCCCTATGAGCTGCTTACAGTGTCCTGAGTTTGCTGTGCAGTTTTACTCCAGACCTATGAGCCTGTGCCTGCCCGTTCCCAGAATGCCCCCTCTCCTCTGGTTAATTCCTGTTGTTAAGACTCAGGTATCACCTTTTCTAGGAAGTCATTCTAACTCTCTGCTCCCCACCTTGTGGATGATAATAGGAATATCAATTTTTCTTCTGCAATCGCTTAACATTCTTTGCTTAATATTATCACAGAACTTACATTGTAATTCAGTTAGTTTAGTTTTTTTACCTGTTTCTCTTCCCTACACTGTAAGTTTCTTGAGGACAGAGTAAAAACTGTGTCTTTTAACTCTGTGTCCTTTGCACATAGTGGGTTCTCTGTATGAGTGAACCTGTGAATGAGAAAGAAAGAACCCATAAGCGTTAGCCACGTGATTGGCGGTTGGCGCTTCCCCAGCGCCTCCCACCTTGACTCCTGGAAAGTATGTTACAGCAGGTCACCTCCTGTGGCTGTTCCTCTTTACTCCCAAGGAAGCTTCACAGGAGTAGGAGCCAGGCCCTTGAATTGAAGGTGCTCAGTATACATTTATTGAAAGAAAGAGTGAAAAACCCATGAATGAATGATTATGTCTTCCAGGGCCACAGGTCCTGTTTTTCCTTGCACCCCAGGACAGTATGCCTGCATCAGGTCCTGGGCAGGGCAACCGCCAGCAACGTTTTTGATTCTCTAGAGCAGACTCTGTAAAGCTGGAGCTGCAGCTTCTCCAACTCTGTGCCTCACCTCTTTTTGCCCAACTCCTCTACTTCTTTCCCTCAACCTAAGAGAGAACTTTTTTCTCCCTACGGCAGCTGGTGTGTAACAGCTCAATAAATGTTAGCCATCATTCACAGATGGAGGCTCCTCTTTCCTCCAGGGCTATAGCCTCTCTGCCATTTCTTTCCCACTCCTGGAGCCCAAGTCTGGAAAGCCATGGGGACCTGACATAATCCTTGCCTTCTCTCCCAGGGATTATGGTCTTCCCCTCCTCACCCAAGGGAGCAAGGTTTTCTTTGTTTCCCACCAGGGCAGTTCAATTAAATAGGACTAAAGTTAAGTGACTCTAATTATTTTTTCATTAATGTTTAACTGTAAATTTCTTTTCCAATTAAATAATTGTGTCTTTATGCTCAAAGGTCTTTTTTTCATATATATGGAAGTTCATTTATTTTATTAAAGGAAATACCACCTGCAAAACCTATTAATGACTTGAGCTCTGTGATTAGTTCATTTAAGTGACATTTTGAGGTTTAATAATTAATCTGGCTCAAGTTCAAAGGAAGAAAGCTCAAAGCCAGAAATTCCTAGCCAGCAAAGAATAAAACAAGCCTTACAATTGTCCCCTCAAATAACAAGAACCATTGCGATCACCTTCTTGCAATCAGAAATGTTTTTGAAAAAATGCAGAAGTTCAAGAAAGCATGTCAAAACAACAAAACTCAGTCTACATTTTCATTATTGTAACTGATCAAAGTCTGTTTGCAGTAGATTTGAATGTGAATAAATTAAGTGTGGCACTGACTTGGCAGAGGCACACTAGTGATTGGCAAGAACACATAGCGGGAGCAGCTTCTGCTAAAGCAGAACCTGCTTGGTGGTTGTTTCATTCTAATGGATTTCTTAGCAACTCAGTGCTATCATACTAACCTAAGCTCTGTCATTTATTTACTGTTTTGGCTTCCACTCCCACCCAGGCAAGATTAAATTCATTTTTGATTACTGATCTAGCATTGCCATGAGTCTGAGCATCAAGCACCTTTTGGTAACCTGTGCACTGCCTTCCTTTCTTTATCTTCTCTGTCATATATTGTAAAAGAGTGTTCTAGTAAGTTATTTCATCCTGGCTGTTCAACTTGTAAAACTAGAAAATGTGGTTTAATTAAACAATTTGGCAAATTTTCATGTTTAGGCATTAATGTTACATTTGCTAGGCGTAAATTGTTTCTTGGTATGTTACAAAATTGACGTTGTAAAAACAATCTTCGGTGAAGAAGAGAAAGAGAAAGGGATAGAAAGTGTCTTTGAGGAGGTAGTTGCTGAAAACTTTCCCAGTCTGGGGAAGGAGATAGTCTCTCAGGCCATGTAGATTCACAGATCTCCCAACACAAGGGACCCAAGGAAGACAACACCAAGACATATAGTAATAAAATTGGCAAAGATCAAGGATAAGGACAGACTATTAAAAGCAGCCAGAGAGAGAAATAAGATCACATACAAAGGAAAGCCTATCAGGCTAACATCAGACTTCTCAGCAGAAACCTTACAGGCCAGAAGGGAGTGGCATGATGTGTTTAATGCAATGAAGCAGAAGGGCATGGAACCAGCATTACTTTATCCAGCAAAATAATCATTTAAATTTGAAGGAGGGATTAAACAATTTCCAGATAAGCAAAAGCTGAGAGAATTTACCTCCCACAAACCATCTCTACAGTCTATTTTGGAGGAACTGCTTTAGATGGAAGTGTTCCTGTGGTGTAATAGCTGTCACCAGAGGAAATAAAACCACAGTAAAGAAAGTAGAGCAGCTAATTACTAAGCAAATGCAAAATTAAATGAACTATCCCCAAAGTCAATCAAGGGATAGACAAAGAATACAGAATATGATACCTAATATATAAAGAAGGGAGGAGGAAGAAAAAAGGAGGAGAAAAAGAAAAAAACCTTTAGATTGTGTTTGTAACAGCATCTTAAGTGAGTTAAGTTAGACTCTTAAATAGTAAGGAAATTAACCTTGAACCTTTGGTAACCATGAATCTAAAGCCTGCAATGGCAATAAGTGCATACCTATCGATAATCACCCTAAATGTAAATGGACTGAATGCACCAATCAAAAGACATAGAGTCACTGAATGGATAAAAAAACAAGACTCACCTATATGCTGCCTGCAAGAGACTCACTTTAAACCCAAAGACATACACAGGCTAAAAGTGAAGGGATGGAAAAAGATATTTCATGCAATTAACAGAGAGAAAAAAGCAGGAGTTGCAGTACTTGTATCAGACAAAATAGACTTCAAAACACAGAAAGTAACAAGAGACAAAGAAGGACATTACATAATGATAAAGGGGTCAATCCAACAAGAAGATATAAGCATTATAAATATCTATGCTCCCAAGACAGGAGCACCCACTTATGTGAAACAAATACTAACAGAATTAAAAGGGGAAATAGAATGCAATGCATTCATACTAGGAGACTTCAACACTCCACTCACTCTGAAGGACAGATCAACCAGACAGAAGATAAGTAAGGAGACAGAGGCACTGAGCAACACAATAGAACAGATGGACCTAACAGACATCTACAGAACTCTACACCCAAAAGCAGCAGAATACACATTCTTCTCAAGTGCACATGGTACATTTTAAAGAATAGATCATAAACTAGGCCATAAAAAGAGCCTCAATAAATTCAAAAATATTGAAATTGTACCAACCAGTTTCTCAGATCACAAAGCTATGAAACTAGAAATAAATTACGCAAAGAAAATGAAAAATCCCACAAACACATGGAGGCTTCACAACATGCTCCTAAATAACCAATGGATCAGTGACCAAATAAAAACTGAGATCAAACAATATATGGAGACAAATGACAACAATAATTCAACACCGCAAAATCTGTGGGATGCAGTCAAGGCTGTGCTAAGAGGAAAGTATACTGCAATACAGGCCTACCTCAAGAAAGAAGAACAATCCCATATAAGCAGTCTAAACTCACAATTAATGAAACTAGAAAAAGAACAACAAATGAGGCCCAAAGTCAGTAGAAGGTGGGACATAATAAAGAATAGAGCAGAAATAAATAAAATTGAGAAGAATAAAACAATAGAAAGAATCAATGAAAGCAAGAGCAGGTTCTTCGAGAAAATAAACAAAATAGATAAACCCCTAGCTAGACTTATCAAGAAAAAAAAAGAGTCTACACACATAAACAGAATCAGAAATGAGAAAGGAAAAATCACTATGGACACCATAGAAATACAAAGAATTATTAGAGAATACTATGAAAAATTATATGCTAAAAAACTGGATATACTAGAAGAAATGGACAACTTTCTAGAAAAATACAACCTTCCAAGGCTGACCAAGGAAGAAAAAGAAAATCTGAACAGACCAATTACCAGCAATGAAATTGAACTGGTAATCAAAAACCTACCTAAGAACAAAACTCCTGGACCAGATGGCTTCACTGCTGAATTTTATCAAACATTTAGTGAAGACCTAAAGACCTAATACCCATCCTCCTTAAAGTTCTCCAAAAAATAGAAGAGGAGGGAATACTTCCAAACTCGTTCTATGAGGCCAGCATCACTCTAATACCAAAACCAGGCAAAGACACCACAAAAAATAAAATTACAGACCAGTATCCCTGATGAACATAGATACAAAAATACTCAACCAAATATTAGCAAACCAAATTCAAAAATACATCAAAAAGATCATCCATCATGATCAAGTTGGATTTATGCCAGGGATGCAAGGATGGTACATTAAAAAATCCATCAACATCATCCACCACATCAACAAAAAGAAGGACAAAAACTACATAATCATCTCTGTAGATGCTGAAAAAGCATTCGACAAAATTCAACATCCATTCATGATAAAAACTCTCAAAAAAATGCATATAGAGGGCAAGTACCTCAACATAATGAAGGCCATATATGACAAACCCACAGCCAACATTATACTTAACAGTGAGAAGCTGAAAGCTTTTCACCTACGATCGGGAACAAGACAAGGATGCCCACTCTCCCCACTTCTATTCAACATAATACTGGAGGTCCTAGCCATGGCAATCAGACAACACAAAGAAATAAAAGGCATCCAGATTGTGAAGGAAGAAGTTAAACTGTCCCTGTTTGCAGATGACATGATATTGCATATAAAAAGTCCTAAAGAATCCATTTCAAAACTACTAATATCTGAATTCAGCAAAGTTGCAGGATACAAAATTAATACACAGAAATCTGTAGCATTCCTATACACTAACAATGAACTAGCAGAGAGAGAAATCAAGAAAACAATTCCATTCACAATTGCATCAAAAAGAATGAAATACCTAGGAATAAACCTAACCAAGGAAGTGAAAGACCTATACCCTGAAAACTACAAGACACTCTTAAGAGAAATTAAAGAGGACACTAACAAACAGAAATTCATCCCATGCTCTTGGCTAGGAAGAATTAATATTGTCAAAATGGCCATCCTGCCTAAAGGAATCTACAGATTCAATGCAGTCCCTATAAAAACACCTACAGCATTCTTCAACAAACTGGATCAAATAGTTCTAAAATTCATATGGATCCACAAAGGACCCTGAATAGCCAAAGCAATCTTGAGAAAGAAGAATAAAGAAGTGGGGATCTCGCTTCCCAACTTCAAGCTCTACTACAAAGCCACAGTAATCAAGACAATTTGGTACTGGCACAAGAACAGACCCATAGACCAATGGAACAGACTAGAGAGCCCTGTATAAACCCAACCATATATGGTCAATTAATATATGATAAAGGAGCCATGGACATACAATGGGGAATGACAGCCTCTTCAACAGTTGGTGTTGGCAAAACTGGACAGCTACATGCAAGAGAGTGAAACTGGATTATTGTTTAACCCCATCCACAAAAGTAAACTCGAAATGGATTAAAGACTTGAAGCTAAGTCATGAAACCATAAACTCTTAGAAGACAACATAGGCAAACATCTCCTGAATATAAGCATAAGCAACTTCTTCCTGAACCCATCTCCTCAAGAAAGGGAACAAAAGCAAAAATGAACTCATCAGACTATTATCAAACTAAAAAGTTTTTGTACAGCAAAGGACATCATCAACAAAACAAAAAGGCATCCTACAGTATGGGAGAATATATTTGTAAATGACATATCTGATAAGGGGTTAACACCTAAAATATATAAAGAACTTACACACCTCAGCACCCAAAAAGCAAATAACCCGATTAACAAATGGGCAGAGGATATGAAGAGATGGTTCTCCAAAGAAGAAATTCAGATGGCCAACAGACACATGAAAAGATGCTCCACACCACTAATCATCAGGGAAATGCAAATTAAAACCACAATGAGATATCAGCTCACAGCAGTAAGGATGGCCAGCATCGAAAAGACTAAGAACAACAAATGTTGGTGAGGATGCGGAGAAAGGGGAACCTCCTGCACTGCTGGTGGGAATGTAAGCTAGTTCAACCATTGTGGAAAGCAATATGGAGGTTCCTCAAAAAACTAAAAATAGAAATACCATTTGACCCCAGAATCCCACTCCTTGGAATATACCCAAAGAATACAACTTCTCAGATTCAAGAAAACATATGCACCCCTATGTTTATCACAGCACTTTTTACAATAGCCAAGATATGGAAGCAACCTAAGTGTCCATCTGTAGATGAATGGATAAAGAAGATGTGGTACATACATACAATGGAATACTATTCAGCCATAAGAAAGAAACAAATCCTACCATTTGCAACAACATGGATGGAGCTGGAGGACATTATGCTCAGTGAAATAAGCCAGGCGGGTAAAGACAAATGCCAAATGATTTCCCTCATTTGTGGAGTATAACAATGAGGCAAAACTGAAGGAACAAAATGGCAACAGACTCAGAGACTCCAAGAATGAATTAGTGGTTACCAAAGGGGAGGGGTGTGGGAGGGCAGGTGGGGAGGGAGGGAGAAGGGGACTGAGGGGTATTATGTTTAGTACACATGGTGTGGGGGATCACGGGGGGAACAGTGTAGCACAGAGAAGGGACATAGTGGATCTCTGGCAACTTGTTGCACTGATGGTCAGTGACTGCATTGGGGTATGGGTGGCTACTTGATAATATGGGTGAGTGTAGTAACCACATTGTTTTTTCATGTGAAACCTTCATAAGAGTGTATATCAATCATACCTTAATAAAAAATTTAAAAAAAAAGAATCTTCAGCTTAGAAAATTTTTAAACAGTTGTATACCAAATTGCCATTATAATTATGTTGATTGTGGGGTAGGAGGATGTGACATATTCTGGCAGGCTGCTTTCTGGATAAGACCCTTTTATATTATCCACACATCTATAGTTTGGGGACCTGGAACATACTTCATGCCAAAATTTCACTTGTAACCTGTTTACTAAATCTATTTGTAGTCTTCAAAAATTTTTTTAGATGGGTTCAAAAGCAATACACTCATTTAAAAATTTTAATCATTAAAATAAAAATTATTCAGTAGTATGTATAGTTTAAATTATATAAAGAAATCAACAGAGCTGTCAAATCACATATATTAATATTATATATAGCATATGTCTAGCAAGAGATGAAAAATGTTGAATTAGGGAGAATGTATTTAGTAATTTAAATATTTTAGAAAGTTGCTCTGTCTCTAAAATGAAAACTTTTATTGTATCTTTATCTTATGTGTACTTTGAAAATTATATATCTAGATCCAGTAGTTATAAGAGATATATTTACATTATTTTTTGCCACAAATGTGTTGCTAATTTATCATTTTAAATTAAAACTTGAAAACTCAGGTTTCTGTTTGTGTTTGTAATATAACTTGATCATCATGAAATGGCCACAGTTTTATTCCCACCAAAGACTAAAGAAAAAAAAAAAACTTCTGGAATGGGCAGTTTTATCATCATTATCCCTAAGACTGGCTCCTGAGTCTTTGCTTCTCTTGAACACAGTAAACTTTCTAACAATTAAGCACTGTTGAATTCACTTCAAACCGTATTTAGATCGTTATCTTGGGATGTGTTTTGCACTTAAGTTTGAACATAATTATATGTGGTATATATATATATATATATATATATATATCAGATGTATTCTGAATGCCTTTTTTCCTAGCAAGATTTATAGCACTTTTAAAATAAATTTTATGATTCCTGAATAAAGGACAGACTATTAGCTCTATTCCATTTAACATGAATATCACACCATCAGCATCATATATACATATATATTGAATACATAATGAAACACTACTTGATAGAATTCTCAGTTGATTAGGTTGAAACTTTAAAGAAATAAATAGGGTTAGGGGACTGAGATTTTGGATTATATATGAAACCACTATTTATTTTTATTTATATACATATGGTACATACAAATAAGCATACTAAATTAAAAAATATTGGTGATATTTTACATATCTTAAATTAATAATGGGTAATTTGTAATTTGTATTTACTGTTGCTTGTTCACTAGATATATGTAGAATAACAGATAATATTCCCCAAATGCTTTTGTATGTATGCTTAGATCTGCATACATACAGATATTCAATTCCATTTAATAATGTAGACTCAGAATTGTTCACTCTCAAACCTCTGGTCCAAGGGTGGCCCTAGAGATGTAGAAAAATTTGGAAACCTGAGACAGTAAAAGAAAAATCTTTGGGTAACCTATTTAACTCAGGTATTTCTTAGCCCTTCTCTTTCCCCCATACTTATCAAGTAATCTTTCTTCTAGTCATGATAACTTCTTCAGAGAGCACTTGTGCTGAGCTCTCTCCCTTTTCTCAGGTACTGGAATACAGTTCCTAGTTTCCATTGCCTTGGTTTCCTCTCTCTCTCAAAGCGTCATCGCATAGATCATTAGGCCTATTCTGCCATTGGTTTCACCTCTTTTTTATAGTCTCAGTATCCAGTTCTGTTATCTAATACCTCCCACACCTATAACTGTACATTAGAACGGAATTCTTCACCTTCTAGGAAAATCCACATTTACTAGAATTTTGCATAAGGCACTATTGGAATAGGGTAGGATTACATCATGCCTAAAGTCTATGAGTGAGCCAAAAGTCAGCATGTTAGTAAATTGCATTTTCAGGCTTTGTTTTTGTCTGTATTTTTTTAATTAAAAAAAAAACTTTAAAAGCCCTTTGTCATTACCACACTTAGCAATTTACAAAATTGAGTACAACAATAGTACAGCTACCAGAAGGACTCTTGAAGCAGGGCTCTTAGCAAAGAAGTGACATTCGAAAGGATTTGAGCTACAATCTTTTGGGGGCTTAATCACTGAATTAATGAATAGTATACAATAAATGACTGTTATCTTGTCTATGCTACAAAAATAAGGATAAACTTGTTAAAGGCATTCAGAGCTTTTCCTTTTGCAAAAAATAAAAAATCTTCAATGTAATCCTTCACAAAAAGGTAATTTGTCATTTGATGTAGAAAAATATGTAAATTCAAACATTTAATATGTGATACTTCTCACAGCTGAATTTGTTTTCCCACTAAGGCTCCATAAACAACTCAAGCCTCAGCTAATTTGCTCCACTATATACCCCTGCTGCCTGTTGAAATGAGAGATACTTTCACAGAACAATAGTAGTCATTTGTAAACAATATATTTAGGGAAAGTTCTGAAATTATGGATTTTGATACAGCTCATTCTTTCTCTATTGTCAGTATAGTTTCTTTCTGTTCTTTCCTGAGATTGGTTGAGAATGATATCCTTCAATGACTTCACTCCAGGAAACTCTTTAATGTGACCTTCTCAGAGTGGGGTTGACCTCATGCATGACTTCCTGATTGTCAACTCCACCAGGCTCACCTTCAGATGAAGGGCCATTGTTGACATACTGCTTCAAATCCCAGACCATGGAAGTCAGGACAATGATATAAAACATAGAAAACTTGGGGGACAGAGACTCTGTTAGATAGGAGTAGGGAGGATATAAGGCATTTTGTGCCTCCCAGGTAGTCCTGTTAATTTGATGGCTACAGATGGAAGTAGGGAGGGTATAAGGCATTTTGTGCCTCCCAGGTAGTGCTATTAATTTGAAGGCTGCATATGGTCACAATAGCCTTCTTGCCTTTTAGGCTGCACTTCTCAAATTAGTGGTAACTGATATTTTTTCAAAACTTGAGAAGTCCTGTTGGTGGGGTACAATCATGATATGTCTCAAAATCCATAGTAATTTCAATGGAGAATGTGATGTTGTTCCTCATGTGCTTAAGGAGCTTGAAATGGGTAAACATAAAGTTCTGGGGCATCAAGCATCTAGCAGTGTGTCCCAAAAATCTAGCATTTTCCCCTGCAATGCAGCTCTTCATTCTGATCATTTCTAGCACTATTCATTCTTTTATGTAGATTCAAGTTTCCACCTTGTATCATTTTCCTTCAGCCTGAAGTACTTCCTTTAATGTTACCTGTAGTAGAGGTTTGCTTGTGACAAATTCAGACTTCGTCTGAAAATATTATTATGCCTTATATTTTAAGGATATTTTCAGTGGATATCGGATTGTAAATTTGCAGGTTTTTTCTTTCAGCACATTAAAGGGATTCCATTGTTTTATATCTTGCATTGTTTCTGATGAGAACTCAGTAGTATTTATCTTTGTCTCTTGTATATAATGTCTTTTTTTCTGTAGCTGATTTTAAATTTTTCTCTTATCATTAGTCTTAGCAATTTGATTTTGAAGTGCTTTGGTTTTGAATATATCCTGCTTGGAGTCTTTGTAGATTTATATGTTTATCTATTTGGAATATTTTAGTCATTTCTTCTCTTCCCTCTCTCTTCTCTATGATTGTAATTACATGTATGTTAGACTACTTGATATTGTCCCACAGCTCACTGAGGCTCTGGTTCAGTTTTTAAGCTTCTTTCTCTTTCTTGCTTCAATCTAGATAGTTTCCACTGCCTTGTTGTCAGATTCATTTTTCTTTTCTTCTGCAGTGTCTAAAATGCTATTAAGCATTTCCTTTACATTTTTCATTTTATATATTATATTTTCACCTCTAGGAGTTCCATTTTGTTCCTCTTAATAGTTTCTATTTCTTTACCCTTTATGCTCACTTTTTTAAGTCTTTAAACATATTTATAGTAGATGTGATAAAGTTCTTGCCTGTCAATTGCATCATTTCTATCATGTTTGGGTGGAGATACAATAGAGATATTTCTATTGGCTGATTTGGGATCCCACTTTCCTTCTTTACTTCATGATTGGATGATGAACATTGAAACAGTATATTGTTTACTGCTTGAGTTGTGTTACCTTCCTTTAGAAAAAATTTTTTTGTTTTGAAGTATATTAATTTACATGTGAATCAATCTGAACATTTGGAGGCTTATTTTTAAGTTTTTTTAGGGTAGATATAGCAGTGCTGTCCAATATGAGCTTATGCAACATTGGAAATGTTTTATATCTGTACTTCCCAATATGGTAGCTACTACTCACATTTGGCTACTAAATATTTGAAATGTGTCTGGTGCACATTTGAGGAACTGAGTTATTTTATTTAAATAATAATGTGTGGCTAGTGGCAATGTGCAGGTCTAGAGTCATCTCTACTCTTGTACCAATTTATCCTTACTCCTAAGAGATTATCTTTCTGAAGTCTTTATAATGATGTCCTAAGTGTTCAGTGAGGCAACTCTAGCTGATTAGAACTTGAATGTCTTCTGGTCTCATGTAAGCTCCAGCAGCTGTTCAATTTACAAATCTCTGGTAGTTACTCTTGAGCCAGAAATTGACCTTCCTGGTCTCACCCTACTCACATACAGCTTAATGTTCAGCTGAACACTCAAGTGGACCCCTCTGCAGATTTCTAGAATTTCTCTGTGTAATATAACACTCTCGCCCACAAATTCCAGCTTCCTCAGCCTCCCAAACCAAACATCTCTTTTTACCTCAGCAAGACCACCAACCTCTGCTTGGGTTTCCCCACGCTCTGCAGCAACTCATAACATGCCTCCAGGCACAAAGCTGAGGCGATACAAGCTTAGCATTTGTTTCCTTCTGTCAGAGATCACAGTACTGTCCTGCCCTGTTGTTTAGTATCTGAAAAGTTGAATTTTTTTGAAGCAGTTTTAGAGTTGTTATGGCAGAAGGCCTCGTCCTGCCCTAGTTACTCCATCTTGTTTGCAAGCCAGTAGATTATGTGTTTCACCTCTGTTCTCAATCCATTGGTAATGGTTGCTGCCTTTGTTGGAGGCTGTAGCACAATAAAACACTGGAGATTTTTCATCAAACAAAACTGTGAATTTTGTTGGTTAGTTCTTCATAAGGATAGCAATTGATACTCTATTTTCAAAACTTTCACAGAAATACTCAATGAGTGTCACAAATTAGTATTTTTAAGTACTAATTTTAAGTACTTACACAAAAGTCTAAGTATTGAGACTATATTTCTACCCTGAGATGCAGAAGAGGGATGGATTTAAATTTGGTTTATTTTTTAATTGAACAGAATAATCACTACTTAAAAATTCACTTTTTCTGTTGTACTATGACTGCACAGCAGTTCTTTCCCAGTCCTTGCAACAGCCCACTGAAGAGGACAGTATTGTTATCTCCATTTTACAGATGAGGAAACTAACCCACAGAGAGGTTAAGCAACAGTAACAGAATCACACAGCTAGTAAATGGCAAAACTGGGAAATGTATGCAGGTGGTCTTGCTTCAGAGCCCACGTTCTTAACCACAAACTTTCAGATGACCTAAGAATGTGAACAGTGTACCTATGAGTATTTGAGGTGTAAGTATTTATAATACAGTCACTTTATTCCCATTTTCAGATAAACTAAGACTGAAAAAAGTTGGACTTTCTTGGTGTCACTACTAAGATGATTCAGGATTAAACTGAATCAAAGAACTATGTGGATGGTCATCAGTGCTGTTTTTTAAAAGTGAAATAGTGAAATATTGGAAACAATAAGGGTAGTCTAAGTAAATCATGTGAATACAAATGGTAAAATGCCATAGAACCATCTCTTCTTTTTAACATTGAAGAATATTTGTTGGAAGAGAGTGTTATGTAAAAGGATATTTTTTTAACATACATTTATGTGAAGGAAGACCCACTTGCTCTCAGTTTATCCCTACATGAACACTGAAACAAACATACTGCTTTTATTAATAAACATACTGAGACTTAAGCTGATAATTGTTCTAAAGAAATGTAAGGAAAAATCCTTGCCTTATGGTAATTTCTACTGTAAAATAGGCTTTCTTACAAAATGATTTAAGTCCACAAATTCCTTTTTCCACCTAACTACTTTCATTTTATCTATTATAAATATTTACAAAACTAGGTATCTTTTCATAGATGATTTATGTTCTAATTTTCCTGCAAGCTGTTAGCAGGAGTCTGGTAACAGGTTTTTTAAAAAAGACAAAAAGTCAATTTTTTTCTAGGAAAAATTATATAGTCTCCATGTTTTCCAATTCTGCCATATTTAATCCATCTTCAAAAGTTAGAATTATCATATTCATATTGGCTTTTCATTTGCCTAAATAGCTGTTATAGGCAAGAAACTGACATGGCAGAGTAATGGTAAGTAAAGAGAAACTACACAAAGGCAGGAAAAAGAACAGCTTTCAGCCCTCAATTTCCTTTTATGCAGAAGGCATACGCTGGCACCAGTAGTTTTAAGACTGCAGGAGTAGAGCTGAAGTAACTAAAGTAGGCATGGGCAGCTTCGGCCTGAGATTGATTCTCTTATCCCCAAACCAAGTAAATTGCATACCAACAGTAGCATTTTGCTACCTGTGGTGGGTTACTAAGGCAACTTCAACCCCTTTCATTCTGATCAAGAGAAAGAACTTCTATGAAGACAGCAGTTAGAGATTCTTGAAGAGTATGGTGATATGGGAAAGTATTGTCGTACTTCATTATTTCCAGGGATATCCTTTCATGATGTATGTTCACCTCACCTGAGAATTTACAGGGTATATGAAAGGCAAAACCTGACTGCTCTCACCCTCACTCAAGGTAGCCACTCCTAAACTCAGTCACAGCTATTTAAGTGCTCATTGGGGATGGGTCACTGCAGAAATTATAAGAATACTTACATTCTTTCCCTCACATTTGCTTTGAGGGTAAGTTTCATTAGATGTGCCCTTTGTGTGTACAACTGAAAGTCTCAACACTGTAAGCCCCCAAACCCCTATTTTCTTTTAAGTACAAACCATTATTTTAAATGTGGTTTTAAATATCAGTGTTTAGTTTTTTAAAGTTACCTTTATTACTTGAAATTCACTTTAGAAACAGAATGGCTACATCATACATTTTAGATATCCAGATATTGCTGTAAGTGTTATTTTTTAAAGTACTGAAATTAAAAAAGGAACTTGGAAGAATTTGTTTTTGTCAATTTTGTCAGATATTAGTGATACTAACATTCAGATTTTTTTTCATAAATGACCTATATGTTCTTAAAGAGAAATCAGAAAACATTAAAATTTAGAAATAATCAGTTTAGAAGGGGAAGAACGAACTAATAAATATAAAAATTGGAATTGCTACATTTTAGCTGTTTTTAAGATGCACATCTTTTCACATTTTAACATCTCTAAAATCAGTTGTGGTTTACCTTTTTTAGTGATAACATAACAATGATGCTTCTTAAATTTGATGTTCTAGTATTTAACAAAATATTCTGTAATTATCTCAATTAAATAGCTCTATCCTCGAATACTATAATAAAGACATGAAGGGCCACTAAATAGAAATACAGGTTCACGGTAATTCGGGGTATATATCCTTACAGATGGAATAGGAAACCTGAGTGACAGAACTGCATTGCACAAACTGGTTGTACCACTTTGTGGAAGCATTTCCAATAGCGAAGTGCCTCTGTGGAACTGGTGTCTAGGGCATGCTGAACTGATTCCTTTCTTACCCTCTACTGCCAGACCACTCCAGAGCAGAGAGGGAAGTAGATGGGGTTTCTTCTGGCATTGTAGAGGGTTCACCTCACCTGAGAATTTACAGGGTATATGAAAGGCAAAACCTGACTGCTCTCACCCTCACTCAAGGCAGCCACTCCTAAACTCAGTCACAGCTATTTAAGTGCTCATGGGGGATTAGTATCTATGCTTTAGTGCCCACAGAGAAAAGCAGACTGGTCATTGTATCTGTTTTAGGCCATTTTACCTTTACTACATCTTTAGTAGAAAAGTACAATCACTGATTATTTGTTTTGAGGCAGAAAATAGCTGTTAAGCTTAGAAAATCCTTGAAAGAGTGACTGTTACACTTTTGTGTAGTATCTCATGTTAAATAGTTTGTTTCACTTACTGGGTAGCAAATATTTCTATTTTGTGGCCCTTCATGTCTTTATTTATAGTATACGAGGATAGAGCTATTTAATTCAGATAACACTGGTTATCAGATAGCTTTTTCAAACTTACCCTGTACATATCCATGTATTACTTTAATGCAAAGCAAAGATCATGTATATATGTACTTTTTGAAAATTATTTTCATAAAACAGTTTGATTTTCTTCTAACTAGAAATTTAGTAATTTATTCCATTTATATATACATACAGGAAATACTAAAAAATGAAAAATATAGAGAAGAAATTAAAACAAAAAGTGAAGATTATGAAAAAGAAGAAAAACTCCTTAGTAAAGAAAGCAATGAAGGACACCTGGCTCCACCACTTCAAACTCAGATTAAAGGGCATGCCTCTGCTCCACCCTTCGGAAAGGAAGAACCCTCAGCGGCTCCAACCAGCACTGGTAAAACCTTTCAACCAGGATCCTGGATGCCACAAGATGGCAAGAGAGACAATCAATAAATGCACTGTGATAGAATCATTTATGTGACTGTTTAACAAATAAAAGTAAAAAGTTACTTTGTATTTTCTGACAATAGTTCACTATTCCATTAAGCTTAAGGATCTTTTTGTATGCGAAAGAAATATGAGGTATGAACTATAGAATTTACTTGTTTTTTCCCTCCTTGGATTGCTCCCTTAATTTGCATCGTGCAGCTGTACATGCTCAGTATTTTGGGATCCTTAGGAACCATCCAAGATATATCTTGGTAGGAAGGAGAAAGGAAAATATTGAGTTGTCCTAAATGATCAAATATAAAAGAAAAAATGACAATATTATTTCTGGAGAGGCACTCTATAATACTCTAAAGAACTAATCAAAAACAAGAACTTGGATAGAACATGTGGAGGCCAAGAAAATGTAGTTGACAAATGAAAAAAACCATGAAGACCTTGAGTAGATGGGACGAAAGCTAGCTTATGGTGTGACTGGGGTTTGAAGATAGGAATTAGGACCAACAAAAACAGACAATCCATCACAAAATCCCGAAAGGACAGTAAACAGAAATGGTACAATAATTGGAGTTCCGTAAGATTAAAAATTATTTTGAGAAAATGGAAAACAGGGGAAGGCTCTCAGAAAGCAATTCCACTGATACTGGGGTTCCAGTGGCTTGTATATTGAAGAAAAATGTAGACAGATGACAATGTTAAAAGACTGATTATATACAAAAGTATTTTTAAAGGGTCATACATTTTATGAAATGCACAACACCAAGTTTGTTGCTAAGAAGTTCTCACAGTGTTTGGCATTATAATAGGTGCTCAATAAATATGTACTTTTTAACTAACCCAAACTTTAATTCTTTGAATAATATAAATAAATTCTTGGTTAAGGGCTGACAATGAATTCCTAAAAACACATAAACATTTTTACTTAATAGAAGGTAAAAATTTTAACTGCTTAAGAAATAAACTACAGAAAACTACTTCATAAATGTTATACTAAAACAAGTAATCAAATATAATCACCATAACATACATACTCAATGACAAAAAAGCACCTATGTGGTAATACTAACATTTCAGCAGCCCTGTTAATACCAGGGTAACTATTCTGTCTCTTCACATCATTACAAAATAATACTACATTTTGCCACAGACACAGAAAAGGAACTAGTTACTAGAAAGTATAAAAAGCAGTTAAATTTGTAGCATAACTGATTCTAAATTTAGATCAAAATGTTCTTGAATCCTGAATTACAGGAAAAATTGTAAATGTTCTAACATGATAGAATATTTCTACTGCCAAATTCCTATTATTGTGTTCTACATATACACAAATGTTTGCCAATCTGTTTATAAGTAAGTTAATAATTAATGGATATCATATATTCTAAATACTTTGAGGTAAATCCTTCCTGAATTCCTATACCTCTTCTATGCATTGTTTTATTACATTATACAATTGCTTAAATATAAAAAATGTGTTGGCTGCTGTGTTTAATCATACAAATCTAGTCTATTAGCTGTCTTAGTTGAAGTTAAAAATCAACAAAAATGGAGGAAGTAACTCTTTTTCCCATTATCTATTATTTTTTAACACTCCTATCTTTACTGAGATTTCTGGATGTCACTTCTTAATTTAATCTGCCTTGAGCCAATACTATTATATTGATTTTTTAATGATATCTCATTAACCACATTACTTAAAATGTAATCTGAATTTATTTAGACTAGGCTTTCTCAAACTGTTTTTTTGGGGGGGAAAAACAGAAGTGAAGAGAGTATATGATAGTAAACTAAGTTAAAATAAACTCTTAAGAAATCATGCAGGAACAAATCCTAAGTTTACCTTATATTTCTCAAACTTTTGGTATTTGAACATGGAATCCCTTTTAATGGTAAATCAGAGAGATCCTGTAATCAGTTGCAAACATAAAAGCAATCATTCCTAAACAGGAATCAAACTTTTCACTTAAAACCAAATGAAGTGTAATGTGTCCTTCCACTTTCCTTTATTTCATGAGTAAGGAAGGAATGAGTAAGGAACTGTTAATTATAGAAGTATTCCAGATAATAGTAAATGAGATTCTTTCAACAACAGTACTATCTGTAACAATGAGAGAAGATAGATTTTTCTGAAGAATCCCAAACCTCATAAAAGTCTACTTTACATCCCAGTCACACACACCCTGCCCACCACACACACAAATATAAAACCTTGTTGATCTCACATGTATAAGAAGGCTCCATGTTAGGAAAAGCTGAAGAAACAAATGGTGTATGTCAAACAAAACTGACATGTTTTAAATAAGACTTTAACATAAATTATAGAAAGACAGATTTTAGTTAAATAAATACCGTTAAATTGTCACAATAGAACCAATGAAACCACAGTTTTAGGAGATAACTGAGAATTATGGTGAATGTATTTTCTGCTTCAGTATTTTTACTCTAAAATGTGGCCATAAGCAAAACATATACATGTGTATATATATGTGTATATATATATATATATATATATATGCATATACACACATGTATATATACCAAACATGTATATAAATTCCTTCTATGAACAGCTTGACTGCAGAAACCCAAACATTTTAATGTTTAAATACCTAAGATATTTTAGGTATCTTAACCCAGTTTTCTTAAACTGAGCTCCACAGATCCAAGAGGGCCAGTAGTTCCACATAAGCATTATTTTTTTAAGTTTTGTTTTAATTTCAATGGCAGTATAAAAAGCATATCCTAGATCACCTGAATTACCAATTCATAACTAAATACTGAATGATTTCAGTGCCTGGCACTGTAATGTGTTGATTCTCACACATGTAGGAACTGACAACCTAAAAGTAATAAATATTGTTCAAGGCAGTTGATAAACATATTCAGCAATCCTTAGGCTGTCTTATTTGAGAAACATTTACCTCAACTTTTGCAAGCATCTGCTTAGCAACAGATGAAATTAGTAAACCTTTGAAAACTAACTTCCATGACATATCTAACTTAAATTACTATTTCCCCCACCAAAAAAACAAAGACCCAGAACCTCTTTATAAAAAAAGTATCAAATTTATTTCAGTATCTAGTTTCATTTTTAAATTAATGCTATTGGACAACTTTTTGTAATTTAAAATTATCAGAGGTGAGGAAAGCTTAATAAGCTATTAAATACTGACAGTGAATAAAATTATTGGACCATGCATTTATAAAAGCCATGTTTAATAGTAAAAAGTTAGTTATACTACTTAACTGAAGGAACTATCCTTTAGCTATTTCTAATTATGACACATTTTCACTGACATTTACATTTTTCACCCACTTACTATGCTGAACAAAATTTTTCCAAATGTTGTCTTTCTTTACCACTTATAAAATGTGACTTGGCTGTTACTCTTTAGAAAGAGTTCCATAAGAGAAATTTGAAATTTTCATTTTTACTGTGAACCTGTTTAATCAGAAAGTACAGGAAATCACTACTGTATTAGTTAAAACAAAGAATCGAATAAAAAACAAAAATGTATGTAATCAGCAAATTTTCTGATAAACCATTTCAACTGTTTCACATTTCTACTTAGCACAAATAAGAAGAAACTGGTTCCAAGGTCCTACAAGACTTGGCATTTTTACTGCAAGCTTTAAATCATAGTGCTACTCTACTCAGCAAGCCATCTCTAAGAAAATGGCATCGTTTTAAGTACAAAAACGGTTACATCAACTGGGTGGTATTCTACATAGTCAAGATAATTTGAAAATTCTTTATAAAGTTAGATCTTTTAAAAAATTGCAGAATGTTTGATGATTAAAGGCTAAATGAGAAAAATGCAGAAAATAGAAGTACTCATTAATATTCTTGAACTCTGAGAAAGCCAGAAATGATTCTATTCCAAGAAATAAGCAATAATGATAAAAGATATAATATATATATCTCTTTCAAGCCAAAGCACACTTTTTACCTCAGGACAATTCTGATTTTTACATTCTTAATTGCTTTTTGTCCAGAACAGGACCTTATTTAAACCATTATTGGAATAGAGTTTATCATCTAAAGTCATTTTTGTCCACAGGATGTTTTCATCTCAGTACTTAAGCTGCAAAATGCCAAATGACTTAGTTATAAAGAATTTATAGCACAATAAATGCCAATTTACAATAATTGTCAACAGACTTCTACATTGAGGCCTAAAAGCTGCTATAGTAGAGGTCAGAACTAACATGATTCTTCCATATACTCAGACTTCATTTACTAAATAATACTGCCATAAAATCCAGAAAAGAAACCTTGGTGAGTCCCTCCAAATCTGCATAATTTTCCAAATTTTCCTTTGGTGGCAGAGTCTGTTCATTCCTTCAATCCTTTTTTAGTCGTTTAGCTTTTGCAATATTTTCTTGACGTTTTTGTTTCTTCTTTTGCTCCTTTTCCCTGGCTTCAATCATCTTGGCCAATTTCCAGGACAATACAGCACTTGCTAGAAATAGTGGAGTAAGGGCCAAAATAACTGTTGTAAGGAAGCCATATGGGTCCTTTGCAGCCCATTCCACAACATACTCAGCCCAAGCCTTTATGTCAAACATCTTTGCAGTGGTCTTAGGAAAGAAGGGGGACAACAGAAAAGACCATGTGGTTAATCAAGTTTTGAAAAAAGTTACATCATACAGTTAACTCTGAATTCCATTATCACTTATTAGTTGTTTTTAAAAACTACTAGTTAGTACTATTTTAATAATGACTTATCAACAGTTAAGAAATAATAATTCAACTAGGACAACCAGAAAAGTGACACTTGAAAAAGATCTGAAGGTATAGAAGATACAAGTAAAAACCATGTGGAATCTGTCATAAGGACAATACATTCTCACATGCCTCCTGTATTTAAGACAAAATTTATTTAGCAGCATATTTTTATAGAATCTTGAGTTTATGCTCATTCCAGGAAACAGCTGAAGCTCATTTGTCATTTTTTGACATGGCATTAGTACTATTAAGTACTAGTTAACAAAAAGTGTAAATTATCAAATTTGGTGTTTGAAAAGGACAAGCCACAGAGTAGATAAAATGCTTGTATAAAAGGGAGGTAACTGATGGCTGTTTCCAGGAATGAAAAAGAGAGGGTAAGGGAGCACAGGTAATACCCACATTCATATGCAAAGAGAAAGCAAAAAAATGACATGCTATTTTATGTCCTCTTTCAGCTTTGAGAACTCCTATTTGAGGATATAATTTTAATAAATGACAATAAATTTAATAAATGAGAAAATTAACCATAAGTGGTGCCATGCATTCTGTTCCATTTTGAGTTGGTAAGGGAGGGCCATCTAGCAAATGAGGATGGTGTGGATCTGAGTGATATTTTCTATTTTGCCCCAGAGGCTTTTCAACCTTTCAAGTTTGTGTCAACTTCTATTCAAAGTGGAGGATTAGAAAATATCTGGGCAGGAATGGATGTAGATAGTCACAGTTTCAGCTGGCATTTAAAAAAAAATGATCTACCTTATGCCTGAACAGTGATCTTGTCCTGGGATTATCAGAGAGCCAGTTACAGTTTTAGGCCACCCTTGGTCGGTTGTCTTTTTTCAGCTCTACCATACACTTCTGGGCGAAGGGCTAAATTCCACACACCAGGTGGATTGAAAAGAATAGATAAAAAAGTTTAAGTCACAACTTTCAGGATGGTTGTAATACAATTTTAAATGGAAAACTTCTAAATTTTATATATGCAATCTATAAATGACATGTTAAAATTGCCGGACACATTACAAACATTTAATACTATTTCTTTCTTCCTAATTTGAAGAAATAATTACTACAACTGCAAATGCTCTGTAAGAAAATCCTAAATACCGGAGAGCAAATATTTTACTAAATCACTTATTTCAACAATAAATTTATGAAGCTGACCAACAGATAAAAGGACAAGTTAGTTGCTGCTACGTTACAGCATATCCATTCCTGTATCCTGAATGGATACTAAACATGTCATTTTTTATAGGATTAGGTTTGTAATTACAAAATCAAACACCTTGCCTTACTCTTTAAAGGTTCATCTCCCCATTATATAATTTGTATTCTTTATCGAAAATTAGACATAACCCAAACAAAACATAAATCACCCCCAATCCCTTCACCTCAGGAAAATACCGCCACTGGTTTTAAATATATCCTTCCACGGTTTCTTCATATTATGAAAAGACATATTAAAGTGCCTATGATACTGTTAAATACCTCGGTTCGCCTTCCCCGAACCAGCACGCCCCCAACCCACCAAGTCAGGATTGCGCTGAGAGACATGTTTCTTCAGATTACTCGGTCCAGTGATGAATTAACTAGTGCAGGATTCAGAGATAAGCAAAGGAACTTCGCAAAAAAAAGGGCAAAAAACCTGGTTTATGGGAAAGTTTTAGCTATTAACACACAGAAAGGATTGTCCACTGGCCACACACCTCCCCTGCACCTCAATTTCCGACCCAAACGCGCGCGTCTTCCACACTTGAAGAATAAGTACTACTCTTCCTCCTTCAGCAAGGGGCTAACCGGGCCAGCCGACGGCACGTCCCAGCTGGAAGCGCCGCCACTCCTTTACGTTCCCCGTTTGCTCATACTACTCTCCCTCCTCTCGCCAGCGGCCTCCAGGTCCCGGGTCCGGCCTGGCGAGCGCGGGCCTGGCGAGGCTCCGAGACGGGCGGCCCATGGGAACCCAGACACGGCCGCGCCACACCTCGCGCCGGCGACGCCGCGTCGCCTCCGCCCGGCACCGAGGCACAACCACGAGGTGGCCGCACCAGGGGCTCCTACATCGCAGCCGGGACAGCGGACCCAGACCCCCTACTTCCAACTCACCGCCACGCCGGAAGCAGGAAGGCGGAAGCCGCGGCTTTCGCGTCCCGCCCACAGGCCGGCCCCAGCGTGGATGGGCCCGAGGAAGTCGGGGGGCCAGTTCCGGCGGCGCCATTGCCGTGCGGGTCCCGGGACCTCGGCCGCGCAGGGCGTGGGGTAGGGGGCGGGGCGGCGCCGGTTTCCGGGCAGCGGCAGGTGAGCCCTCGCGGGGCTGGAGGCCGGAGTCCCACGTGGGCGCCTCCTGCCTGGACTACGGGGTGGGCGTGGGGGCGCGGAGCCGGGACCCCGAGAGCTCCGTACTGTCGTCTCGGAAAGAAGCGGGGACACGGCCCTCCTTCCCGGCTGGAGCCGCGCCGGTGTGGGGGGCCCGATGGGTGAGGTCCGTGGCCCTGGGAAACTCGGACCAAGGCCGACAGCAAGAACGGAGTTGGTCCCCACAAACTAACCAAAGTCAGGTGAGGGTCACCCACCGACTGTGGAAAGATTCTGGGGGTTTCGCCTTGTGGTTCACCCCCAGCCCTTACCCTTCTCTTCTGCTTGGACAGTCATTAAAGCCTCCCATAGAGGAGATGGAGACGCAGCTGGACCGAGGTGGATCCCCTGAAGCTTGTTACTAAGGGAAAATGCAGCCATACTGTGTGAAGAGGGTTTTTTGTTTTCTTTTAAGAGCCTAACTCATTTACTACACACGTACACACACACACACAAGATTGATACTTGCCTAAAGTAAATTTGGTAAACTATCTGGGCGTAGAGTTTCCACAGAGGTACTTGTTCTTTAAATACACAAAAGGATGCAAAAGTCAACAAACAGAGTGAGTTTAATATTGTCTTCCAATCTACAGGAAGTGAGAGATTAACTGGTTTGGTTGGTAACCAAATTTTGTAATTGCTTGCACTGAAATGGTCTTGTTTGACTGACTACAAGTGTTGCAAGACCTCCTCACTGCTGTGTGCCAAATAAAGTAGGTTTTTATTCTTGAAAGACTATAGAATATTCTCTTTGAGGAGCAAGCTGTGACATGTATAACTAGTTTAGGTATAACAACAGTAACTGTTATTTACCAGGGAACAGGCTTTTGGCATGTAATCTAATGATCTACAGTACTGTTCGCTGGGCATATGTTACTGTTTGTACGCTGTATTAGCAGCAGTCGTTTTCTTACTCATTCTTGTTTGAAAACTTGGGTGATAGGTTCAAAGCTTGTGCAGCATGGACCTAGTCTGTACCTGTAATAGCCAGAAAAAGCAGATGCAGTCACTGCATTGTGTGTACTGCGAACTCTGCTTGCTGGAGGTAACTTTGGTGATTTTTAAAGACTTGCCAAATAGTCGTTCCAGGAAGGAATCAGAATGTATTTTAACATCATTCACTCCAGAGGCCAAGGTGTGTGTGTTTTATTTTAATCATGGATAGACAACATTCCCAGTTACTGCCTCCCCAGTAGTTTGCTCTGTTGCATCCCTTTGTAAATGCATAGCAGTCTTGGGTGGGCAGAAGAGACACGAAAGAAGGAAGGCTCTGTAGGGCTTTGGCTCTAGTGTAGGCCTTGCCTTCCCAGTCTAATATTACTGATACAGTTTTCAGTTCCAGGGCAGGCTGCAAGCCCAGGAATACCATAGGAGTTGCTATAGTTGCTAATCTCCTTAACTGCAACCCACATTGCCTTAATGAAAGGTAACGTCAAGATTGGTTTTGATACTAAGGACTGCTTTCTGTAGTGAGGAGCCTTGTGAGTTGAGATTCACAGGCCTTGTCTCTGCTGAGCTGTGTATTTTGAAAAGTCACTCTGAGCCTGTTCCTCTTACATATGTGGAAAGTGCTAGGTTATCTCTGGTGTTCTTTCAGTTTTAGAAAATTCTGTCTGTTGGACTGGGTTTGGCCATTTTTCTGACTTAGGCTCCATAAGCAGCAATAGAAGAAGAAATTTAATGGAAACATCATAGCCGGTTTTCTTAAGGTCATATTCTTTATTTGAAAAGATCCTTAATGGGGTTTTTATTTTCATTCAAATGTCTTTCAGAATACTGACTTGGAGTAACAAGGAAATAAGAGCCACTTTATTAATTTTTGAGATATAAAATCTTATTACATGAATGTAATTTTAACCAAACTAAGCCTAACATTATTAATTAAGGAGGGTTTGTCTGCATAAGAATGATTCCTATGTAGCATATTCTGCCAGCCCCATCTATACTAGTTACTCTATTGCAATTATATTTTGAAAATGGAATATTAAAAAATTCTAACAATTTTTTGTCTTCAGAGGAGAAGTCCTAGTCTTTGTCATTTGTTTGTTTGAAAGTCTTTTTTCCTTGGATGGTACAAAGTTTCACATTTACCCTAACTCATGTCAAACTTGTGAATGAGTGAAACATGAATAAGGTGCTGTTGCATTAATCTAGGGTGGACTAAAGATTTTGAGAGCTTTCTTGCCTGCTCTCAAGAATATTTCCCTGCAGTAATACTTCACATATTTGACTTATTTTAATGGAATTAGTTTCTTCCCTGAGTTTTTTTCCTTCCACTTAAACGCAAGGCAAATTCATTTCTTAATAGACACATTTATGTGATTAAAAATAATAATTAGGCTGTAGTAATATTTGGAAGATCATACTGAAGAATAATTTCCTAAGAGCTATTTATTGTATACTTACTATGTACCAGCTACTGGGTTAGATGCTTGGTGTCTGTTAATACGAATCTTGAGATTAAGCAACCCTTAAAGATAATCTTATACTCATTTGACAGGTAAGAAAACAGAGACTTAAAAATAGAACAGGATTCTCAACACATCTGCCCCAAATCTCTGCTCTTAAATTTTAATGTCCCAAGACGTGGCAAAAAATGCTTATTTCATAAACTGAAAAATTTTTTAAATTTAATTCTGTAATTGTTAACTGATTATCACAACTGAAAGCTTCCCATACTTCAAAATTGCCTGTTGCCCAGGTGGTGGCAGCATGTCTAAAATGGTTATTAGTGCCATGTGGAAGGTTCTCTCCAACCTGACTAGTTGATTTGCTCCTTCATGTCCCACACATGATTTGTCTGTCAACCTCTGTTTTCTCTCTTGGGACCTTTCACTACTATTAGACCAACCAGTCAATGATTCACTCCGTCTTACATCCTCCTTTCAGCCTTGTTTGAATGGGTCATAGTTGGCAAAGTTGCTTTCAGACTGTTTTGCCTACAAAGCATCACCAAATTATTATTTTCCAGAAAATTCATTTAGGCCTCTCCAGTAACAAAAAATTTTTTTGAGTAATTTTTTTCCACCCATCATTAAATATAATTTGACAGAAACACATTCTAAACAGCTGGCTAATATTGCTATGAAATACTTGTTTAAATTAGAAGACATCTTCTTAAGTGTACAAGATATACCACTTAAGGATGTAATGCAAACCTTAAGAAGAGATTTGTCTTCAAAATAAGAAAAGAAGCAGGGGAGAACCAAGATGGCGGCATGAGTAGAGCAGCGGAAATCTCCTTGCAAAACCATACATATTTTTGAAAATACAACAAATACAATTATTGCTAAAAGAGAGACCAGAAGACACAGGACAACAGCCAGACTACATCCACACCTGCGAGAACCCAGCACCTCGTGAAGGGAGTAAGATACAAGCCACGGCCCGGTGGGCCCGAGCGCCCCTCACCCCAGCCCCCGGCAGGAGGAGAGGAGTCAGAGCTGGGAGGGAGAGGGAGCCCAGGACTGCTAAACATGCAGCCCTAGCCATCCGCACCGGAGCGCAGACACACAGTGTGTGGTGTGCTGGATACTAGGGAAAAAGGACAGTAAGACCTGTGAGTGGGTCCCTGCAGCCGGCGCACCCAGGACAAAGAAAAGCAAGTGCTTTTTGAAAGCCTTAAAGGGACAGTGATCCCACAGCTGGACAGAAGCGTCCTGGGACACTTAGCCCAGCAGCTGGGAATCCTGGGGAACTCTGGGCACCCTAACCCCCTGGGCGGCAGTGCAGATTGGAGGCCCCTCACAGCGATAAACAGCCTCCCGCCCGTTCTGTTCCGATGCAGCTCTGCCGTATTGGAGTAGCAGCCTGAGGCTGGCCACGCCCACAGCAACCACAGAGCTCCACAGCGGCGGGGCAAGAATCAGAGGCCCAGTCTGCGCACAGCTGCACAGCACAAGCCACTAGAGGTCGCTGTTCTCCCATGAGAGGAAGGCCACAAACCAGCAAGAAGGGACTTTCTCTTAGCCAACACACGCGCCAGCTCCCACAAATACCTCTATCGCCGTGAAAAGGCAGAAGAATTTGATACAGACCAAAATCACAGAGGCAAACCCTGAGAAGGAGATAGACCTAACCAATCTCCCTGAAAAAGAATTATAAATAAAGCTCATAACCATGCTGATGGAGCTGCAGAGAAATATGCAAGAGCTAAGGGATGATGTCCGGAAAGAGATTACACAAATGAAACAATCTATGGAAGGATTTATAAGCAGAATGGATAAGATGCAAGAGGCCATTGATGGAATAGAAACCAGAGAACAGGAACGCATAGAAGCTGACGCAGAGAGAGATAAAAGGATCTCCAGGAATGAATCAATATTAAGAGAACTGTGTGACCAATCCAAAAGGAATGATATCTGCATTATAGGTACCAGAAGAAGAGAGAGAAAAGGATAGAAAGTGTATTTGAAGAAATAATTGCTGAAAACTTCCCCAAACTGGGGAAGGAAATAATCGGTCAGACCATGGAAGTGCACAGAACCCCCAACAGAAGGGACCCAAGTGGGACAACACCAAGACAAATAATAATTAAAATGACAAAGATCAAGGACAAGAACAGAGTTTTAAAGGCAGCTAGAGAGAGGAAAAAGGTCACCTACAAAGGAAAACCCATCAGGCTATCATCAGACTTCTCAACAGAAAACTTACAGGCCAGAAGAGAATGCAATGAAAGAGAAGGGCCTTGAACCAAGAATACTGTATCCAGCACAATTATCATTTAAATATGAAGGAGGGATTAAACAATTCCCAGACAAGCAAAAGTTGAGGGAATTTGCCTCCCACAAACCACCTCTACAGGGTATTTTAGAGGGATGCTCTAGATGGGAGCACTCTTAAGGCTAAATAGATGTCACCAGAGAAAATAAAATCACAGCAAAGAAAGCAGACCAATCAAATACTAACTAAAGTTAAAAAATAAAATCAACTACCCACAAAAGCAATTAAAGGAAACACAAAAGAGCACAGAATAAAACAACCAACATAAAAAGAACAGAGGAGGAGAAATAAGGGAGAAAAATAAAGAATCACCAGACAGTGTTTAAAATAGTGCAATAAGCGAGTTATGTTAGGCAGTAAGATACTAAAGAAGATAACCTTGAACCTTTGGTAACCATGAATCTAGAGCCTGCAATGGCAATAAGTACATATCTTTCAATAATCACCCTAAATGTAAATGGACTGAATGCACCAATCAAAAGACACAGGGTAATAGAATGGATAGAAAAGCAAGACCCATCTCTATGCTGCTTACAAGAGACTCACCTCAAACCCAAAGACATGCACAGACTAAAAACCAAGGAATGGAAAAAGATATTTCATGCAAACAACAGGGGAAAAAAAGCAGGTGTTGCAGTAGTATCAGACAAAATAGACCTCAAAACAAAGAAAGTAACGAAAGATAAAGAAGGACATTACATAATGATAAAGGGCTCAGTCCAACAAGAGGATATAACCATTATAAATATATATGCACCCAACACAGGAGCACCAACATATGTGAAACAAATATTAATAGAACTAAAGGAGGAAAGAGAATGCAATGCATTCATTTTAGGAGACTTCAACATGCCACTCACTCCAAAGGATAGATCCACCGGACAGAAAATAAGTAAGGACACAGAGGCACTGAACAACACACTAGAACAGATGGACCTAATAGACATCTATAGAACTCTACATCCAAAAGCCACTATTTAGAATAGCCAAGAAATGGAAGCAACCTAAGTGTCCATCAGTAGATGAATGGATAAAGAAGATGTGGTACATATACACAATGGAATATTATTCAGCCATAAGAAGAAAACAAATCCTATCATTTGCAACAACATGGATGGAGCTAGATGGTATAAATAAGCCAGGCAGAGAAAGACAAACACCAAATGATTTCACTCATATGTGGAGTATAGGAACAAACAATGACTGAAGGAACAAAAGGCAGCAGCAAAATCACGGAACCTAAGAATGGACTAACAGTTACCAAAGGGAAAGGGACTGGGGAGAATGGGAGGGAAGGGAGGGATAAGGGTGGGGAAAAAGAAAGGGGGTATTACGATTAGCATGTATAATGTGGGGGGGCATGGGGAGGGCTGTGCAACACAGAAGACAACTAGTGATTCTACAGCATCTTACTACGCTGATGGACAGTACTGTAATGGGGTTTGTTGGGGGGACTTGGTGAAGGGGGGAGTCTAGTAAACATAATATTCTTCATGTAGTTGTAGATTAATGACAACAAAATAAATAAAATAAAAATAATAAGAAAAGATTCAGTAGGGAGCAGTGCAGGATTATAAAATTTGAAGGAATGCATATAAATATATAGCTGAATAACTAGTTAAATCTACTTTAACCAAAGTGCTTGGATCGTTACTTATATCTTTGCAGAGCTACCACTTTCTTAGAAGTTTCAGATCACATACTCCTGTCTCACAAAGGTCCTCTGTATCCCTATCACTTTTTTTTTTTCCACAGCACTTCAGTCTGACATCTTCCTTGTTTACTGGTTTATTGTCTGTTTTTTTCACTAGAATGTAAGCTATATGAAATTAGTTACCCCAGTACCTAGAATATTGTCTTGAACAATTGAGTCCAAGATAATATAGCATTGCTACTTACAAATAAAACTGTTAGTATTTGAACAAATCATGAAATAATTTAAGTTCTGGGAATACATAAAAGCTCATATTAAAGTACCAAACTATTATAGATTGTTTTGAAAGTAATAATGGATGCCCTAGTAAGAAGAGGTACAAAGATTAGTAATTAAGATGTTTGGGGAAAGGTAAAAATAATTGTGGTTATCTTGTTAATGAAAGAAGACTAGTTGCTTAATGATTTTCAAATAGGTAAAACTATGTACAAGGAGCATAGTCCTTGTGCATCTTCATTGATAAGATAGAAGGAATTAGTCTGTAGGTGCAAAAATTTAAGAGCAAGCTCAAGTACAGACTTAAATAGAGATCTTCGAAAATGGGATAAGAGTATATATGCAGACTGGATGCCCTTTCTAGATGTTTTCCAGCTTTTTCTTTCACAGTGCAGGTTGCAGGAGAAATACTTTAGTAAATGCTTCTCTTCTTGATCAGTCCTTGATGCCCATGACCTTTTCCATACATTTTAGAAACATTTCAATATGTTTGAACAGTCAGTACAGGTGGTTATATATTGCTGCTTTGGGTAGTTTATAGAAATTTTTTCACACAGTACTGAAATTGGGTATTTCTGCTTTTTGAACACTGAAATTGTTTACAATTCTGTATCTCAAGAATGTACCATACATGCATATGCAGCAAGCTAATTCGCTGTAGCTAGAGGGCACCCTTTTTTAGGGGTAAATTTCTAGCAAATTATTCTGAAGCCTCTAGTTACAGTCCTATTAAAGTTATGAGAGATATGAAGCTTTCCTTCTGAATTTAAAGGTGCAGATATAAGGACCATTTCTAAATGAAATGATTACACTAGTCATGTCAGGTCATCATCTTTTTCTGTGCTGTTTCTGAGCCATTAATAAGAATTATTGTCCAATCAGGAAAACTAATCCAAGTGTAAGAATCATTCAGTGTAAAAAACAATGTGTAATGCAAAAGCGACCCCTGCAGTATCACCTTCACTGTGAAGCATCTTAATTTGATACCTTCCACCTTCACCTTGGCAAGCTACTCCAAGTAACCATATTAACTCTATTTGCCATATATTGTCAGAGACATTGTCCTCTGTGTCATAACAGTCCCCTCTATATAATGTCCCATGTCAGATAGTTCAGAATGTAATTATAAAAAAAAGTTTTGGAGGCCTCTTTTAGTTAGTAAGAATTTAACTTCTTTTTGGTTTAACTCAGGAAGCTGGAGGCCAAATTTGAAATTCATGTTTAACATCCATTCTGACCTGTGTACTTGCACTTCTTTTTAAGTAATTTTTCCTGGGAGAGGTATTTTTTGTACCTGCCTTTATTGTAATTGGTCATATAATTAGATACCTCAAGTCTTGGTGAAATAAGACCTGGTATAGCTTGCCTATAGTTTGCATGGAATAGCTTGCCTGTTCAAGTTTTATCCTTTGAGAAATAAGGCATGGTATAGTTTGAAACTCAATTACAAAGACTTTTGATATGTAACAAGTAGTTATTTGCTAGTAAAATTCTTACACTGATTGTAATTTTTATGATTATTTAAAAATCTTGTATTATAACCATGTCATTCATAACTAGGGAACATTGTTTAGAATTGCCTCCCAAAGTCTAATTCTAAGAGCTAGTTTGAGCCTTTAATACCCCTCAGAGTATAATATGTATATTTGAAATCTAGTTTAAAAAGTGAACAAAAATTTGCTGGTGTCAAGCTATAAATAAATTTACTTAAACTGTCACTTAGAGACATATCCTAGTCCCAAATTCATAAATTGCTTTTGCTGAGTTCACAGTTTGTGTTTTCAGGTGTTAAGTCAGGAAATGAAACAGTCTGAAATTCAAAAATTCAATCCTGATTTACATGTCCGCTTGCAGTGTGATAAATAATAGTGATGTGTGATGAGTTTCTGGAGGCTTTGAATTTGGAGTTTTCTTTAATTTTTAGATTTAACCCTGATCGATTAATTTTCCATTCTTTGTAATAAGCAGATAATATCTGCCTTCATACAGAAAGTAGGACCAATATTCTCTTTGAGACTCTATCTATAGGTTTTCATACTTTGTTGTAGGACTATACTAACATTGTAGACTTCTATTATTAATGAATATAGTATATAAGAATCTGATTTAATCTCTAGTTCTAGGTCCATATTTGGTCTCATATGGACATTTAATTACTTAATGTTTCTGCCTGGGTTCCCATGTCCATAAAACAATAATACCAGTTTTTCTGCAATACTAACTAGTTAATGAATAAATATGTAGCCTTTTTATAGAAGCTTGTATTCTACACAGTTCAGTTGTACGTTGGTGTTGCAAGCTTACACAGATTCCCAGAGAATTGTGTCATAAAGAGTGGTTAAGTTCCTCATTTAGCTTGTAAATGCCTATTTGACACACAGCATAAGTGGAAAGGGTGCCTCTGCATAAATATGGTAGAAGATAATTTTCAAAACTAATAGTAAAAGAGTAAAAATAAAGAATTTTAAGTGCTTTCTACCACAGTAAGATTAAAGAGTGATGGAAAATAAATTTGAGTCCATTATTTTTCTCAAATTTTTATATCCTAGAAGCCATGAATTTTTTGTAATTACTTTCTGTCTCACCTTATATGCAAAGTAATATATCTTAACGATATATTTAGTCCTGGAGTTATTGTTTGTTGAAGCTGTTTTCAAGTCTGCTAAACCCTTTTATACCACAGGAAACTAAAGCTACATATGGGTCTATTAATTATTCATGTGTGTATGAAATCCATATGGAATATATTTGTATACATTAATCTGTGATGTGTCCCCCTCCCCCACTTTATTGTCTATAGAATAAAGTACAAACTCCTTAGAGGAGTTTAATGATTCTTGCCAGTCTGGCCCTACCTACCATATAAATCTTCAACACACTAGAGAACCATTTATTACAGACCTCTGCAGCTCTAAGAGGTACCTTCTTAGAGCAATTGTTACAGTGTAGACGCTGGAACCAAACTAGCTTGTTTGCATCCCAGCCCTGCCTCCCACTAGGATAAAGAGGTGGCTGTGAGAAAGCACCTCACAGACCCTCCAGCCCCACTACAGGGAACTTAATTGCAAGGGCCCCAGCTGCTGTGCTCTGAAACCTATCACTGCTTGTGCCAAGACGTTTCACAGCTCAGTGCCTGATACGGCAGAGACACTAAGGCTGGCCTGGTTTTGGCAGACACAAGACTCCTCTGGTGGCCGACTGGGGCTTGAGGACTTTCCTATTGCCTTGCAAGGCCTTCTGTAGGCAACATGGCAGTCTAGGACCCTGCCCACCCAACCTCCCTTCCCTCTCTTTTAACTTAGGTCAAAATTGTATCATGGTATGACAGTCCACCCAGTTCTGCCCAGCTCCTGGCTCCCCTCTCCATTTTCTCTTACAGGTATTTCTCCTAATAAAAATCTTATGTGTTTAATCCTTTCTTGGCTTCTGGGGTGGTAAAATTGGGATTTGAGACAGGCTTTACCATTACCTGGCCTGAAGATGCCATCCTGTTTGGTAGGTGGGACATTCCTCACCCTGGCATAAGGCTGCAGATCACTTGCTAAAGGTTTCACCAGTGTTGACCTGGGACAATGTCCCAATGGAGGGGAACTCTTAGGTGTGATGATACTGGTATTTGAAAAATACAGGAGTAATAATACCTACAAGAGCAACAGAGTTGGCTAATTACTGTTAAACTGTATTGAAGCATGGAAGAAGGAAAATGAGAAACAGCTGTTAACAAGCAATAGCTAAATGTGAAAACTGGAGAGCCTCTGATAGGTTGCTTATAAAGAGGCCTTTGTCACCTGTGATGGATGGACAAAAATTCAATTGAGCTGCAGGCTGAAGAGCTAGCCGATTGTTGGAGTCACAGAACTGCAGAGACCTTTGAGCACTGAATGTTTAGCCGAGACAATTCTTTTAATGTGAAAGTGGGGAAACCAAGGATCCTAAACATGGGATGGGGTCATTTGAGTGGATGCTGCAGCTACTCCCACTGGACCCTCAGGGCCTGCAAAAGTAGCCTGTTTCTAGTAAGAAGTAGCATGTGTTGCTGTGCTAGAAGATGCTGCAGAAGTCCCTAACCCACAAGGCACTCAATATCCCTTCTCCACTGTGCTACCCCCTCCTCTGTCCTGGCTGTCAGGCTGATAATGTGGATAAAGTGAAGGTTCGTGTGGCCAGGATTCTCACCTGGCCCTGCTTGGCTAGCTCACTACACGTGTGTGAGCATGCGTTATTGACTCTATATAAAGAGCTCTGCCCAGTGCTCTGAGCGACATGGTGAAACCGCTGAAAGGCTGCAGAAGAGCAGAGCAGAGACTGGAGTGGTGACAGCTCTCAAGGACAGAGACTGAGACGGCTGTGCAGGCAGGTCCAGAGGCAGAGACCGGCTTGGTATATGCAGACTCGCTCTGAGTGGATGGGATTCTAGTGATTGACCTGCCACCATGGGAATAAAGTTGGGTATAAACCCTTTCACCCCAAGAATGTTCTACTGTCATTTCTTTGGTCACATTGAATCCATAGTGAACTTGCCCATGGCTGAAACCCACTGGCAAGACAACTAAACAATAACCAAGCCAGTAACTGGGTTAAATCCCAGCATTACCCAGCTGGGACATGCTTAACCAGATAAGGAAGAAGAAAAACTATTCCCCCTCAACATTGCAAAGCTTACTTGGCATATACTGGCAAGAGCCAGGTGAGGACTCCTAGGATTGGATTTCAAAGGTATTTCTTCAAGGGGATAAGAATTTGAGCTTGGATGAACAAATTCATTGACTTGGGCACTTTTTCAGGTATGCGGGATTTAACACACTAGTAAGAATCCAGCTGTGGATAAAGTGAATATTCCTATGATCAGGACTCTCACCTGGCCCTGGTTGGCTAGCTCACTACACATGTGTGGGCAATATGTTGCTATTAACTCTATAAAAACAGCTCCACCCAGTGCTCTAGGAGACCCAGTAGCACAGCTGCAAGTCTAGGTGAGCAGAGCAGAGGCTGGAGTGGTAGCAGTGCCGAGGACAGAGACAGATGGCTGCAGGGGCGGAGAGGCCCAGAGGCAGAGACCGGCTTGCTGCATGCAGACTCGCTCTGAGTGAACGGGATTTTGGTGACTGACCTGCCACCTGGAGATAAAGTTGGGTATAACCCTTTCACCCCAAGAATGTTTGCTGTCATTTTCTTTGGTCACACTGAATCCATAGAGAACTTGCCCAGGGCTGAAACCCATTGGCAAGACAATGACCCATCTGTTTTCAACTTGTCTCTCACTTTGGCAACTGAAAAGCCATCTCTTAAGGTTAATAAATTCAAACTTAAGCCCCAAGTAAGTGTACCTAGACCAGGAGAACGGGATGGTTTAGGGCATCATTAAAGGACTACAGAGCTTCAACAGCCCAGTGTGCTTACTTCAGTCTTCATGTCTGCTATAATTTAAAATGGTTGACACAGAATTGTTTATGTTGGGTAATAGTAGCTCATCATTACTTTATCTTCCAGGTCTTGGTGAGTATAATCATGTCAGTAAGAATTGCCACCTCAGCTGAAGGAAAGGGCACATTTCCCCTCAACGGTTCTGATTAATCTTTTTAAAAGCAAGCTACAATAGATTATTCATGAGTTATTTCTTCCCATGCATAAAATACTTAAAGCACAGTTTCTCTGCTACATCTTTTATAACCTTGTGTTATCATATCCTTTTAAAAAATCACATCAGGTTTTATGAGCTACTAATATTTATTTAGGAAATGCTTTAAAGGAAAAGGTGCTATTAAAGTCAGTATTCTTAATCTGGAAGGTTAACACCTCTATGCACAAATACTAATTGATTCTTGAGAGATGGCATTTTTTTAGTCGGAATATAAATTAAGAGTTTAAGATTCTGTGTAAATGTGCTGTCATCAGGCTTCAAGAATATGAGTCATTTTTGCCTTAACGTGGATTTCTTTTTTGCTTTTAGTACTTTGTGTAGTTTTGCTAAATATTAAGCAAATTTCAACTTGCCATCTCAGCATTAAGTGGTAGGATCTTTGAGAAAGGCTTAAATTTTGGTTATTAAAATCAGTACTGTTCAATACATTGACTTTTCCCTCAACTTAGAGGTAGGTAAACTTAAAATTGATTGCTCTCATCAGCTTAATGTCAGTACATTAACTTGCCTATTTTGTTTGGCATTTTAACTTTAGGTTTACTGTTAACCTACCCTTAACTAAAAACAAATTTTATGTTAAATCCTTAAAGTGGCCTGTTTTCTGTGAACTTTTGTGACTGGAAAAATGTTTGGGGGAAAAAAAAGAGGGGCGCTTTTAGTCTTTGTAAAGCAGATTGACTTACTACATAAGACCATGTAAAGGCTGGAGTTATGCATGCAAACTGACTTGCCTTGATATTATCTTGTTTAAATGAGTGTATCTATACTCTTATAGTGAAACAAAAAACAAATTTGTTATTAAAATACACCTTTCAGTTTGCTTTTGGTTCATATCATTTTTACAAGGAAATCAGTGATGTGCATGCTCTAATATTAAGACAGTCTGTTTAGGATTCCTTTAAGGTAGGTTAATTTTTAAGCCAAATATTAATTGTGTGTGGTAGGGAGCTTTCAAGATGGTTCCCAGAGGTAGCCACTTCCCGGCAATCATGCCCTTGTTTTATTCCCTCCCATCAAAGTTTGGGCTAATCCAAATAACATGCTTTTGATGAACACAATATGGCCCAAGTAATGGGATGTCACTTCCAAGGTTAAGTTACAGAAAGATTCTGGCTTCCATCTTGCTGACCCTTTCCTGCTCTCTCACTTGCTCACTTTAATAGAAGCCAGTTGCCATGAGATGAGCTGGCCAGTGAAGAGACAGGGGCACTGAGGAGGGCTCTGGCCAGCCCTCAGTGAGAAACTGAATCCTGCCATAATCATGTGCATGAGCTTGGCTGCAAGCTCTTCTTCCCGAGCCTTGAGATGGCAGCAGTCCCAGCTAAAGGCCTTGTGAGAAAAGCTGAGCCTTTCTGTGCCCAGATTCTTTACCAAGAGAAGCTGTGAGTATTGGTTGGTTTAAGCTGCTAAACTTTGGGGTAATTTGTTACTCAGCCATAGGTATCTAATATAGTGTCCTTTTAAAAAATAAGAAAAAACTATCAGATTACCCTCAAACTTCATGTTTTCTTGGTACAGCTTTAGCATTTCCATGTAAATGATTTAGCACAGTAGTTTTGAAAGACTAATAACATTAAAATCGCCTGGAGATCTAAAAACAAAAACACAGGTACTGAGCTTTGCCTCCAGAAATTCCAATTTGAGTTGGTTTGGGGTAGGGTTCAGGCTTTAGTATTTTTAACACTTCCTCAGGTAATTCCACTGAGTAGGTGAAAAATAACTGATTTAGCTTAAGTCAATTTATTAGGCTCCTCGGTGCCAGGTGTAGGAGCTATTACATTTAATGGAACATGTGGCTCACCATCCATAGGTCAGGAGAGAAGACCAACTTGTAAACCATGGCAGTGCTCCAATAGTCGTGGACAAGGTGGTTTATGCACAGAAGAGGAAACACCTAAAGTAGCCTGATAAACACAAAAAGATTTGACAGAAAACATTAGGCCAAGTCAGGCTAAATGTAGAAGCTTGTCAGCTACATGGGGGATAAACATCAAAGGCAAAGAAATAGCAAGAGTAAAGGCACAGAGTTGTTAAAGCATTAACAAGGAGATGGTATGTTCATATTTGAGTAACAGGGCAGGAAAAATCTCCCAACAGGATGGAGGTACAAAGACCAGTTAGAACGAGGACCTGTGGTGGTCGCAGATGGGATGAAGAGGAGAGGGGAGGATTAATTTGCTGCTCAGGATACATAAGGGATAGGACTTGGAAGGAGGCACTGAAATTCAAAGGGAGAAGCCTGTGATGACGCCCGACACGGCTTGGCGGTTGTGTGGGCGGTGAACTGTAACGTGGGCAGCAGATACGGAGGAAGCAAAAGCGGCTCATGAGGGAAAGGAACAGTTCAGCTTCAGACCTAAGTTTAAAGTCTTGGAAGAAACAACTGGTAGCAGCCTGCACTAGAAATAAAACCAACTGCATCACTTGCTAAACGACCACACCTTTGTGGATGATTTTGTGTATTTGGGAATAACAGCTTCTGGTTATCTCCATATGTTTTGGTGATTTGCAGTCAGCTTTCAATAAGACCAGGAAGATTTTGAGAGCATTCTATTTCACTAAACCAAAGAAACCTTTAAAATTGAACCATGTAGGCTATTTTTCACTGTTTATTCTTGTCTGCTGGCTACAGTTCACTCGTACCACACTCTCCTTAGGTCTCTTTGCTCTGCTTCCCACTTAGGTAAGAATAGTTTTGGCTTGCACATCTATTAGTAAAAATTGTATTACATTGTGTCATGAAGTGAAGGGTTTGGATGGTGACATCCACATATCTTTATGATGTATTTTTTTTCCAGTTTTGTTGAGTAATAATTGACATACGTCTCTCAACAAATTTAAGGCATACAGCACGATAGTTTGACTAACAAATATTGAAAAATGCCACAATATGTTCAGCTAACATCCATCTTCTCATATAGATATAAAAAGGAAAGAAAAAAGAAGGAAAAAACTTTTCCTTGTAATGAGAGCTCAGAGGGTTTATTCTCTTAACTTTCCTATATATTATACAGCAGTGTTAACTACAGTTATGTTGTACACTACAACCCTACTACTTATTTATCTTCTAACTGCATGCTTGTACCTTTTGACCACCTTCCTCCAGCTTTGCTCCCTCACCTCTACCTCTGGTAACAAGTCTGATCTCTTTTTCAGTGAGTTTGGTTTTTTTTTAGACTCCACATAAAAGTGAGATCACACACTGTCTTTATCTGACTTAGTTCGCTTAGCAAAATGCCCTCAAGGTCCATCCATGTTGTCACAAATGGTAGGATTTCCTCATTTTTTTTGTGGCTGAATTATACTGCATGGGATATACGTACCACAACTTTATCCATTCATTCACTGACAGACACTTAGGTTGTTTCCATGTCTTGGTGACAGTGAATAATGCTGCTATGAACATGGGAGTGCAGATATCTCTTTGAGTTAGTGTTTTCATTTCCTTTGAAGATATTACCAGAAATGGACTTGCTGGATCACATGGTAGTTCTATTTTTAATTTTTTTTAGGATCCTCAATGTTGTCTCACATAGTGGATGCACCAATTTACATTCCCACCAATGGTGCATAAGCTTTCCCTTTTCTCCACATCCTCATCAGCATTTGTTATATCTTCTTGATGATGCCCATTCTAACAAGCATGAGGTGATATCTAATTGTGGTTTAATTTTCAGTTCCCTCATGACAAGTGATGTTAAGCATTTTTTCATGTACCTGTTCGCCATTTGCATGTCTTCTTTGGAGAACTGTCTATTCAGGTCCTTTGCCCATTTTTTGAATTGGATTATTATTTCGCTATTAAGCTGTATGAATTCTTTATATATTTTGGATATTAACTTCTTATCACATATATAGTTTGTAAATATTTTTTCCCATTTTGTAGGTTGTCTTTTCACTTTGTTGATGGTTTCTTTTGCTGTGCAGAAACTTTTTTGTTTGATATAGTCCCACTTGTTTATTGTTCATATTGTTGTTTTTGCTTTGGGTGTCACATTCAAATAATCATTACCAAGACCCATGTCAAGGAGCTTTATTCCTATGTTTTCTTCCAGAAGTTTCATGGCTTTAGGACTTTTATTTAAGTCTTCAATCCATTTTGATTTTTCATTTTTGTGAGTGGTGTAAGATAGGGGTCCAGTTTCATTCTTTCATATGTGAATATCGAATTATCCCAGCACCATTTATTGAAGAGACTGTCTTTTCTCCACTGAGTTTTCTTATCTCCCTTGTCAAGTATTAGTTGATCAAACTGGTCACTGTTTTAATTTCAAAGAAGTACATTCAGCTCAGTACTTCAGTCTATTTAAAGCATGTTAACCCTGTCTATCAGAGTGAAGTTACACATTCTTATTGTGAATCTTTGACACTGATATGTGCTTTCCAGTTTCAATCTACTCACTTGTTGTGGGGTTTTTTTTAAGGAGCAAAGATAGCTGGTTATACCCATTATTTGCTATTGATAAACTGGCACTTTTGAACTTTTAAAACTTTTTTCTTCTCTAGTCTGGACAGATCATCTACTCCCACAGGTGGTAGAAAAGCCACAGGGAAATACAACAGATCTTACTGTGAAAGGAAGGATTGCATCCTCTCCTGCCTTCAAGCCTGCCTTGAGGCTGATGTAAAAAAATGCTAAAGTCTGCACAACACACATCTCTTAAATGTATCAAACCTGTAATTCAACTTGGCTACCTCTATGTCATTTTGATTCCTGCCAACAAGAACATTAATGAACTTAGTATCTCCACAGGTTTATTCGTGTGTAAGACCCAATCCCTTATTCCTCATTCCAGCAGCTGCCCCTGCTGTCTGATAACATGGAAAACTGGAATAGGTCATACAAATTCAGATCATTATTTAAAGCCAGATTATTGTAGGTCATGTTCTCTAATTCCTCTGTCTGGTTTTAAGATGACAAAGTTTGTAGGGCTTGAATCTGAAAAAAACAAACATCCATATGCTAGTAGTTCTTGTCATGAAGAAATGTATTATGAAATTCACCTTATTCATGCCTTTATTCTTCCTCTCCCTTTGACAATGATAAATAATTCAATTATGTTACACTTTTGCTTTTGGGTCTTGGTTTGTTTCCATGAATTTACAATTGTGGGAATATTCTAGAACTTGTAGTATTTAGTAAATTTTCCTAAATGACATGAGACTGATAAAGGAAGTATGCTAAAATGGACATGAACCTAATTTGTCAAATTACTTCATGATAAAAATATAAAGAATACAGACCAGTTTCTAAACCTGTACATTAGAATCACATGGAGATCTCTTTAAAATTCCAAAGCCCAGGTCATATCCCAGGCCAATTAAATCATACTTTCTGTGGACAGGAGAGGCTTCAGGAGTGTTTTGACTCCCCGGGTGATTCCAGTGTACAGAGCAGCTTGGGAACCATTGATCTAGACAACTCTGTTATTTCTGATTGCAAGAAAACACAGCCATGGCTTCTCTCAGACTCCCCTCCCTGCCTTGAAGGGAGGGTCTCTGCTGTCTAGCTTTTCTATCAATTTTATTGGCTTTGAGCCTAAGCAGGGTCACTAAATGAGAGAGAATTCAGTCACTAAAGGCAACAATCAACTAATTGATAACCACAGATGGATATAAAATAGTTTATTGCAATTTTTAAGAAATTATTTTTATTTGTTGTAATTTTTCCTGATAGCAAAAAGTTTTGTGTCTCAGGTTTTCTATTCCAATTTCAGACACTGAGAGCTTCTTTTAAAGTTACTTTTATGAAACTCTGATACACCAGGTTGACGTTTTTATCACACTTTGGATGATTGTTTCAGAATTCCTTCTTTGACTTAGTCAAATTTAATATATCTGATTCAGCGGGGGTATGCCTTGAGTGAGAACTGTCCATAGGCTTTGTTTAAAGAAAGTTTGCCACAAAAATAAGCACTTAAAATTTTATTTTCTGTGTATACATAGCATATCACTTATTTATGTAAAGAATCATTGGCTGTCCGAAAACAGGGAAGCTTGATTTTTAAATATTACAGCAACTGTTTACTCATATAAAATGAATTTACATGGTTGACACCATTTATCAGAACTCAGGACACTAGCATTTGCAGAAATAACCACCATGCTGGTCTATAAAATTTTAAAGCTAACACTGTAACCCCATAAGACGATAATTTTGCTCTATGCCTATATGTGTCTTGAGAGAGATTAATGAAAGGAAATAAAATTACAACTGCAGCTCCTGAGTGGTCAAAATTATCTGAATAAGTGTGATCTTGAGTTAATGAATTTACATGTAACCAAGATATTGCAGTTACTTACTTCTAAAATCTCTTCTTTCAGAGGAAGGTTTGGGTAAGTCATTATCCAAGAAATTGAGGGCAGCTTTGGTTTGCTGACAGCACACCAGGGTGGAATCGAGAGGCCTAGGTTTGAATTCCAGTTACCCACAAGTGTAAAATGGTATTATTTTTAACTCTCCTCTGTTAAAATGCTTTCTTTCTATATGAAGTTTACATTTGTCCTATAACACATTTGCTTCTGATCCATAAAAAAAGTTACATACTATATTGCCAGTGTTTGACTTCATTGTAAGCGAGAGCAACCATGGTACATATAAACCAGATGGTGACTAATCCCAGGACAATGAGATTTGATTTTAAAGTGCCTTAAAATTTGTGTTTAAATATGAATGAGATTTTGGGAAACTAACCAGTGCCACTCTATTTATAACAATGATGTTGAGGAACAGGGTTACCAGTAAGGTCTATAACTCAGTTGTAGCATGTTCTTATATTTGGGGAAAATCCTTTGACCCATAATATTTTCGAGCCAAGTAATGGGCTATAATGTAGACACTGCTTAGGTCAGATTACCCCACTGCATTATGAGATTGTTCTGTATCTATCTTTTCCCTTTTCTCCTAGCAGAAATTCATTCCTAGTCAGCTTACTAAAAAACAAAAGGAAGTATTAACTCTGGATAAAAGAAAGCTCCAGCCTAAAAAGAGATGCCCATTTTCATTTAGTGTTTATCCTTGCTTTGACAAAGAGAGGCAAATAATTATTGTGCCTTTAAAGCCTTGATTCTGGATGCTAGATTAAATATGCAGACTGTTGACCATGTGACTTTAGCACAATTTTGGTTATTTTACTGAGCTTTGGATCAAGGTTTGCTTGACGTAAGCTGCACTGTGGATAAACCTCTAAAAGATTGAGAGTAACCTATATTGCCCTCTACATTGTTTCTACCAGAACATTATTGGTGGTATTGATTTTGAAAAATGAAATTTAATTTATAAGAGCACAGATCAAATTGAGGAATTCTTAAATGTAAAATTGATTTTGACCTGCCCAGGAGCTATAGAATAATATTGATCATGAAGAGCAGAATAATATTGCTGTACAGATTTTTCTGTGCTCCTTTTAGAAAATCATAGAGGTGGGCAGTTGGTCAACACAGTTTCTTTCCTGTGTGATGATGCATCAGAGTTTGGTACTGTCAGTCTGTTAACCAAGACTTGTATTGGGATCATTGCTGAAAGAGGCTTCAAGGATATCCTATCACCAATATTTAGCTGATGTTACAGGTATCATCCAAGGTAGATGAAAGGGTAACACAATAACCTAGTACCCAACTAATTCAGAAGCAAGGAGAAAGAATGAGTAAGGCTTAACTCAGATCAGATAACTTAGATTACAGGAGGATATAGCTGGATTATTTCAGGGCGGTTTTGTTTCAAAGAAACAGACTTTTTCTAAGGTTAGAATCAGCATTACTGATGGGAGCAGGAAAATTAGGGGCAGGCTGTTAGGTGTAAGATTAAAGTACAACTGCTTCTATGTCACAGCTATACAGACAGGAAGATGCTCATTTTTCTCAAGTAACCACTTCTACATAGTTACATCAGCAAGTTATATCAGAGACAAAGGAGGAACTAAAAATAGACATACCCAATTCCACCATCAGCCAAAAAGCCATGAAAATCTTTCACACTCAAATAACATTCATGACAGGGAATAATACATTTTGGTGTACTTTTAAACCCTTATCTCTTTTATTTTTTAAGTACATTTGAGCTTTTAATGCTCAGCAGAAGAGGAGATGGACAACAAAAGTCAAACATAGAATCACTCTTCTCTTTTTTCCTTGAAACCAATAGGGTTTCATGTGTGCATTACACACATATGTATATGTATGTATGTATTTAATATTTACCATTGTAACCCATGGGTTTTTTAGATGTTTTACTGTGAAGTATAATATACTTATTTTTAAAAGTGATAACATGTTATGAAAGCATAAAACTCTTAGAAAAAAACATAGGCAAAAATCTCTTGGACATAAACATGAGTGACTTCTTCATGAACATATCTCCACAAAGCAAAAATGAACAAGTGGGACTATATCAAGCTGAAAAGCTTCTGTACAGCAAAGGACACCATCAATAGAACAAAAAGGCATCCTACAGTATGGGAGAATATATTCATAAATGATAGATCCGATAAAGGGGTGACATCCAAAATATATGAAGAGCTCATGCACCTCAACAAACAAAAAGCAAATAATCCAATTAAAAAATGGGCACAGGATCTGAACAGACAATTCTCCAAAGAAGAAATTCAGATGGCCAACAGACACATGAAAAGATGCTCCACATCACTAATCATCACAGAAATGCAAATTAAAACTACAATGAGGTATCACCTCACACCAGTTAGGATGGCCACCATCCAAAAGACAAACAACAAATGTTGGCGAGGTTGTGGAGAAAAGGGAGACCTCCTACACTGCTGGTGTAATGTAAATTAGTTCAACCATTGTGGAAAGCAATATGGAGGTTCCTCAAAAAGCTCAAAATAGAAATACCATTTGACCCAGGAATTACACTCCTAGGAATTTACCCTAAGAATGCAGCAGCCCAATTTGAAAAAGACATATGCACCCCTATGTTTATCGCAGCACTATTTATAATAGCCAAGAAATGGAAGCAACCTAAGTGTCCGTCAGTAGATGAATGGATAAAGAAGATGTGGTACATATACACAATGGAATATTATTCAGCCATAAGAAGAAAACAAATCCTACCATTTGCAACAACATGGATGGAGCTAGAGGGTATTACACTCAGTGAAATAAGCCAGGTGGAAAAAGACACGTATCAAATGATTTCACTCATATGTGAAGTATAAGAACAAAGAAAAAAACTGAAGGAACAAAATAGCAGACTCACAGAACCCAAGAATGGACTAAAAGTTACCAAAGGGAAAGGGACTGGGGAGGATGGGCAGGAAGGGAGGGATAAGGGGAAAAAAAAGGGGGCATTACTACTAGCAGACATAATGTCGGTGGGGGGCTGTACAACACAGAGAAGACAAGTAGTGATTCTATAGCAACTTACTACGCTGATGGACAGTGACTGTAATGGGGTATCTGGGGGGGACTTGATGGGGGGAGTCTAGTAAACAGTGTTGCTCATGTAATTATAGATGAATGATACAAAAAAAAAAGTGGTAACATGATATGTATGGTTTACAAATGGTTGTAAAAGTAAACACCCTTTGTAATTGATACCCCTGGTGAAAAAAAACAAGAATTTGACGAGCATGTCAAAAGCTTTGTGGGTCTCTTCCCAATCACAACCCTCACCTGACCCTTGTCCCTTTTCACTGAGGAAGCTCAAGCTTACTTGTGAGGTAATTATTTCCTTGCTTTTCTTTGTAGTGTTACCACTTAGGCATGCACCCATATGCACCACATACCTCCATATAGTTTGGTGTTGTGTGTTTGACAACTTTCTGTAAGGAATCCTACTGAATGTATTCTTTAGTCTTGCTTCTTCCATTTGTTTTCCATGTAGATGCCATTTGTTCATTTCATTGCTTCGTAGTATTCCATTGTATAAATGTATCACAATTTATTTATCCATTCTGCTGTGTTGGGCATCCCAATTGTTAACAGTTTGTACTTACTACAGGTAGTGTTGCTATGACTGTTCTTATGCCATCTCTTAGTGCACATGGGCATGCATTTCTGTTGGGCATAGTCCTAGTTAATAAATATTAGTAATGTGAGGCCGTGGGCAATGAAACTCCTTTTCTAAGTGTAGATTTAGTGAGCTAGTAATCTAATGAAGGAAACAACTGTTCTTTTGGTTATTCTAAGGTGGTAGGTTCTGTCTAGGCACAGAGATGGCCATTTCCATCCAGGCATATAAAAAATAGATGATCCATGATTGTACTTTTGCATAAGATTCATATTTACAAGTATGTTTCACCAAGAAAATAAAATATTTTCATTTTTAAACTACCTCTGGTATTCTTTCTAGAATTCTAAAATTAACAGGATGAAATGTCCTTAGAGGGCAGGGATTGTATATCTTACTTTTTTTTTTTAATGTTCTTCATGGAGCCTATGGCAATGCTAAAAAGATATTTAAGTCCCAAATAAATGTGTATTCCCTCAGTAAGTGTATTTGGAGTAAAATTATTTGTAAAAATGAATATAATTTCCAAGGAGCAGGTACCTCAAAAGGGGGCAGAAGTGGGTTAGTTTAAATTAAAACTTCTTCTGTTTTGAAAGCCTCTTTCCTGAAAGATAGACAATAATGCTTTGGATGAATCAACATAATAACCTCTTTTCTTCTCAATTTTTCTTACCAATCCTTACATGTCCTAAGTACAGCTAATATTAGTGCATTTCTGAGGTCTTTTAAAATTATAATTTGAGCCTTGTGTTTGCCTTTTGAAATAGAAGACAAAATGGATAATGTATTAAGATACAAGTTTATCACTTATGATAGTCCTATGCTTCAAAGCATATGTATTTAGGACTTGGTTTGATTTTTTTCCCAGTAAGGCCAAATCATGGCAAATTAATTTCAGTGTCTTTCTGTTTTTGTGGGCTTTGTTCTAAAGCTTTAGCAGGAGAATCAAAATAATTTTTGTCACACTATTCTGGGTTCGCTGAAGTCTTGTTCCTGTTTACATGAAAGGACCATTGGCCTAATGCAGTTAACATGAACACTTATAACTCATCCAATAATTATTTCAAGTGTTGCAGAAAAGGTACTTTAACTGAAAAATTACTTATCCTGGATAGGGCTAGGAGAGAACACTGCTTCTTGTGGATTCACCATACTCCCCACACACCATGAATCATTTTGCTCCTTTGGTGTAACAAAAGTGTTGAGTTCCTTTTTCAATGAAAAGATTCTTATGGTGTGTCTTCCTTGGGGGATAGTAACTTTCAAAAGGTGCTCTTTAATATATTACTGTTTTATTTAAACTATTTGTTTCCAACATGTGCATTACTTTGCACAAAGTATAAGTCAGTAGTCCCCTGGACACACAAAAAGGAAATGCTCTGCTGGGTGTCCCATTTTATTTTGTTTTTCTTTGGTAGGGTTTATGATTTGATACCCAGCTTCTTTATAGATTCACCTCTCACAGGGCACAGTTCCCTTTAATGTGCTTTCCATGCATATAGAAAGAAACACTGTGTTAGTGTCTTAGTCTATTGAGACTACTAGAGTGAAATATCATGAGCTGTGTGGCTTTTTTTTTTTTTTTTTTTTTTTAATAATTATTTTTTATTGAAGGGTAGTTGACACACAGTATTACATTACATGAGTTTCAAGTGTACAACACAGTGGTAGAACATTTATATACATAATTCTAGGTTCCAGCTATCACCCTACCAGGCTGTTACAATATCTTGACTATATTCCTTATGCTATACATTACATCCCGGTTACTAATTTATTTTACCATTGGAAGTCTGTCCTTTTTTTTTTTTTTTTTGTGAGGGCATCTCTCATATTTATTGATCAAATGGTTGTTAACGACAATAAAATTCTGTATAGGGGAGTCAATGCTCAATGCACAATCATTATTCCACCCCAAGCCTAATTTTTGTCAGTCTCCAATCTTCTGAGGCATAACAAACAAGTTTTTACATGTAGAACAAATTCTTACATAATGAATAAGTTACATAGTGAACAGTACAAGGGCAGTCATCACAGAAACTTTCGGTTTTGCTCATGCATTATGAACTATAAACAGTCAGTTCAAATATGAATACTCATTTGGTTTTTATACTTGATTTATATGTGGATACCACATTTCTCTCTTTATTATTATTATTTTTAATAAAATGCTGAAGTGGTAGGTAGATACAAGATAAAGGTAGAAAACATAGTTTAGTGTTGTAAGAGAGCACATGTAGATGATCAGGTGTGTGCCTGTAGACTATGTGTTAATCCAAGCTAGACCAGGGCAATAAAACATCCACGTATGCAGAAGATTTCTCTCAGAACGGGGGGGTGAGGTTCTAAGCCTCACCTCTGTTGATCCCCAATTTCTCACCTGATGGCCCCCCTGCGACTGTGCCTGTCTTAGGTTGTTCCTCCCTTGAGGAATCTTACCCGTCTCTGGCTAACCAGTCATCTTCCGGGGCCATACAGGGAAATGTGAAGTTGGTAAGTGAGAGAGAAGCCTTATTGTTTGAAAAAGTTAGCTTTTTACTTCTTTGCATATTTATGCCCTGTGGCTTCTATGCCCAGCATTTGTCTTGAGGTATCTTTACCACTTGGAAGAATTATGATACTCGGTAAATTTGATATGAGGCACGAATTCTATTTAAGGGTTGTAATTAGGAAGGAAGAAGAAAAGCTATAGAAGTAGCAGGCGGAAGAAAACATGGGAAGATTGATTATTTCTTTGATATATCTTCTTGTAGAGTAACTTCAGCATGTATAGGTTTTAAGCTACTACTTAAATTGCACACACACATTAACATAATAGGAGTATAGTTACATAACCAAAGCATATCTGTAATTACCAGCCATCTGCAGTGAAACCAAGAAAACCAGTTAGGCACCTTAGGCATTTGTGAAAACTTATCTATGATATGGTGGATATTGTCCAAATGAACTTGAACAGTCTGAGAGAAATCAGACAAATTAAAACAACCCATTCCTGGGGACTGTTCACATGCCATATGTTCTTTTAACAATAAATAGTTTGTAGTTGTAAGACTTTGGAGCGCTACAATTTGCACTTCTCCAAATTCTTGGTTGAGTTCCAACAGTATAGATCCAGTCCAATTTTGTTGTTTTACTGTATGCACAGGCCAGCTTAGATATCTCCTTCCTCATTCCCATGGCAGGTCCAGGAACTGGTGGGATGAGTGCATCTACAGCTGTAGCAGTGCGTGGATCTTTGTTGGGGTTTTTTGATGATCATCTTCTGGCATGAGTCTTCCAGAGGGTGCAGATGTTGGAAGTTCTTTTTCATATCGTATCTTAGTTCATTTTCGGGGTAGCCCAATTAGGCTTTGATCTTCTGTATAAACACAAACAGACCCTTTGCCTACACTTTTATGTGCCCTTTATACCCTTGTGTAGAACTCGTTGGAGGTTACCACACAGGAACTGACCTTTTTTTTTTTTTTCTTTTTTTTTTTTTGCTATCACTAATCTACACTTACATGACGAATATTATGTTTACTAGGCTCTCCCCTATACCAGGTCTCCCCTATAAACCCCTTTACAGTCACTGTCCATCAGCATAGCAAAATGTTGTAGAATCACTACTTGCCTTCTCTGTGTTGTACAGCCCTCCCTTTTCTCCTACCCCCCCATGCATGTTAATCTTAATGCCCCCCTACTTCTCCCCCCCTTATCCCTCCCTACCCACCCATCCTCCCCAGTCCCTTTCCCTTTGGTACCTGTTAGTCCATTCTTGAGTTCTGTGATTCTGCTGCTGTTTTGTTCCTTCAGTTTTTCCTTTGTTCTTATATTCCACAGATAAGTGAAATCATTTGGTATTTCTCTTTCTCCGCTTGGCTTGTTTCACTGAGCATAATACCCTCCAGCTCCATCCATGTTGCTGCAAATGATTGGATTTGCCCTTTTCTTATGGCTGAGTAGTATTCCATTGTGTATATGTACCACATCTTCTTTATCCATTCATCTATTGATGGACATTTAGGTTGCTTCCAATTCTTGGCTATTGTAAATAGTGCTGCAATAAACATAGGGGTGCATCTGTCTTTCTCAAACTTGATTGCTGCGTTCTTAGGGTAAATTCCTAGGAGTGGAATTCCTGGGTCAAATGGTAAGTCTGTTTTGAGCATTTTGATGTACCTCCATACTGCTTTCCACAATGGTTGAACTAACTTACATTCCCACCAGCAGTGTAGGAGGGTTCCCCTTTCTCCACAGCCTCGCCAACATTTGTTGTTGTTTGTCTTTTGGATGGCAGCCATCCTTACTGGTGTGAGGTGATACCTCATTGTAGTTTTAATTTGCATTTCTCTGATAATTAGCGATGTGGAGCATCTTTTCATGTGTCTGTTGGCCATCTGTATTTCTTTTTTGGAGAACTGTCTGTTTAGTTCCTCTGCCCATTTTTTAATTGGGTTATTTGTTTTTTGTTTGTTGAGGCGTGAGAGCTCCTTATATATTCTGGACGTCAAGCCTTTATCGGATGTGTCATTTTCAAATATATTCTCCCATACTGTAGGGATCCTTCTTGTTCTATTGATGGTGTCTTTTGCTGTACAGAAGCTTTTCAGCTTAATATAGTCCCACTTACTCATTTTTGCTGTTGTTTTCCTTGCCCGGGGAGATATGTTCAAGAAGAGGTCACTCATGTTTATGTCTAAGAGGTTTTCACCTATGTTTTCTTCCAGGAGTTTAATGGTTTCATGGCTTACATTCAGGTCTTTGATCCATTTTGAGTTTACTTTTGTATATGGGGTTAGACAATGGTCCAGTTTCATTCTCCTACATGTAGCTGTCCAGTTTTGCCAGCACCACCTGTTGAAGAGACTGTCATTTCGCCATTGTATGTCCATGGCTCCTTTATCAAATATTAATTGACCATATATGTCTGGGTTAATGTCTGGATTCTCTAGTCTGTTCCATTGGTCTGTGGCTCTGCTCTTGTGCCAGTACCAAATTGTCTTGATTACTATGGCTTTATAGTAGAGCTTGAAGTTGGGGAGTGAGATCCCCCCTACTTTATTCTTCTTTCTCAGGATTGCTTTGGCTATTCGGGGTCTTTGGTGTTTCCATATGAATTTTTGAATTATTTGTTCCAGTTCATTGAAGAATGTTGCTGGTAGTTTCATAGGGATTGCATCAAATCTGTATATTGCTTTGGGCAGGATGGCCATTTTAACGATATTGATTCTTCCTAGCCACGAGCATGGGATGAGTTTCCATCTGTTAGTGTCCCCTTTAATTTCTCTTAAGAGTGACTTGTAGTTTTCAGAGTATAAGTCTTTCACTTCTTTGGTTAGGTTTATTCCTAGGTATTTTATTTTTTTTGATGCAATTGTGAATGGAGTTGTTTTCCTGATTTCTCTCTCTGTTGGTTCATTGTTAGTATATAGGAAAGCCACAGATTTCTGTGTGTTGATTTTGTATCCTGCAACTTTGCTGTATTCCGATATCAGTTCTAGTAGTTTTGGGGTGGAGTCTTTAGGGTTTTTTATGTACAGTATCATGTCATCTGCAAATAGTGACAGTTTAACTTCTTCTTTACCAATCTGGATTCCTTGTATTTCTTTATTTTGTCTGATTGCCGTGGCTAGGACCTCCAGTACTATGTTAAATAACAGTGGAGAGAGTGGGCATCCCTGTCTAGTTCCCGATCTCAGAGGAAATGCTTTCAGCTTCTCGCTGTTCAATATAATGTTGGCTGTGGGTTTATCATAGATGGCCTTTATTATGTTGAGGTACTTGCCCTCTATTCCCATTTTGCTGAGAGTTTTTAACATGAATGGATGTTGAACTTTGTCAAATGCTTTTTCAGCATCTATTGAGATGATCATGTGGTTTTTGTCTTTCTTTTTGTTGATGTGGTGGATGATGTTGATGGACTTTCGAATGTTGTACCATCCTTGCATCCCTGGAATGAATCCCACTTGGTCATGGTGTATGATCCTTTTGATGTATTTTTGAATTCGGTTTGCTAATATTTTGTTGAGTATTTTTGCATCTACGTTCATCAGGGATATTGGTCTGTAGTTTTCTTTTTTGGTGGGGTCTTTGCCTGGTTTTGGTATTAGGGTGATGTTAGCTTCATAGAATGAGTTTGGGAGTATCCCCTCCTCCTCTATTTTTTGGAAGACTTTAAGGAGAATGGGTATTATGTCTTCCCTGTATGTCTGATAAAATTCCGAGGTAAATCCATCTGGCCCGGGGGTTTTGTTCTTTGGTAGTTTTTTGATTACCTCTTCAATTTCATTGCTGGTAATTGGTCTGTTTAGATTTTCTGTTTCTTCCTGGGTCACTCTTGGAAGGTTATATTTTTCTAGGAAGTTGTCCATTTCTCCTAGGTTTCCCAGCTTGTTAGCATATAGGTTTTCATAGTATTCTCCAATAATTCTTTGCATTTCCGTGGGGTCCGTCGTGATTTTTCCTTTCTCGTTTCTGATACTGTTGATTTGTGTTGACTCTCTTTTCTTCTTAATAAGTCTGGCTAGAGGCTTATCTATTTTGTTTATTTTCTCGAAGAACCAGCTCTTGGTTTCATTGATTTTTGCTATTGTTTTATTCTTCTCAATTTTATTTATTTCTTCTCTGATCTTTATTATGTCCCTCCTTCTGCTGAACTTAGGCCTCATCTGTTCTTCTTTTTCCAATTTCGATAATTGTGACATTAGACCATTCATTTGGGATTGCTCTTCCTTTTTTAAATATGCTTGGATTGCTATATACTTTCCTCTTAAGACTGCTTTTGCTGTGTCCCACAGAAGTTGGGGCTTAGTGTTGTTGTTGTCATTTGTTTCCATATATTGCTGGATCTCCATTTTGATTTGGTCATTGATCCTTTGATTTTTTAGGAGCATGTTGTTAAGCCTCCATGTGTTCGTGAGCCTCTTTGCTTTCTTTGTACAGTTTATTTCTAGTTTTATGCCTTTGTGGTCTGAAAAGTTGGTTGGTAGGATTTCAATCTTTTGGAATTTTCTGAGGCTCTTTTTGTGGCCTAGTATGTGGTCTATTCTGGAGAATGTTCCATGTGCACTTGAGAAGAATGTATATCCCGCTGCTTTTGGATGTAGAGTTCTATAGATGTCTATTAGGTCCATCTGCTCTACTGTGTTGTTCAGTGCTTCCGTGTCCTTACTTATTTTCTGCCCAGTGGATCTATCCTTTGGGGTGAGTGGTGTGTTGAAGTCTCCTAGAATGAATGCATTGCAGTCTATATCCCCCTTTAGTTCTGTTAGTATTTGTTTCACATATGCTGGTGCTCCTGTGTTGGGTGCATATATATTTAGAATGGTTATATCCTCTTGTTTGACTGAGCCCTTTATCATTATGTAGTGTCCTTCTTTATCTCTTGTTACTTTCTTTGTTTTGAAGTCTATTTTGTCTGATATTAGTACTGCAACCCCTGCTTTCTTCTCACTGTTGTTTGCTTGAAATATGTTTTTCCATCCCTTGACTTTTAGTCTGTACATGTCTTTGGGTTTGAGGTGAGTTTCTTGTAAGCAGCATATAGATGGGTCTTGCTTTTTTATCCATTCTGTTACTCTGTGTCTTTTGATTGGTGCATTCAACCCATTAACATTTAGGGTGACTATTGAAAGATATGTACTTATTGCCATTGCAGGCTTTAAATTCGTGGTTACCAAAGGTTCAAGGTTAGCCTCTTTAGTATCTTACTGCCTAACTTAGCTCGCTTATTGAGCTGTTATATACACTGTCTGGAGATTCTTTTCTTCTCTCCCTTCTTGTTCCTCCTCCTCGATTCTTCATATGTTGGGTGTTTTGTGCTGTGCTCCTTCTAGGAGTGCTCCCATCTAGAGCAGTCCCTGTAAGATGTTCTGTAGAGGTGGTTTGTGGAAAGCAAATTCCCTCAGCTTTTGTTTGTCTGGGAATTGTTTAATCCCACCGTCATATTTGAATGATAGTCGTGCTGGATACAGTATCCTTGGTTCAAGGCCCTTCTGTTTCATTGTATTAAATATATCATGCCATTCTCTTCTTGCCTGTAGGGTTTCTGTTGAGAAATCTGACGTTAGCCTGATGGGTTTCCCTTTATAGGTGACCTTTTTCTCTCTAGCTGCCTTTAACACTCTTTCCTTGTCCTTGATCTTTGCCATTTTAATTATTATGTGTCTTGGTGTTGCCCTTCTTGGATCCTTTCTGTTGGGGGTTCTGTGTATTTCCGTGGTCTGTTTGATTACTTCCTCCCCCAGTGTGGGGAAGTTTTCAGCAATTATTTCTTCTAAGATACTTTCCATCTCTTTGCCTCTCTCTTCTTCTTCTGGGACCCCTATAATACGGATATTGCTCCTTTTAGATTGGTCACACAGTTCTCTTAATATTGTTTCATTCCTGGAGATCCTTTTGTCTCTCTCTATGTCAGCTTCCATGCGTTCCTGTTCTCTGATTTCAATTCCATCAATGGCCTCTTGCATTCTATCCATTCTGCTTATAAACCCTTCCAGAGTTTGTTTCATTTCTGCGATCTCCTTTCTGGCATCTGTGATCTCCCTCCGGACTTCATCCCATTTTTCTTGCGTATTTCTCTGCATCTCTGTCAGCATGTTTATGATTCTTATTTTGAATTCTTTGTCAGGAAGACTGGTTAGGTCTGTCTCCTTCTCTGGTGTTGTCTCTGTGATCTTTGTCTGCCTGTAGCTTTGCCTTTTCATGGTGATAGGAATAGTCTGCAGAACTGGGACGAGTGACGGCTGGAAGGACTTCCTTTCTTGTTGGTTTGTGGCCCTCCTCTCCTGGGAGAACAGCGGCCTCTAGTGGCTTGTGCTGCGCAGCTGCGCGCAGACAGGGTTTCTGCTTCCTGCCCGACTGCTATGGAGTTAATCTCCGCTGTTGCTGTGGGCGTGGCCTGGCTCGGGCAGCTACTCCAAAATGGTGGAGTCGCGTTGGAGCAGGAGCTGCTGGGAGGCTATTTATCTCCGTAAGGGGCCTCCCTGCTCCCTGCAGCCCAGGGGTTAGGGTGCCCAGAGGTCCCGGATTCCCTACCTCTGGATTAAGTGGCCCGCCCTGCCCCTTTAAGACTTCCAAAAAGCACCCGCCAAAACAAAACAACGACCACAAAAAAAAACAAGAAAAAAAATTTTTTTAATTTAAAAAAAAAAAAATTTTTATTTAAAAAAAAAAAAGGTGGTCGTTCGTTTTTCTTTATTCTCCGGTGCCAGCCTCAGGCCTCTGCTCACCGGTCTTTCTGCCCTGTTTCCCTAATATTGGGGTCCCTGTCCCTTTAAGACTTCCAAACAGCGCTCGCCAAAACAAAGCAGCAAAAAAGCAAAAAAAAAAAAAATGGTCGCGCGCTTTTCTTATGTCCTCTGTCGCCCAGCCTCCAGTGCCTGCTCACTGTTCTTGCTGCCCTGTTTTCCCAGTATCGAGGGCCCTGCACTCTGGCCCGGATGGCTGGGGCTGGGTGTTCGGCAGCCCTGGGCTCCGTCTCCCTCCCGCTCTGCCTGCTCTTCTCCCGCCGGGAGCTGGGGGGAGGGGCGCTCGGCTCCCGCGGGGCCGGGGCTTGTATCTTACCCCCTTCGCGAGGCGCTGGGTTCTCTCAGGTGTGGATGTGGTCTGGATATTGTCCTGTGTCCTCTGGTCTTTATTCTAGGAAGGGTTGTCTTTGTTATATTTTCATAGATATATGTTGTTTTGGGAGGAGATTTCCGCTGCTCTACTCACGCCGCCATCTTCCGCCCCACCCCCTTAAACAACAGAAATTTATTTCTTATGGTTTTGGAGGCTGGGAAGCCCATGATCAAGGCTCTAGCAAATTCAGTATCTGGTGAGGGCCTGCTTCCTGGTCCAGAGACAGCTTGCTTTCTGCTATAACTTCACATGATGGAAAGGTGGTCTTGTTTATAAGGGCACTAACCTCATTCATGAGGCTTCCCCCTCATGACCTAGTCACTTTCCAAAGGCCCCACCTCCTAATATATCACCTTAGGGGTTAGGCTTTCAAAATAAGAATACTGAGGTGATGGGGGGAAACAAACATTCAGACCATTGCAGTTAGCAAACACGAGTAGAAATGCTATTTTCTCCACCTGGCTTTCTCTTGGTATATGGAGAGAGGCCCCCTTAAAGTGCTTCCATGAGTCAAGGTAAAGTATCTTTTTAATGATAGCTTTGTGATTTTAAAATATTTTCTTGACAACTTAATTGTTTTCATTAATCTGTAATAAATATTTTAGATTCTTTTATGAAGTTAAACAGTATTAAAATCAAAGATTTATAAGAATAGCTAAAAAAAGTTGCCAGTTTCCATGTTGGCGGTATAGAGTTGGCATGTGTAGGAGTTGCGCATCCTCTTCATAGGCAGAGGAGTGTCATGATAGTCGTGTTTAAAGAAGACTGTACTGACAGTAGGCCAAAGCCAAGAACATCTCCCCTTCCATGAACTTGTCTCAGACTGCTCTGACCATGCTATTTTCTGAGCCCCTGTATATACTGTATAAATCTATAAGCAAAAATAGGTGTGTGGGTCAAAATAAAATGCTTTTAGCAGCAAGTATAGAATAATTACTCCTGATTAAACAGCAATGTTTGAAATACATGTGAAAAAAACTTGGATATGGGTTCTTCCATGGAGTTAGAACTTTTCATGTGTTAATGTGCTTCTTAAGAGTAGAGTTTTGTATCTCAGAGGACTCTATAGATGCTATAGAATAATATATTTAGATAAGTGACAAAGTCAGAACATGCAGTAGCAGTATATACAAGAGTGGCTGTGGAGTCCCACTTTTGCATATTCTCAAGAAAATAACAGATGTGTATTTAGACAGTTGTCTAAAACCTTGATTCTCAACAGAGGCTTCCCTTGACAAGGTGGTAGCAGAATTTCAGTTGTATTTTTCAAATATCTTTTCTGCTTCTGTTGAGATGATCATTTTTTTCTTTTTTAGCTTGTTAACATGATGAATTTCATTGATTGATTTTCTAATAGTAAGCCAACCCTCTGGGATAAATTCCAATTGATTATGAGGTACTATCCTTTAATATACTGTTATATTTGATTTGCTAAAATTTGTTGAGAGTTTTTACACCTATGTTCATGAAGGATATCTGTAATATCTATGTCTGATTTTTGCTATCATTGTAATGCTGGCCTCATAGAATTTGCTGGGAAGTATTTCCTCTGTTTTTTTGGAAGGGATTAAATAGAATTGTTATTATTTCTTTATTAAATATTTGGGAGAATTTACCCTGTAGTCATCTGAGCTGGAGATTTTCTTTATGGGAAGGTTGTAAATCACTATTTCTTTAACAGATATTCAGTTCATGCCATTACCCTCAATCCCAATCCAGTGCCACAAAGTCAATTCTAGTTTTCATCATTTTCCACATTTATAACTCCCTTCTCTGACCATGAGACATCTGTCTCCCATTATCTTTAGTATATTTACTTATTTGATTAACTGCCCCTGTATGTAAAAACCAATTCTCTTTTGCCAGCGCTTCCCACTTCTCCATACACATGCATTCTCTCTACCACCTGGGCTCTGACACCCTGCCCAGGGCTACAGTTGCCACCTCCTTCCACAGCTCCCACCCCACATGGATGCCCTCCATCCCCGGCTGAACTCCAGACCCCACACTGGCTGTTCCACTGTGAAGAAACCCTCTCGCCGCACCCAGGCTTTGACACCTGTACCACTTGCCCCACTGCATGGACACCTCCCCACTTTCTCTTCTCATCCATTTGTGAAATTGTCCCTGCCAACAGAGCCCACTTTACTCCATTTAAACTCCACATTGTCTAGCACACGAATGGCAATTAATAACTACTTAAGACTAAAAAGAACTACATCTTTAAATGGACACATGCTACGTTGCAATCTAAAAAAAGATGTTAGTATTATCAAAATTGCTATTGTTTGCATTCCAGTTCTGATGTTGTCTAACTGTAGCCATGCACAAATTGAATAAACTTATTTGAACTCTTTCCTAGTTAAATGGATCTATTAAATGGGATAAGGACAGAAATAACTATGATAATAATGATAAGAGCTAGCACATGATGCCTACTGTGTATCTTCAAAATGGTCTTTTGGAAGAGAAACTATTGTTTTATTCATTTTACAGGAAAAAAATATGTCATTTGAGGGAGACACCATTATCATCCTCATTTTGCAAGTGAGGAAATAGTAATTTCCTATTTTAAAAAAAGTAATTCATCCAAAGTCACATAGCTAATAACTGGTAGAGCTGAAATTCAGACACTGCCTCCAGAAAGCAATGCTGCCCAACACATATGAAAATTATGAGTACATAATGTGCTGCAGTAAATAATAACCATCTTAATGTATAAAATAATTAATTAAATGGCTCTGAATCACTACTGCCGGGTCTGTGACACAGGAAGAGTCATAATACTGCCCAATAGGAGTAGGGAGGATGATCCATTTTTAGCTTAAATACAAATTGGAAGTAATTTTTCTTACTAGACAGAGTTTTAAATCTTCTCTATTCCAGATTGCTAAAGGAGACATTTTTATGTAGAAAAAAGACAACTCAGAAATAGGTTATGTGCTTGAATCTAAAAGGAAATTTAAGATGAGAAAAGATATTTTCAATCAATAGAAGATGAGGAAAAGAATTAATGGTACCCTAGAGATAAAAGAATAAACAAAGGACATCAGAGCTGGAGAAAGTAGCCCAGTGATGTGAGCCAGAACAATCAAGATTTGAGAAGCATCTGTCATTCCAGTTCAGCATTTTATAACAGCCCAAAGCTCACAAACCCATTAATGTTGTGATGGACCTTTGAACCTGGCACATGATAGGTGCTCATTATATGCTTATTGAATTGATATGACAATCCTTTAAAAAGCTAAAGTTGAATTTCCAGTTAAAGGTACAAAGCTACAAAGGTAAAAGAAGAGAACATGAAGGAAGACAACAGCCTCAAAATTTTGGAGGCTAGAAAGCATGTAGGTACTGACTTAACAGACTAGAGAAAGCAATCCTAAACTGGCAGTGAGGAAAGCTGAACAGAAACTCAATTTGCGTTTCAAAGTCCCCCAAGACCCAGGTATCTCTGGAAGGTGAAGGTGAAGATGGGGTTAAGCCTTCTCTGAGAGAGTGTTAATGAAGCAATTATTCTTTTATTCCCTTCCCACTTTGCACAGCAACTTCCCCTGACCTTCTCAGCTCCCAGACTGCTGGCTGTCAACCAACATGCATCTGGCAGAAAAATAGAAATCTTCTCTGGAGAAGAGAAAAGAAATAAGATCCTGACATCAGAAAGTCCCCCTGAAATAAAACTAAGATCTTGACATTGGGAATATTCTAAGGAATACCCAGCTCAATCGCCCTATAATGAAGACTACAGTTCAGCAAGCTACATGTACATGGACATACTTTCCATTCAGCTTTCTGGTGGACAGCTCTGGTTTGAGCAAACAGCCAGGGAATATCAGAAGGATAAGGAAAGTCTCTGCTGTGACCAAGAAGTTGAGAAAATAAAAGAAGTTGTTACATTCATAAAAGAAGAACAAGGTGCTGTTAAAGAAAAAAAAAACATTCAGAGAACAAATAAGCAAGCTTCTGGAAATTACAATTATGATAACAGATGTGAAGGAGATTTAGGTGAAGCAGAGGATCAATACAGAATGCAGAGTTTGGGAAATATCCAGAAAGTAAAATTAAAATACAAAGATATAGAAAGTAGGAGAGAAAAGACAAGAAAACTAGATCAATCCAGAAAATTCAATACCTAAATAATAGGGGTTCCAGAAAGAGAAAACAGAAAAAATGGAAGGGAAGAAATTACAGAAAATTTCTTCATTCAGAAAATCAAGAAAATTTCTCAGAACTGAAGGCATGCTTGCCTGGTACAGTAGTCCAAAGTAGACCCCCATCATATCACCTCATGGCACTTCAAAGCGCTAGGGAAAAAGAAGATCCTACAATCTCCAGAGGGATGGGGAAAAGGGGTTTCATACCAGAACCAAGAATCAGAATAACACCAAACTTCTCAAAATATAACAGTTGAAGCTACAAGACAATGAAACAATGTCGTCAAACTTCTGAAAGGAAATAATGTCCAATTGCAATTCCACTCACATTGGAAAGTATGAGAGCAGAATGCAGATCTCTAAAATCTCTCTCACACTCTTTGTCAGGAAGATACAGGAGTGCTCCACCAAAACAACAAAGTGAAATAAAGAGTAAGCACTAGGATCCAAGAAACAGAGAGAAGGAGAGTCTCTAGGATGGGTTTATTGGAGATCTGAAGGTGACCACAGTGCCTAAAAGGCAACATGTCCAGGATAGAACAGGTCACAAAGTTCCAGGAAGGATTTCTTCAGGAAGGTGAAATTGATAGAATACCTAATTTGAATATCTTGAGGAAATTTGTACACTTTTGGAAGGATTAAATTTTATTAGCAACAAGTACATAAAGAAGTAAGCAGATGTACAAAAAGACCATTGTTAACTTCAGAGAAAACTAAAATATGCAGAGCTTATTAAGATTAAGAACTTGTACTAATCAAAAACAAATGAAAAGGTAAATTAGAATTTTGAGGAGATATTTACAATATCTCAATTTCATACCAAACATAAATGACAAATATTAAGAATATATAGTAAATTCTGAAACTCAATAAGAAAACCACAAACAACTCAATGAAAATTAGGCAAAAGATATGGAAGTATTTCACATAAGAGGAAATTACATGTGGCCAATAAATATAAAGAGATATTTGACATTATTAGTGATCAGGAAAATGCAAATCAAGACCACAATGATGTAGGCATATCACTGGCAAAAATTTAAGACTCATAATACCAAATTTTGGATAAAGTGTATGGATTCACAAAGTCTTTTAAGTGTTGCTGGTGAGATTTAAAAAATTAAAATGTTTTGACATTACCTTCCAAAGGTAAAGAAAAACTTATTCTATGACCCAGAAATGATTATTTTAGGTGGAAACAGAAAAAAATTATATATAAAAGAGGAATGCATGAGAAGGTTTATCACAGCACCATTCAGCAAAAACCTAGAAACAATCCAAAAGCTGCCCATCAATGGAAGAATGGATGAATCAACTGATAACTTACAGCAGTCAAAACAAATAAATGTATGGATGAATCTTTGTCATGAGATTTTATCATAAGTGGAAAAGTAAATCTCAGTATACAGCATGATGTACTTTGTATAATATTAAGAAAAAAATTTTAATTCCTCTTGTTTTCACTTATTATATAGTTTTTTATTTTTCTTGTGGTTATCCTAGGACTTGTTATCCTTATAACTTGTATATAACTTATCCTTATAACTTGTATTCTTAAAAAATTAGTGCTTTTATCTCTTCTTGGACAATTCAAAGACTTTAGAATACTTGAATATTGTTTATCACCCTCCCCACTTATTTGCTGTTGTTGTCATGTATTTGAATTTTCTGTTTTTAACCACACCCAACATTATTACTTTTGTTTACTGTGATAAATGCCGACTTGATTTACCCACATTTATCTGAGTTTTGCTTTACATTGAACACATCTCCACATTTCTGAATCTCCCCAAAATAATTTTCCTTCTGCCTGATGAGCATACTTTAATTTTCCCAATTTTTGTCTGAAAATATATTTATTGTACTTCCTTTTTTTGAGCATTATTTTTCTGAAAATAAAATTGGGATTTATTTTCTTTTTGCACTTTAAAAATACTGTTTCATTGTCTTCCCAGTTCCTTTGCTCCTGTTTTACTGGATGTTACTTTGCAAACAATTGCACATTTTTCTTTCTCTTTTTCCTTGGTGTTTGATAGGTATACTGTGAGGTGTGTGAATCAGGGTTGGCATATTTCATCATTTTTAGAAAAATTGACCTGTCTCTTCAAATAATGCTTCTATACAGTTTCCTTCTCCCCTTCAATGTCCTCTATATTTCTTATAGAAGAAAAACTACAAGAAAGAACAGGAAAAAGTATTCCTTTGTATTCTTTTCTTACTTCATGTAGGATGTTTTTATCTGATCTGTCTTCCAATTCACTAATTCTCTTTCAACTATGTTTAATCTGTTGTTAGATCTATTCTTTGGGGTCTTAATATACATTATTATTTTTAAGTTTTAGAATTTGTTTTTCTATTCTTATAGCTTCCAATTCTTTATCAAAACCCTCCATATTTTATTTCTTTGACCATATTAAGCATAGTTATTTTACAGTCTCTTTTTGATAACTCCATTATTTGATCCTCTATTGTCTGCTTTTCTCTTGTATTTCCATCATGTTGTGTTATACTTGGTTATCTTTGATTGTATGCCAGGCATTTTATACAAAAGTTTATACAGATACTTTGAGTTCTAAGATGAGGTCATCTTAAGTGAAGATTGGAGTTTATTTTCAGAAGATTGCTAAGGGCATTGTCAATATTTGATCACCTTAGTCCCTTAACAGATTGACAAAATTCCACCTGGGCTTCAATCTCTGTGAGGCCCAGTCTATTTCCAGTTCAGTTTCTCCTACTAGAATTTGGCTTTTAGTTAACTCATTTTAAAACCTGAGGGCTATCCTAGGCTCCCTCTTTCTTGGCGGGCATGCAACTCCAGTTTTCTCACTGCCCTTAAGAGTCTATCAGAAGCTCTGCTCAGCTATTCGGTGAGCTCTTCCAAAATCAGCAGATAACTGAGGTGAATACAGCTTCGACTTCCTGGCTCACTTCTCTGGGTTTATTCTACCTGATCATGACCTCATGATTTACTGTTTTGTTATCTCTCTGATAATTTCAAGCAGATTAAAAAAAATAATTTACCTAGCATTTCAACTTGTTCTTGTGAAAAGATTGGTCCTAATTACAAAGTTTTTCATTAAAGTGAACCCCCCAAAGATACTTTGATCTACTAACTCTGTTTAACCCCCTATATGTAGAAATACATACATATGCAACAAACTTACATAAAAAGTAAGGGAATGACACACAATTCAGCTCTAGTCAATTCAGGTAAAGGGAGGGAGAAAAATGGGTTGATGTGGATGGGGAGAATATGGTTAGATGGTGGTTATTTTCAAGGCTCTAGCTTTTGATACAGGTGTCATCCCAAGGAAGCTAATTGCATTATAAAAATGGCTAATTAAATAGCTAAATAAAAGAGCGTCATGCCTAGATCAATGATAAGTATGTGTCATGAATTATAATTAGTCCAAATTTCTGTACCTCGGGTTCAATAGGAAAAAGAGAAATTCATATAGGAAAGGAAATAAGTCATGGTATATTATGTGCCACCAAAAATTTTTAACTAATACTTCATAATATTCTAATTAAGTAATACTGAATAGTAATCTGACTGAAGTTGTGATAGGGCCAAATTTGGGAATTAAAATTACATATTTGTGTGGAGGAGCAGAAAATAAAGGAATTAAACCCTCATCTTTTATATTGAGAAATCAGTAGACACTCCCTAAACTGAAAAAGTCAAAAAATTATCATCATATTTGGAACTAAGAAAATAAACAAGAGAATCTGCTACAAGAGTTACACATGATTGCCTGGTGGTATGGTGGTGGGGCTGGGAGTGAGAAATTAAGTCAATATTAATAACAAGGTTTTTAGAGCTGTTTGACTCTTCAAACGTTTATAAAATCTGTAACTTGTTAAATATTAAAAATTAAAAATAATAAAGAGTTATCAGACCTTGCTAAAAATTAAAGAAATATACAGTAAAAAATAATGGAAACTCATGCCTGAAAATATTTTGCCTAAAATTTATCCTATCAGTTGATATATTATTTCAACCAATTAGGTTTCACCCGATTTCTTTGCCATTTTCCACATGGCAAAGGCATGCTGTGCCTGCTTTTAATTTTTAAAAAAAGGAAAGAGAAAGCTTTAAAAATATGTGCTGCTCATCTGCAAGTATTTTTGTTAGATTGATGGCTATAGTGCATAGCCCTACAGTTCTCAAAAGAGGTTAAACGTTTATACAGGAATCATGAGTTGAAAAGACAACTAAGATATTGTACTTATTGAGAGGAAAAGCTCCCATAAGAATAATTGAAAAGTTATTATTTGATAAACTGAAGACTAGAAAAATAATTGTCCAAATGATGTGATCTTGTGAAACACTGAGAAATGAGGATTTTTGCAAAACTACAAAAAATTCTATTCTACACTTCTGATGTAAAGTATACTTTTGTCCAGGAATATTTAGTAGCTACCTAGGCTGAATTTTTGGTACTGTGTCTGTTAGCCATTGACAAAGTGTTTTGTCTTCTGGTTACTATATATCAAGCTTTGTACTCAGATGAGACATAATTCAGAAGCTGTCTTCTTTGGCTTCTGATCTTACATACAATGTGAAGCTAAAGTATTACTAACAGAGTAAAAGCTGAGTTTTCACAGAACTTTAACCTTTCTATAGTTTTGCCAGATCTAAAATGGGAATCATCATTCTAGCTTATTCAGCTCTAAAACGTAATTAAGATGATTGTCAAAGGCAATTACCTTTAAAAAAGACTATTTAATTGTTACCTATTATAATAAACAAAAGGAAAAGTGAACTTGAGTTTCATATCAAGGTAGTAAAGGACTCTTTCAGCTTTTCAAAGTGTCTACCTGAGTAGATGTCATTTAACTAGAAGGAATGAAGCTTGTGTATTATATAAGCACGTACATATTTTTAAATCTTGTGATATTTACTGGATACTTGTTATCTACTAGCACTGTGTAAAATACAAAAACCTGTATGTTTTTTTTTTGAGAGGGCATCTCTCATATTTATTGATCAAATGGTTGTTAACAACAATAGAATTTTGTACAGGGGAGTCAATGCTCAATGCACAATCATTAATCCACCCCAAGCCTAATTCTCGTCAGTCTCCAATCTTCTGAAGCATAACAAACAAGTTCTTACATGGTGAAGAAATTTTTACATAGTGAAAAAGTTCTTACATGGTGAACAGTACAAGGGCAGTCATTACAGAAACTTTCGGTTTTGATCACGCATTATGAACTATAAACAATCAGGTCAAATATGAATATTCAGTTGATTTTTATACTTGATTTATATGTGGATCCCACATTTCTCCCTTTATTATTATTGTTATTATTATTTTTAATAAAATGCTGAAGTGGTAGGTAGATGTAAGATAAAGGTAGAAAACTTAGTTTAGTGTTGTAAGAGAGCAAATGTAGATGATCAGGTATGTGCCTGTAGACTATGTGTTAATCCAAGCTAGACAAGGGCAATAAAACATCCACGGATGCAGAAGATTTCTCTCAAAACAGGGGGGGTGAGGTTCTAAGCCTCACCTCTGTTGATCCCCAATTTCTCACCTGATGGCTCCCCTGCGACTGTGCCTTTCTTAGGTTGTTCCTCCCTTGAGGAATCTTACCCGTCTCTGGCTAACCAGTCATCTTCCGGGGCCATACAGGGAAATGTAAAGTTGGCAAGTGAGAGAGAAGCCATATTGTTTGAAAAGGTTAGCTTTTTACTTCTTTGCATATTTATGCCCTGTGGCTTCTATGTCCAGCATTTGTCTTGAGGTATCTTTACCACTTGGAGGAATTACGATACTTGGTAAATTCGATATGAGGCACGAATTCTATTTAAGGGTTGTAGTTAGGAAGGAAGAAGAAAAGCTATAGAGGTAGCAGACGGAAGAAAACATGGGAAGATTGATTATTTCTTTGACATATCTTCTTGTAGAGTAACTTAAGCATGTATAGGTTTTAAACTACTAATTAAATTGTGCACACACATTAACATAATAGGAATACAGTTACATAACCAAAGCAGATCTATAATTACCAGCCATCTCCAGTGAAGCCAAGAAAACCAGTTAGGCACCCTAGGCATTTGTGAAAATTTGTCTATGATATGATGGATATTGTCCAACTGTACTTGAACAGTCTGAGAGAAATCAGACAAATTAAAACAGCCCATTCCTGGGAACTGTTCACATCCCATATGTTCTTTTAACAGTAGATAGTCTGTAGTTGTAAGATTTTGGAGCGCTACAACTTGCACTTCTCCTAATTCTTGGTTGAGTTCCAACAGTGTAGATCCAGTCAAATTTGTTGTTTTTACTGTATGCACAGGCCAGCTTAGATATCTCCTTCTTCATTCCCATGGCAAGTCCAGGAACCAGTGGGATGAATGCAGCTACAACTGCAGCATTGCCTGGATCTTTGTTGAGGTTTTTTGATGATCATCTTCTGGTATGACTCTTCCAGAGAGTGCTGATGTTGGAAGTTCTTCTTCATATCGTATCTTAGTTCATTTTCTGGGTAGCCAAATTAGGCTTTGATCCTCTGTATAAACACAAAAAGACCCTTTGCCCACACTTTGATCTGCCCTTTATACCATTGTGTAGAACTCATTGGAGGTCACCACACAGGAACTGCTTTTTTTTTTTTTTAAGAGAAAGGAATATTATCAGAAAAGTGTGCCTCCATAGCCGATCATCTGACACCCTTTAAGTGATCAAAATTAAGGATATTTAAAGCATGCATTAATCACTGATTTACAGTTAGTTCTATCCTATCATGGAGTAATCCCCCTTTTCTTTCTTTCTTTTTCTTTTTGTTATCTTTAATCTACACTTACATGAAGAATATTATGTTTACTAGGCTCTCCCATATACCAGGTCCCCGCTATAAATCCCTTTACAGTCACTGTCCATCAGCATAGCTAAATGTTGTAGAATCACTACTTGCCTTCTCTGTGTTGTACAGCCCTCCCATTTCTCCCACCCCCCCATGCATGCTGATCTTAATACCCCCCTTCTCCCTCCCCCCCTTCTCCCTCCCTACCCACCCATCCTCCCCTTTCCCTTTGGTACCTGTTAGTCCATTCTTGGGTTCTGTGATTCCGCTGCTGTTTTGTTCCTTCAGTTTTTCCTTTGTTCTTATACTCCACAGATGAGTGAAATCATTTGGTATTTCTCTTTCTCCGCTTGGCTTATTTCACTGAGCATAATACCCTCCAGCTCCATCCATGTTGCTGCAAATGGTAGGATTTGCCCTCTTCTTATGGCTGAGTAGTATTCCATTGTGTATATGTACCACATCTTCTTTATCCATTCATCTACCGATGGACATTTAGGTTGTTTCCAATTCTTGGCTATTGTAAATAGTGCTGTGATAAACATAGGGGTGCATCTGTCTTTCTCAAACTTGATTGCTGTGTTCTTAGGGTAAATTCCTAGGAGTGCAATTCCTGGGTCAAATGGTAGGTCTGTTTTGAGCATTTTGATGTACCTCCATACTGCTTTCCACAATGGTTGAACTAACTTACATTCCCACCAGCAGTGTAGGAGGGTTCCCCTTTCTCCGCAGCCTCTCCAACATTCGTTGTTCTCTGTCTTTTGGATGGCAGCCATCCTTACTGGTGTGAGGTGATACCTCATTGTAGTTTTAATTTGCATTTCTCTGATAATTAGCAATGTGGAGCATCTTTTCATGTGTCTGTTGGCCATCTGTATTTCTTTTTTGGAGAACTGTCTGTTCAGTTCCTCTGCCCATTTTTTAATTGGATTATTTGATTTTTGTTTGTTGAGGCGTGTGAGCTCTTTATATATTTTGGACGTCAAGCCTTTATTGGATGTGTCATTTTCAAGTATATTCTCCCATACTGTAGGGTTCCTTTTTGTTCTATTGATAAAAACCTGTATGCTTTTATGTTGATATATCCACAGAGCCTTAATTCAGGATTTTGGTATAGCCAATGAACCAGCTACATTTTGCTCCCACCAAAGTAAATGAATATAGAACATATTTTACCAATGCCATAAGTAGTGAGTTAACAAGCCCCATGACATTTTTGGGTTACATGTGTTGAGTGACCATATTTTGACTTACAGAGCTTACAGACCTCATGGCTATAAAAAGTTCTAACACTCCCACCCTATTAGATATTGCATTTATATCCAGCTTATTCATTCCTGCCTCCACATTGGGTAACTAGGGAAACAATGATGTCACTGCTCAGCATGGTACTTATTAACTTCCCTATTTAGGGTCATGGTTTGGGGAATCTACAGTTATTTAATAAGTCTCACCTCCACCTATGCAATAAATTCATACAACTTTTATTTTTGTAAGGAGAAAGTAGGGGAGATAGTATCCTTCTGTTTAATGTATTGGAGAAAAACAATGTTCTAAACTACACTGTTTCTGAAAAATCATCTGTTCATTTGCAGCAGGAGTTTTGCCATGGATATTGACAACATTGAGCCAATTGTGTGGCCCAAATTAAATGTTCCCTCTTGGACCATGCTCCTTGGACCACTCATCCTTTGGCAGGCATTCACTGCCACTGTCCTTCACTACCACCTTGCTTTTGATTTGAGAGGCTAGTTCTCTATCTTGCTCTTCCTTGTAATTTTATTTCCAACTCCTTCAGGTTGGTAACAGAATTTTTAGAAATAAATAGTATCTGAGTACAGCCTTAAAAAGCCAACTGCCCCCAAAAGGAGATAGAAATGAGTTAGCAATCTTTCCAGTGAAATTAATGACATTCAGTACAGCTCAAAATCACTTGCCTAATATGTTTTTGTTCTTAATTTCCTAAATTATTTCACTTTTCTCAAACTTGCAGTACCCCCTTCTGTTCTCCTTCAGCTTTTGACCTGACACTGAGAAAACAGAAGCAACCAGACACGAGTTTCATTATTCCCCTACCGTCTAAGCCATCAAACCTACCCACCTTCATACATGGCTGTATTCTGCCTTCTGTCCACTTCTATGAATGATGGGTCCCTGCTCTACCAAAGTCCAGCTATGACACTTGGGTTCAAGATTGTACCCCCCTCTCACTCCCAATCTTCCCCCCTCTCTCTTTTCCTTTCTTCTGGACATGCTTATCATCCCATGGTCTACTGTCTTCTGGCTTTAAAAAGCCTTTCCTTGACCCTATATACCACTCTAATTACTGGCTCATTTCTCTTCTCCCAGGTCACTTGTAAGTATGATTTAATTAAAAAAGGAGAGAGTAGTCAGTTGTGTTGAATACTGCCAAGAGGTCAAGGGTCCACAGGATTTGGACCTGTGAAAAAACATGTACAGTTCACTGTCTCCATTTTCATGTCTCTTCCTTTCTCCAGCCTTCTGACCAAGCTGTGTCTCATAACTCCATCGCAGCTGCTCTTGTCAGGGTCCCTATAAATGCTGTGTGCCACATCCTGTGTACCTGTAACCTCTCAGCAGCATCCAACATGGCTGAGTGCTCTCTCCTCCTTGAAATACTCGTTCACCCAAAAGCACAGCCTGAGACAAAGACTTGTGTGCAGATGGTTTCTTTGGGGCAAGATTGCAGGGAGCTTAAGTGCAAGATCCCAGAAAAGGAAAGGAAGCCAACACACGGTTGTGTTATGCAATTGACCACGACTGTAGGTGACTGGTACAATGAGTGCTTGATTTGGGAGACCCTGATTTATAAGACCCCAAGGAGTCATAAAATGTGCCTCACACTCTCTGCCTGAGGGATAAAAGGAGAAGCATGTATCCACAGCTGAGGGGTGGGGTCCCACAAGTGTTATCTTCCCAGTCCCAGCTTACGCAGAAGCGCTGCCTGTGTCCCTAAGGATCCCATCTGCATTCCCCCCGAGGCAGGCACTGTCTGGTTTCACTTGTGTGAAGCCCTTGAATATGGGACTTGTAATTGCAGCAGTGACTGGAGTGAATGTTGGGGCTGAGAAGATTTAAAGGAGTCACAAGCTTGCTGACAGTACACCTATTAACTAACTACCCCTCTTTTCTTCCCTGTTCATGTCCAAATGTTGACATTTCCCATGGTTCTGACCTGGAGCTGCTGGTCTTTTAAAAATCCAAGCACTGTCATAGGTGACCTTATTCAGCCCCATAAAGCAAGTAACAGATATTTGACTCCCAAATCTAACCCTGACCTCTCCCTGGAACTCCAGACTTCTGTATTTGTCTGCTTGTCTCATTTCATCTCATCATTCAGGTAATTATTATAAGGTTAATACCTTGTAATCATTACTCATGTCAAGAAATAGACCCATCTATTTCTTGCTCCAGCCCATCATGCTCCCATACCTCCCTCCAAAAGTAACCACTCTCCTGACTTTATAGTAACCTCTTCCTTATGTTTATGGTACTGTCTCCCAAGTGTGCATCCTTTGACCCTACAGTTTAGTGTTCTCTGAGTTTTGGATGTCTTTTTATTTCCTCACAGTTTATCTGTTGAAGGACCTGGGCAATTCTGACCTGTCATGTTTCCAACAATCTAGATTTTGTACATGGTACCTTTCATCATGTCCTCTTCTGTATTTCCTACCAGTTAGGTCCAGACACTTGATCAAACTCTGGTTAGATCCCTTTAGTAAGATTTCAGATAGTTGTGTCTTTTGTAATGCATCATTGTCTAGATGTATTAATTCTTGGGGTTGCAAAGTGGTGATATTGTACTTCAGTCATTTCATTTTCGTTTACTACAAGGTATATTTTTAAGAAGAGATGCTTCTTTTCATCTACTACTTGGTAACTTAGTGATAGTATAGTTTATAAAGGCAAGGCAAGGTAAACACTTGATTTTCCCTAATTGATCAGTTTTTAAGATAATGAATTGGTTCCCTATCATACTTTGGAGGAGATAATTTTTAAAAATATCATTATAAGTGGATGAATTTGTATACACTTGATAGGTTTAAATCCACTGCAGTTCTTATCCTTATGAAGCTCAAAATGCCCCATCTTTGCCAGTGGGAGGAGTCTCTTTAAGTTGCCCACTGAGTCATTTAGATGTGATCCTAATGATCTTTATTAGCTTCCTTACTCTCTGTTCTAGGTTCATCTTAAAACATTTCTTGTCCCAGATTTGGTAAAGGGTTCTCATCACCAAATTCTAGTGTGGGTGGAGGGGGGTGGGAGGGGTCGTTCCCCACATCAACAAGCAAGTCTGTAGACCCCAGCTGGGTGTCCTACAATTCAACTCAATTCAGACACTATCTACCCAGAGATAGCGTCAGATCCCACAGGTTAAGGGCTCAGTCCCACAAGACTGACTCCTGCTACAGATGCCAATCACAAGCCCAGGTTGTTACTGGTGCTTCTGACCAGCTGGATATAAATCAGAGGTTCGCATGACCTTCTCCTTGGCTTCAATTAATTTGCTAGAGTGGCTCACAGAACCCAGGAAACCCACTGACTCACTGGATCATCGATTCATTACAAAAGATATTAAAGGATATGCATCAACAGCCACGTGAAGAGAAAACCCAGGACAAAGTATGGGGCTTCTGCTAGCACACCACTCCACAAATCTCCATGTGTTCAGCAACCCAGAAGGTAAACCAAACCTCATCCTTTTCGGTGTTTATGGAGGCCTCATTACATAAGCATGACTGATTAACTTACTGGCCATTGGCATCAGTTCAACCTCCAGTCCATCTCCCCTTCCTGGAGGTGGAGAGGTGGGACTCAAAGTTCCAACCAACCCCCATCCTTAGGTAACCTAGGGGTTTTCCAACAGCAGCCTCATTAACATAAAGACATCTTTATCTCTTACCACTTAGGAATTCCAAGGGTTTTCAAAGCTCTGCTAGAAATAGGGATGAAGACCAAATATATATTTCTTACTATAAATCACAGTATCTCATTTGGCATCAGCAGTTTCTCCATGAAGCTGTTTTCCCTCAGTAGGAAAAGGTATATCGACACCACAAAACTGGGGGATTGGTCATTGTTTCTAGGCTTTACAGGGGAGCTAGAAAAAAAAAGATACTTATTTAATGATAAAATATCTCAAGTTCATACTGTTATGTTTAATTCAAATACATGACTGTGTGGGTTTTACTTAACCTCTTCTCTATTATATCTTTATCTCCTTTCCACACCATGAATCTTGGTTCTCAAGGACACAGGAAATGATAGAATTAGAATATCCCATGATTCTTTTTATCCCAACTGCATGTACAGTAGTCTCAAAATAACAGTAATAACTAACACTACCAATATTACTTATACTAATTGCTAACATTGTTGGTGATACTCATTACTAATATCAATACTAATATTACTAATAATACCACCAATAATTGTGATCACTGAAAACAGTTCAAATTCTTTTTTGGCATATAAAATTCCCATTTTTATACACCCCTCCCCCCCATTGTTTATGCTTGTACTATTTATTGTCAGACCTTATGACCATTACATACTTTTTAACCTTTATTTAGTTCTACAAGTAACTATATATTTAATACTTACCATCAGTCTTATGTACATATCTCTGAGTCATTTTTGTTGTCAGAAACTTATTCTCTAGTAAATTCCTGAAGAAGCTCTCATAGGAACAGCATTCCTTGAGTCCTCGCTTATGATAATAATTTGCCTGTGCCCTTTGTACTTTAAGATATGTTTTGCTCAGTGAATACGTTTGGCTCATATTTTCTTTTCTTGACTGTCTTAAATATGTTACTCCATTTGCTCCTTCCATAAAGCATCGTCAGAATGTCTGATTGTTATGTCATTTTCTTATTCTTCTAAGCTAGATGTCCAAAGAATTTTCTCTTTCTATTTAAAGTCCACTGAGTGTAAAATGTAGCTTCAAGTATTTGTTTATTTTAGGAAAATTTTTCTTAAAGTTATAGTTCTTAGTATTTGTTCTGCTTTTTTTCTTAAAGAACTTCTATTATCCATATAGTGGGTCTTCTTTGACTGTTTCAACATGTGTTAATTTTTCTCAAATACTTTTTATCTTCCTTTTCACTTTAAAAAAATCCCCTTTCACTTTCTATTTCTCTTTAGGTATTTTGTTTTCTATTTATTCATTCTCATGCTCCTTCTAGTTTAGCCTTCATTTCTAAAATGATTTTTTCCTTTTTATTTCTAATTCTTTCTTGAATTCTGTTACTTCATTTTTCTTACTTTGATTTTTGTTTTTCTTTTTCTTAGTGCTTTTTAGATTATTTTGAAATAGCAGGTTAAATCTTATCTTTTTTGTGGACATGTCCTCATTGCCTACAGGAATGTTATCCTCCTTATTCTGTTTTTAAAAATAATAGTATGGGATTCAATTTCAGTATTTTTATGTTGCTTATTTTTATGTGAGATTAGTTTTCTTTATCTTTTAGGAGGAGGCTTGGTTTGCATACCTTTCCTCACTTCACAAAGCTCTGCCTTGTTTTTCATAAAGTTTTAACAAAATATAATGGCTTGTGTTCTTAAATTTCCTGGTTTTGTTTTCCCTCTCCTGCTTTTACCTAGACCATCTCTTTCCATGGTTTCTATTGGCCAAAACCTTCTTAAGTTGGATTCCGCTCTCAACCATTCTGCTGCAGTGTGGGGACCTGGCCTAGAAGGGAGTCCTGGCTAATCAGTTTTAAGAGCTCATAGACTCTAACCCTTCAGATGCTATTGTGCACCTTGCATTCACCCACTATAGGAGTATATAAAATCCTGCCAGTTTCAGCTGCCGTTTTCTAATTGGCCTGTTATGCTTTCAGGGGGTTTCTGGACACAATTTCAAGATCTCCTGTTCTCATATCTGGCAGATGCCCTATTGCTTCTCTGTGCTTCCCCTTGTACAGATGCTGATCTTATGGTTCTTGGGGGCTTGTCCCCACCCACTTATATTTTTGCGTTCATAGAGATACTTCGTCATCCAGTTTAGTTGTAAATATAGTTCATACATTTTTGAGTTTTGCTGTCTACCTGCTCTGTATTTATGTAGGGATTTGATTTTTACCTCCACTCTATCCTCATAGCATTCTCAAAGAACCAGCAATTCTAGACAGTCAGTAAATCAGCCAATCCTCTCTTTAGGGCAACTGTCTGGTTATTCTGTTTGAAATGATAAAACCACTTTGGGTGTACCAACATGATCAAATTTTACTTTTAAAAGAGTGACAAAATGCATGTCTGCTTTCTGCTAAACCAAACTTCTTTGTCTCTTGAAGCCCTGTCAGAAATGACACCACAGAATGGAATACATTGCTCCTAATTTAATACTTTTTTGTTGATTAGATCATAAAAATGTAAATGTTAGAGAAGTGATTGAGATCTTTGTTAATCATGGTTTTGAAATATATGATTCCATTAATATTGTAAGTGAAGTTCAGTTTCTGACTTCATATACAAATGTTAATAAATAGGTACATTTACTACTGATTAAGTAAAAATAGCTTCCCACATTGGTGACTGAACAGACTAGATTTTAGAGAATTATTACTTAAACTTTTACCTGGTATTCTGCTCAACTTTTCATATGATTTATTTCATGCCTAATTTACCCATGGCTTTACAACAATATTCACCCAGAACTAGTGTTTTTTGAGATAATTTAAGATTCCTTTGCCAGAGCACTTTGTCAAGTACAGGTTCTTAAGACTGTAGCAGGTTATGCTTCTAATATATATATATTTTTAATGTTTAAAACTGTTTTATTCGACTTTAGGAATAACTTGCGGTATGATTTGCTGGGACACAAAACAGAATTAGCTTTTTTTTTTAATTAATTGATTAATTTTGTTGTCATTAATCTACAATTACATGAAGAATATTATGTTTACTAGGGTCCCCCCTTCACAAAATCCCCCCCACAAACCCCATTACAGTACTGTCCATCAGCGTAGTAAGATGCTGTAGAATCACTACTTGTCTTCTCTGTGTTGCACAGCCCTCCCCATGCCCCGCCCCACACTATACATGCTAATCGTAATGTCCCCTTTCTTTTTCCCCCACCCTTATCCTTCCCTTCCCTCCCTTTCTCCCCAGTCCCTTTCCCTTTGGTAACTGTTAGTCCATTCTTAGGTTCTATGATTCTGCTGCTGTTTTGTTCCTTCAGTCTTTCTTTGTTCCTATAGTCTTTGGGTTTGAGGTGGGTCTCTTGTAAGCAGCATAGAGATGGGTCTTGCTTTTTTATCCATTCTATTATTCTGTGTCTTTTGATTGGTGCATTCAGTCCATTTACATTTAGGGTGATTATTGAAAGATATGTACTTATTGCCATTGCAGGCTTTAGATTCGTGGTTGCCAAAGGTTCAAGGTTAGCTGCTTTAGTATCTTACTGTCTAACTTAACTCACTTATTAAGCTATTTTAAACACTGTCTGGTGATTCTTTATTTTTCTCCCTTCTTATTCCTCCTCCTCTGTTCTTTATATGTTGGTTGTTTTATTCTGTGCTCTTTTGTGCTTGTAGTTGATTTTATTTTTTACCTTTAGTTAGTATTTGGTTGGTCTGCTTTCTTTGCTGTGATTTTATTTTCTCTGATGACATCTATTTAGTCTTAGGAGTGCTCCCATCTAGTGCAGTCCCTCTAAAATACCCTGTAGAGGTGGTTTGTGGGAGGCAAATTCCTTCAACTTTTGCTTGTCTGGGAATTGTTTAATCCCTCCTTCATATTTAAATGATAATCGTGCTGGATACAGTATTCTTGGTTCAAGGCCCTTCTCTTTCATTGCATTAAATATATCATGCCATTCTCTTCTGGCCTGTAAGGTTTCTGTTGAGAAGTCTGATGATAGCCTGATGGGTTTTCCTTTGTAGGTGACCTTTTTCCTCTCTCTAGCTGCCTTTAAAACTCTGTCCTTGTCCTTGATCTTTGCCATTTTAATTATTATGTGTCTTGGTGTTGTCCTCCTTGGGTCCTTTCTGTTGGGGGTTCTGTACACTTCCATGGTCTGATCGATTATTTCCTCCCCCAGTTTGGGGAAGTTTTCAGCAATTATTTCTTCAAATACACTTTCTATCCCTTTTTCTCTCTTCTTCATCTTCTGGTACCCCTATAATGCAGATATTGTTCCTTTTGGATTGGTCACACAGTTCTCTTAATATTGTTTCATTCCTGGAGATCCTTTTATCTCTCTCTGCATCAGCTTCTATGCGTTCCTGTTCTCTGGTTTCTATTCCATCAATGGCCTCTTGCATCTTATCCATTCTGTTTATAAATCCTTCCAGAGATTGTTTCATTTCTGTAATGTCATTCCGGACATCATCTCTTAGCTCTTGCATATTTCTCTGCAGCTCCATCAGCATGGTTATGAGCTTTATTTTTAATTCTTTTTCAGGAAGACTGGTTAGGTCTATCTCCTTCTCAGGGTTTGCCTCTGTGATCTTGGTCTGTATCAATTTCTTCTGCCTTTTCATGGCGATAGATATATTTGTGGGGAGCTGGCGCATGTGTTGGGTAAGAGAAAGTCCCTTCTTGCTGGTTTGTGGCCTTCCTCTCCTGGGAGAACAGCGGCCTCTAGTGGCTTGTGCTGGGCAGCTGCTTGCAGACGGGGCTTCTGATCTTGCCTGGCCACTATGGAGTTTATTTAGCTCTGCAGTTGCTGTGGGCGTGGCCTGCCTCAGGCTGCTTCTCCAATATGGCGGAGCCGCGTTGGAGGGGGAACAGGCGGGAGGCTGTTTATCATGGTGAGGGGCCTCCAAGCTGTGCTGCGGGGGTTCGGGTGCTCAGAGTTCCCTGGGATTCCCAGCTGCTTGCCTAAGTGTCTTGGGGCACTTCTGTCCAGCCGTGGGGTCCCTGTCCCTTTAAGACTTTCAAAAAGCACTCACTTTTCTTTGTCCCGGGTGTGCCAGCTGTGGGGACCTGCTCACAGGTCTTAGTCCTGTTTCCCTAGTTTCCAGCACTCCACGCATGCACTGTGTCTGCGCTCTGTTGCGGATGGCTGGAGCTGGGTGGTCAGCAGTCCTGGGCTCCCTCTCCCTCCCCGCTCTGACTCCTCTCCTCCCGCCAGGAGCTGGGGTGAGGGGTGCTCGGGTCCCGCCAGGCCGCGGCTTGTATCTTACCCCTTTCACGTGGCGCTGGGTTCTCGTGGGTGTGGATGTAGTCTGGCTGTTGTCCTGTGTCTTCTGGTCTCTCTTTTAGGATTAGTTGTATTTGTTGTATTTTCAAAAATATATATGGTTTTGGGAGGAGATTTCCGCTGCTCTACTTATGCCGCCATCTTGGTTCTTCTCTCGCTTCTAATATTTTTATTGTTGAAGAACTAATATCCAGTAGAATTTATTTTCACTAAGATTTGTTGCTCTAAATCAAAGTATAAAATGTCTTTTAAAAAATAATTAAAATGCCATCATAAATTGATGGATTGATAGAGGAATTGACAGATGTATAGACACATGGTGGAGCAAGTATAGAAGAATGTTAATGGTAGAATCTAGATGATGGGTATAGAGATGCTTACTGTAAAATTCTTTCAACTTTGCTATATACTTGAAAATGTTTATAATGAAATTTTAGAGAAAACTCCAATCATAAATGTTAAATCCCTATGAAACAGAAATGAAAAACACCTTGAATTTCATTATATGATATCCTTATTTAAAACCAAATAAACTTTGTAAGAGCTAGAAGAATTGGACTTTGAAAATTTCTCCTATGTGTATTTGAACATATTTTAATAACTTTTATGAAAGAAGAATTTCTTAAAAGCAGATTGTTGTCCTTCTTTATGGAAGTTCTCAATCCAAAATAGTCTCAGGAAGGAGGTTTCCTTGATACATGCTTAAAATAAAAACTATATTAAAAAAAGTTTTGGAACTGGGTGCCAATAGATGCTAGTTTAGACAACACTCTGTCCCTGTGCATTCCTGCACATTGCAGGGCATTGTTTTTGTTGTTGTTGTTGTTGTTGTTTTTAAGGTATTATTGATATACACTCTTATAAAGGTTTCACATGAAAAAACAATGTGGTTACTACATTCACCCATGTTACTGTGTCCCCCACATACTCAATTGCAGTCACTGCCAACAGTATAATGAGATACAACAGAGTCACTATTTGCCTTCTCTGTGCTACACTGTCTTCCCCATGATCCTCCCCACACCATATGTGCCAATCATACTACCATTCAATCCTCTTCTCCCGCCCTCCTCCTCTCCCCCCCTCCCCTTTGGTGACCGCTAATCCCTTCTTGGAGTCTGTGAGTCTGTTGCTGTTTTGTTCCTTCAGTTTTGCTTCGTTGTTATACTCCACAGATGGGGGAAATCATTTGGTACTTGTCCTCTACCTGGCTTATTTTACTGAGCATAATATCCTCCAGCTCCATCCATGTTGTTGCAAATGGTAGGATTTCTTTCTTTCTTATGGCTGAAGAGTATTCCATTGTGTATATATACCACATCTTTATCCATTCATCTACTGATGGACACTTAGGTTGCTTCCGTATCTTGGCTATTGCAAATAGTGCTGCAGTAAATATAGGGGTGCATACATCTTTTTGAATCTGAGAATTATATTCTTTAGGTAAATTCCTAGGAGTGGAATTCCCAGGTCAAATGGTATTTCTATTTTTAGTGTTTTGAGGAACCTCCATATTGCTTTTCACAATGGTTGAACTAGCTTACATTCCCACCAGCAGTGTAGGAGGGTTCCCCTTTCTCCACATCCTCACCAGCATTTGTTGTTCTTAGTCTTTTTGATACTGGCCATTCTAACTGGTGTGAGTGATATCTCATTGTGGTTTTAATTTGCATTTCCCTGATAATTAATGATGTGGAGCATCATTTCTTGTGCTGATTGGGCATCTGAATTTCTTCTTTGGAGAATTGTCTGTTCATGTCCTCCAACCATTTTTTAATCTGGTTATTTGCTTTTGGGTGTTGAGGCATGTGAGTTCTTTATATATTTTGGATGTTAACCCCTTGTCAGATATGACATTTACAAATATATTCTCCCATTCTGTAGGATGTCTTTTTGTTCTCTTGATGATGTTCTTTGCTGTAAAGAAGCTTTTTAGTTTGATGTAGTCCCATGTGTTCATTTTTGCTTTTGTTTCCCTTGCTCAAGGAGATGCATTCAGAAAAAAAGTTGCTCATGTTTATATTCAGGAGATTTTTGCCTATGTTGTCTTCTAAGAGTTTTATGGTTTCATGACTTGCATTCAGGTTTTGATCCATTTCGAGTTTACCTTTGTGTATGGGGATAGACAATAATCCAGTTTCATTCTCTTGCATGTAGCTGTCCAGTTTTGCCAACACCAGTTGTTGAAGAGCCTGTCATTTCCCCATTGTATGTCCATGGCTCCTTTATCGTATATTAATTGACCATGTATGGTTTGGTTTATATCTGAGCTCTCTAGTCTGTTCCATTGGTCTATGGGTTTGTTCTTGTGCCAGTACCAAATTGTCTTGATTACTGTGGCTTTGTAGTAGAGCTTGAAGTCGGGGAACATAATCCCCCCAGCTTTAATCTTCCTTCTCAGGATTGCTTTGGCTATTCGGGGTCTTTTGTGGTTTCATATGAATTTTAGAACTATTTGCTCTAGCTCATTGAAGAGTGCTTTTGTTATTTTGATAAGGATTGCATTGAATCTGTAGATTGCTTTAGACAGGATGGCCATTTTGACAATATTAATTCTTCCTATCCATGAGCATGGAATGTTTCCATTTATTGGTATCTTCTTTAATTTCTCTCTTGAGTGTCTTGTAGTTTTCAGAGTATAGGTCTTTCACTTACTTTGTTAGGTTTATTCCTTGATATTTTATTCTTTTTGATGCAATTGTGAATGGAATTGTTTTCCTTATTTCTCTTTCTGCTAGTTAATCATTAGGGTATATATAAATGCAACAGAATTCTGTGTATTAATTTTGTATCCTGCAACATTGCTGAATTCAGATATTAGATCCAATAGTTTTGGAGTGGATTCTTTAGGGTTTTTTTTATGTACAATATCATGCCATCTACAAACGGGGACAGTTTAACTTCTTCTTTACCAATCTGGATACCTTTTATTTCTTTGTGTTGTCTGATTGGCGTGGAGAGGACTTCCAGAACTATGTTGAATAAAAGTGGGGAGAGTGGGCATCCCTGTCATGTTCCAGGTCTCAAAAGGAAAAGCTTTCAGCTTCTCGCTGTTGAATATCATGTTGGCTGTGGGTTTGTCATATATGGCCTTTATTATGTTGAGGTACTTGCCCTCTATACCCATTATGTTGAGAATTTTTATTATGAATGGATGTTAAATTTTGTCAAATGCTTTTTCAGCATCTATGGAGATGATCATGTAGATTTGTCTTTTTTGTTGATGTGGTGGATGATGTTGATGGATTTTAGAATGTTGTACTATCCTTACATCCCTGAAATGAATCCTACTTGATCATGATGGATGATGTTTTTGATGTATTTTTGAATTTGGTTTGCTAATATTTTGTTGAGTATTTTTGCATCTGTGTTCATCAGGGATATTGGTCTGTAATTTTCTTTTTTTGTCATGTCATTGCCTGGTTTTTGTATTAGGGCGATGTTGGCCTCATATAATAAGTTTGGAAGAATTTCCTCCTCTTCTACTTTTAGGGAAACTTTAAGGAGAATGGGTATAAGGTCTTCACTAAATGTTTGAGAAATTTCAGCAGTGAAGCCATATGGTCCAAGGGTTTTGTTCTTAGGTAGTTTTTTGTTTACCAATTCAATTTAATTTCTAGTAATTGGTCTGTTCAGATTTTCTGTTTCTTCCTTGGTCAGCCTTGGAAGGTTGTATTTTTCTAGAAAGTTGTCCATTTCTTCTAGGTTATCCAGTTTTTTAGCATATAATTTTTCATAGTATTCTCTCATAATTCTTTGTATTTCTATGGTGTCCATAGTGATATTTCCTTTCTCATTTTTTATTCTGTTTATGTGTGTAGACTCTTTTTTTCTTGATAAGTCTGGCTAGGGGTTTACCTATTTTGTTTATTTTGTCAAAGAACCACCTTTTGCTTTCATTGGTTCTTTCTGTTGTTTTATTCTTCTTAATTTTATTTATTTCTTTTCTAATCTTTATTATGTCTCTCTTTCTACTGACTTTGGGCCTCATTTTTTCTTTTTCTAGTTTTGTTAATTATGAGTTTAGACTGTTCATATGGGATTTTTCTTCTTACCTGAAGTAGGCCTGTATTGCAATATACTTCCCTCTTAGAACGGCCTTCAATGCATCCCACAGATTTTGCAATGTTGAATTATTGTTGTCATTTGTCTCCATATATTCTTCTGTTTTTATTTGGTCTGTTCAGATTTTCTGTTCCTTCCTGCGTCAGCCTTGGAAGGTTGTATTTTTCTAGAAAGTTGTCCATTTCTTCTAGGTTATCCAGTTTGTTAGCATATAATTTTTCATAGTATTCTCTCTGTTTTTATTTGGTCATTGGTCCATTGGTTATTTAGGAGCATGCTGTTAAGCCTCCATGTGTTTGTGGGCTTTTTTGTTTCCTTAGTGTAATTTATTGCTAGTTTCATACCTTTGTGCTCTGAGAAGCTGGTTGGTACAATTACAATCCTTTTGAATTTACTGAGGTTCTTTTTGTGGCCCAGTATATGATCTATTCTTGAAAATGTTCGATGTGCACTTGAGAAGAATGTGTATCCTGCTACTTCTGGGTGGAGTGTTCTGTAGATGTCTGTTAGGTCCATCTGTTCTGATGTGTTGTTCAATGCCTCTGTCTCCTTACTTATTTTCTGTCTGGTTGATCTGTCCTTCATAGTCACTGGAGTGTTGAAGTCTCCTAGAATGAATGCATTGCATTCTTTTTCCCCTTTTAATTCTGTTAGTATTTGTTTCACATATGTAGGTGCTCCTGTGTTGGGTTCATAGAAATTTATAATGGCTGTATCTTCTTGTTGGATTGACCCTTTTATCATTATGTAGTGTCCTTCTTTATCTTTTGTTACTTTCTTTGTTTTCAAGTCTATTTTGTCTGATATAAGCACTGCAACACCTGCTTTTTTCTCCCTCTTGTTTGCATGAGATGTCTTTTCCATCCTTTCACTTTTAGTCTGTGTATGTCTTTGGGTTTAAAGTGCATCTCTTGTAGGCAGCATATAGTTGGGTCTTGTTTTTTAATCCATTCAGTGATTCTGTGTCTTTTGATTGGTGCATTCAGACCATTTACATTTAGGGTGATTATCAATAGGTATGTATTTATTGCCATTGCAGGCTTTAGATTCATGGTTACCAAAGGGTCAAGGGTAACTTCCTTACTATCTAAGAGTTTAACTTAAGTCACTTATGCTATTACAAACACAATCTAAAGGTTCTTTTTTTTCTCCCCTTTCTTCCTCCTCCATTCTTTAAATATTAGGTATCATATTCTGTACTCTTTGTCTACCCCTTTTTATTACCTCTGGTGACAACTATTTAACCTTAGGAACACTTCCATCTATAGCAGTCCCTCCAAAATACACTATAAATGGTTTGTGGGAGGTATTTTCTCTCAGCTTTTGTTTATCTGGAAATTGTTTAATACCTCCTTCAAATTTAAATAATAATCTTACTGGATAAAGTATTCTTGGTTTGAGGCCCTTCTGCTTCATTGCATTAAATATATCATGTCACTTCCTTCTGGCCTGTACAGTTTCTGCTGAGAACTCTGATGATAGCCTGATGGGCTTTCCTTTGTATGTGATCTTTTTTCTCTCTCTGGCTGCTTTTAATAGTCTGTCCTTATTTTTTATCTTTGCAATTTTAATTATTGTATGCGTTAGTGTTGTCCTCCTTGGGACCCTTGTGTTGGCAGATGTGTGCACCTCCATGGCCTGAGAGACTATCTCCTTCCCCAGATTGGGGGAGTTTTCAGCAATTACTTCCTCAAAGACACTTTCTATCTCTTTTTCTCTCTCTTCTTCTTCTGGTGCCCCTATAATTTGAATCTTGTTTCATTTGGATTGGTCACATGGTTCTCTGTATTTTTTCATTCCTAGAGAACCTTTTTTCTCTCTGTGCCTCAACTTCTTTCTATTCCTCTTCTCTAATTTCTATTTCATTCATCGTCTCCTCCACTGTATCTAATGTGCTTTTAATACCCTCCACTGTATTCCTCAATGATTGGATCTCTGTCCTGTCCTAAATTCGTTCCTGCATTCTTGAATATTTTTTTTACCTCCAGGAACATGTTCATGATTTTTATTTTGAAATCTCTTCCAGGAAGATTTATTAGTTCAGTCTCACTCGACCCTTTTTCTAGTGTTGTTGAGATTTTGCTTTGAACCAGGTTCCTTTGACGTTTCATATTTGTACGTGGCACACTCTAGTGCCCAGAAGCTCTACTCTGTGGACCTGCTCAGTCCCTGGAGTGATGTCAGGCATCACAGGGGAGTGGTGTTGGTTCCTGGGGGGAAAAAAGAGCTTTTCCTGCTTCCCAGCGGCTATGCCTATCTCCATTGCCAGAATCAGTGGGCCAAACTCACAGGTGTAAGCCTCTATGCTTTGCTTTGTAACTGCCATAGGTGGGACTTCCCTCTGGCTGGCCTGTCACCAGGGCAGGGTTTGCTGGTTTGCGAGCCAGGTTTGGGCTGTCCAGGAGGAAGTCGCAGGGGCTGCGTATCACTGTGGGGGCCTTGGAGCTGCATAGGGAGCCAGAGGGATGGAGCGCCTGAAGATCATGAAAGTTCCCAACCTGCTGGGCAGAGCGCACCTGGGCAATTTTGTTTACCTGACCTTTCTCCTGAGCAGTAAGCTCTGTGCAATCCTTGCGCCTTTAGCAGCTCTCTTGCTTTTAAGAAATCTTTCAGATTGCACTCACAGATCAGCTGGATATCGATTCCTGTTTTCCACAAGTAGTTGGAATCTCAGTCTCTCCAAGTATTCCACCTGTCTTAGTTTTCCAACCCCACTAATCACCAGAGCACCATGCAATGTAGGTTCATGCTCCCAGAGCAGATCTCCAGGGCTAGGTGTTCAGCAATCCCAGGCCTCCACTCCCTCCCCACTCTGTTTCTCTTCCTCCCACCTGTGAGCTGGTGTGGGGAAAAGGCTTGGATCCACCAGGTCACGGTTTTGGTACATTGCCCTGTTTCCTGAGGTCTACTCTTTTCTCCAGGTGTATGCAGTCTGGCACAGCCTTCTTTCCTGTTGCTCTTTCAGGATTAGTTGTATTAATTATATTTTCATATTATATGTGGTTTTAGGAGGAAGTTTCTGTCTCACCTCTCACACTGCCATCTTTAATCCCCATGGGGCATTGTTTTTAACTGAAACAGGAGGGGTGTGTTTGGTTGGGGGCACAGGCTACAAGAAGATTTTGAAGGGATAATCTCAGCTTTGCCACCTGTCCCTAGAATAGGTTTGATCCCTCAGGATTAGAGAAATAAAGGTCAGAAACCATAGCTCCTGAAACTTTGGACACAAGCAGAGCTGCTATGGGGCCTACATGTCCCAGTGTTCAGACAGTGAAGGTGGAGGCCACTTTGCCAACTAGCATGGAAGTGAGGTCAGCTGTGGCATCTTGCGGACTGGCAGTTTGAGGAGCATCCGGCAGCAGCATGCTTGACATGGACACAGCTTTCAAAGTTAGAGCCTTCAGCAGAGACCACAGTGGGGATCATCAACCCGATTCCTGGGAGTAGTGAGGACATCTGAAAGGATGAGGGTAAGGTGATGGACACATGAGGCCACCATGACAGACTGGCTAGTAGACATAGGCGAGGCTCCCTTTGGTCACTCAGGGAAACAAATGAGGGATACTTTGAGTAAGTTTGTTGTTTGGCAGTATGTTCCCTAAAAGCAGCTGAGGTACGAATTATTCAAGTGATTGATTTGGGGACTGTTCCCAGGAGAAAGGCTTGAGGACAGCAATATGGGGCAGGGGAAGACAGCTACCCAAGAATGAAGTCTCAGAAGGAGGTTAGCTTCAATCAGACCCCACACAGAAGCTCTGAAGGGTAGATTGTATCTCACAATTGGTCTCACCTTGAGGCAAGGGGCTTGGTCTTTTAGTCTGTGTCAGCCATGTTGGCTGAAATTTGGCCCAAGTGTGGAAGATTGAAACTGTCTTTGAAATGAAGAGGATCCTGAGGGCAATTCTTCAGAGAAAAGGGAAGCTATGCCTTTAACTATATAGTTAAAATCCAAACTCTAGTCATAGGTGCACAGCCCAGGAATGGGAGCTGGATGGAGCACGAGGAGCATTAACACTGAGATATTCATCATTGGCAGATGAGGATCTCAGTTATGGTAATATAGGTATAAATATAAATGAGATCCTCATTTTATAGTGACAGACTTGTGAGGCCAGTCATATGAACCAAGTGGATCTTAGGTTAGCTTCAAGCATGTAGACCAAAAATGGGTAACAAACTTTTCCTCTGGGGACTATATCTGATTTATCTATAACATTTGTAAGCTGCATACTCATGATTAGATAACTTTTTTTACAATATCAAAGAATTAGTGGTAGTGTAAAAAGAGAATTTGATTCAGAGTTAGCCAACAGGGAATTCAATCCTGTGTCTACCACTTCTGTGGCCTCAGCCAAGTATTTAAACCTCTCTGGGCCTTTATTAGATAAGGGACAATTGACATTTGCTAGAACCTTAGTAATAATATTTTGCTTGCTATATCTATGAGGTAATAAGGAGCCATTGAAAGCCCTCAAGCAGAGGCCAATAGGTTTAAAATATCTTGGAGGAAAGTGAACCCAGTAATTCTGTATGTTCAACTTGAAGAAACAAGAATCAGGGAGACACACTAGAAAGCTGGTGCAGTAATTCAAGCCTGAGGTAGTAAAGCCTGCCCTTTTCCCTTCCTAGACTAGGTTAGGGTCCCCTGCAGAACTCTCTCAGAGCACCTTGCAATTACATGTTCAATGTGCATTTCATCCACTAAGCTTGACTTTGCATAAGGGCAGGAACTGTGCCTAACTTATTCATCACTGCATGAGAAAGCAGAGGGACAAAGACTCTTGGTTTGGAGAAGGTGTTTATTATTTAAGGAATAAAAAGGACCTAGCAAAGTAGAGAAAGACCAGCAGAGTGTAGGAGAGGAATTCATAATGAACTGTCATATAAGCAGGAAGGAATTTCAAGAGCCAGGTGATTAATAGGATTGAATGTAGCAGCACTCAAGGAGAATGTTAGTAAAGCCCCTCATTTGACTGTAGAGTGACCTTAGAGAAAACTGGTGGTGGGCAGTGATGTCAGAACTGAAGGTGTAGGGAACTAATGGGGCAGGTGGTATTAAAGTAGTGGAAGAGAAGTGTCTGGCCCAGGCCTCTGAGAACTCTCACATCAGCTGAGGGCAGGCCTGGGCCAGGAGCTGCGTCTAGGAGAGAATGAGCTTTCCCAGATCTTTTCCAATCTAGGTCTACCTACACAGACTTCAGATGGCTTCCATTCTGGGCTGCATGACAGAGGTAGCACCAAAGTTGCATTAGGCTTTTCTGGGGCTCTTCTAGGCAAGCAAGACCTTTAGCAGAAACCACGAGTAATGTACCAGCTTGGGGAAATCTGAGGTAGGGAGACTTTGCTCTCTGAATTATTAAAAAAGGACTCTTCTGTCTAGTGTGTGAGTCAAATTTTTAATGATGAATTAAAATCCTTGCTTGGTTTCTCTTTGGGTGGGCATAATTTCTTTCAAGCCAGGAGCCCAGTTGCCCTAGCTATTTTGCAGAAATCAAGTAGAATTCTAAGGAAATAAAATCGTAGGAAGCATTAAGCAATTTTTGGATCCAAGACAGATATTCTGAGGCTCTTGAAATAACCAGCATTGAAAAAGGGTATCATTAATCAAATGCAGTGTTGCCATGTAGACTCTAAATTTAATTTGAATGTAACAAATCCCTAATGAAACAATTTCTCTTTATGGTGTGCCAGGATTATGTCCCACACTGTCTCCTTTCATTCCAAAGATCAAGCTGGGATGATTTTGTTTTTATTACGATATAATAATAATAATAAAATAATAATACCTATATATAGCTAACAAACACTAACAGAAGAGTATCACCTGATTCCATCAATATGACAATAATATTGTCCGACTTTATTGTACCTCAGTTTCATTATTAGTTACAAATATTTACTTCCATCACAGAGTAACTTGCATAAGTACTTTCACCATTTTTTTTCTTTATCATTTATCCCATGTTAAAAATTCCTGGATATAAATACTATGCATAGAAAAACAGGATTAAAACCTACAGCTTTAAGAGTTTATAATCATCTCTGCAGCCTGCAGTGTGTTCATCTAATATTTTAAATGGATTTTTCCATCATTCTAAACCAATAGATTAAGTGGTATGCACACTGTAGTAAAGTGTATTTCATGGCTCACTGGGCCTTTCTGTCTTTAACTTTCCAATATATGTAATTTGATTAAAATTTTTGGCCAGTCAGGATAAGGAGAAATCGAGGGAAATTGCTCTTAACGGAATCTCCAGTGTGTCTGGGATTATAATTGAAGCAGAAATGAACATCTTTCTCAGTAGGAAGTTAAAGAAAGGCTTTGTTCCATTTTTACATTGGAAATCATCTGTTATTGTAACCTAGACACCTAAACCCAGTCTAGATTCCAAATGTGCCATATGTAAACATGCATCCCAAGTTTCAAATGCCTTTTTTGAATGTTTGCAAATAATTTGAAGCTTGCAATGCCAAAGTAAAATAGTTGCCATTGTATTGCATTACCCACACTGCATGTGAGCTGCCTCTTTCTCCAACATTGCTTAAATAGATGAAGCCTAGTTTGACTTTGTTCAAAAAGAAATGTTTCTCAGCTCAACTGAAATGATTGCTAGGTATAAGCTGCCAACTTCATTTTCCCCACATAAAAATGTACATTTTTCCCTATTATAAAATACACTTATAATAGAAATGAGACAGTTCCCAAGAGTGTGGTTATCCAGAGGTAATCTCAACCCAATCTGATTAGAAGCAAGTGGCTCATGCCTCAAAATGCTCCAGGGTATGATTATTTTATGATAACCATACTCTGTATCATGTCTTATTGATTAACTAATAAAGCCTCAGCATTGCTGTTTAGAAGAAAAGCTGAGAAACCAGGGGGAATTCTGGTTCTAGAAAGAAAGCAATTCTTTCAAAAGGCCCAAACTATCTTTTGTGTCATCCTATCACAATTTCAGGGGCATGAAAGGTCATGAGGTGCCTATTTTAGTATCTCTTTGGTGATAAGATCATTTCTTTGTTACATCTTATGCATTTATTTACCTTTTGTTTTTTTATTTTTATTTGCATTTAAATATATGCTAAATTGTTACCTCTCTCTGTTGTGAGAGCAGATTGACATTCCTTTAAAGAATACTGTATTTTGTTCTCATCATCCAGATGACTTCATTGCACAGGTCCAGGGAAGTACAGATAGAAGCTGAAAAGTGCAGCACCTAACTTGCCTATGGGAGCCACATGCTGTGATATCACCTCACACTGGCGTGAGAAGAGCATGACTAGCAGGCAAGTGTTTTGTACCTAGAATAGCTTCCACGCTATCAGTAGGAGTGTGTCCCTTTGGCACTCACAATATCCTTATCTCTCCCAAAGGCTATGACTACACACTTATAAAACAGGGGGTGTGAGGCAATTGAAGCAGTTACCTTAGGTGATTCCATTTAACAGCCTATTTTGTCACAATTACTTGGTTTTCATTGTAAATATAAGGTAATGGCCTAATTACCAAATCATTACTTCAGTATTCCATTTCCTCTCACTATGTAGACATAAATAAAATATTCAAATTGAAAAATGTTCTACAAGTAATAGTGTCCAGCTTTCATTCTTGGTGATCTATGTTTTTGATCAAATTTAACCCTCTGAGATGGATAATCAAGTCACTTCTATAATAATTGGTCAAGAGTCACAAGGTGCTGGGGTTAGGAGATCTCTTTCACTCTTCAGTCAGTTCCTTGGCTATACATTATTGATGTAGTCTGAACAGAAAAACAAAGATACATGTAGGGTTAGCTTAATTTGTACATGTCTGTTTGAAGTATCCCTCTGTTCGTGGAGCCAGTGGTATTTTTATCTTCAAAATCCAAATCTGCTAGAATTGAATTTCTGTTAATTTCCCAAAGAACATTTCACCAGAACCCTCTATCTTTAAGATCTAGGTTTAGAATTTGCCTCAAAACTATCTGAACTGTTTTCAAAAGGACCTTAAAACTGATCAAACTGATCATTCAATGCCCATTTTCCTACTAGCTTGATGCTGTTACCCTCTCTTTTAAAAACAAGGTTTTACTGCTCTTTTTTCCTCCTATGCTAGCCCTTTTTTTTTTTCATCAGACTTTTTGTCTATAATGTTTGCTTGCTTCTGCTAGGTAGACATAGTCCTTCTAAATTATCTTTGACAGTCTTGGGTAGGATATGAAGACTCTGCCACTTAGATTCTCAAAATTAAGGGAACATGGGTCCCCAAAGCCTGATGATGGCACCTGTCCTAAGAAGAGTTGTCCCAGACGAGATCCCCGCACGTGTGCCCCAGTGAGTCCCCAGGCAGAGCCAGTCGCTCCACTGGTTCTGATCTTCCTGGACATCGACGGATCTGTGATCGTCATGCTTTCCACATAGATGAGTGATGGTTGGTATTCTCATGTTTTTCTCTTCTGCCTTCATTTAAGACATTTTGTTATGTTTTAGAGGTTTTTTTTTTTTTTACAGTGAGGAGTGGAAGTGATTAAGGAGTATGAAAATATGACCCCTCCTATCTTCTATATTCTCATGTCTGTATCGCTCCGTGTTCCTTTTGGCTGTTCCACTCCACAGATGAAATCATGGGTCAGTACCATAGGCTTGGCCCCATGTAACCTCACTCTATGACCCAAGAAAGAAAAACATATGGGTTGAAAAGCCGGAAAGTATAATTTCAGGGAAGCAATAGGGTCCAAATGAGATCAGCAATCCTGAATTTAAAGGAAAGCCAGCCAGCATGTTTGTATTTCTTTCTTCTAGCCACATTTACTGCCCAGGTGCAGGGGTAGGTAGAGGGAGTTCTACCTCTACCTGCAACATGGTTCATCACATTTATGGGGAATAGGACCATCTTCAGAAGAACCCAAAGCAACCTATATACGAGATACTGAGGTTAATAAGAGAGATTTTCAGACTGGTTGGATAATGTATTAAATCAATCAATACAAATATATTAAAGCCAGTTTTATTTGTATACTGTAGCAACAAACAGGTGGAAAACATATTATTTTTAAAAGATTTTCTTTTATAAAAAAACTAGAAATTAACCTAAGAACTTCCCAGGCCAGTATGGAAAAACTTAACAAACTTGTTTGAAATTCTTACCCCGCTTATATTCCCTGGCCACTAACTGTAATCATTAAAAATTATATGCATAGCCTCAACTCCCTTGCATTTTCATTGCCTGCTGGCTTGCCTAACCAAAATCACAGTTATATCTAACACTCCCTCTACCTATACCTGCACCTGTGCAACTGAATGTGGCTAGAAGAAAGAAATACAAACATGCTGGCTGGCTTTCCTTTAAATTCAGGATTGCTAATCTCATCTGGACCCTATTGCTTTCCTGAAATTTATTTCTTTGGTCCATTCCTCCTCCCAATCTCCCAGACCAAGTTCTGTAAATTGGATACATGAACATAGAATTAACATATAATCCAGCACTTCCACTCCTGGTTAGATACTCAAAAAAGTTAAAAATGGACTCAAACAGATATTTTTACACTAGTATTCAGAGCAGCAGTATTCACAGCTGTCAAAAAGTAGAAACGACCTAAATGTCCACTGATGGATGAATAGATAAATAGAATGTGGTATTTACATACAATGAAATGGAATTTTGCTTTAAAAAGGAGTAAAAATTTGACACATGCTACAACATGGATAAACTTGGATACATTATGCTAAGTGAAAAAAGGCAGTCACAAAAGGATAAATGTGAGATTCTACTTGTATGAGGTAACTAAAGTAGTCAAACTGACAGAGACAAAGTAAAATGGTGGTTGCCCGAAGAATAGGACTTGTTTAATAGATACAGAATTTGAGTTTGGGAAGATGAAAATGTTCTGGAGATGGAGAGTAGAGATGGTTGCACAACAATGTAAATATACTTAATGTCACTGATTTTATACTTTAAAATGGTTACAGTGGTATATTTTATGTTATGTATATTTCACCACTGTTTTTTTAAATGGGCAGATGATGACTTCCTAAGAGGTATGTGCTCAAAGGAGTAACTGCATATATACTCTTTACCAAAACTAATTTGCCTGAGAGAATCTGGGATTCAGGAGTCTCCTTTCACATTTGCCCTCCTCTTCTTCATAAAAAAAAAAAAATTAAATCATGCATCTCATCTATTATGAATCTTACTATGGTGAATGGCCCTAGTACATAAGAAATCTGATAAAGAATAATTTGAAATATTGTGTATGTTGACACAATGAGTGGCTCATTGTTGGGTAATATTTATTGTTGTAGCTCAGTTAATTTCCAGCTCTTTGCTTTTTATTAAACTGAACAAGGACTAATTGAGTTGTTAGCTTTAAAAATCATTTTTGATAATCTATATAAAATATTTATGAAAATAATTTTTTATCACAATCTTTGTGATTTTGATAAATAACTTGGAAGTTTCAAAAATTTCATAACTTTAACAAAACTCTCCAAGTAGTTATATATGTGAATTTATATCTTTGGCAATGACTGAAGCATATGATGATAATGTTAGATGTCACCTTAGAATGTACAAAGAGACCATTTTTACAAAATTATTTTAGGAACTCTGCAAGCAAAAAATTGTCATGATTACTAAATTAGTTGAATATTTGATATTTTTCCTTTCTTGTCAAAATGCCAACTTTCTAATTCTATCAGCAGATGACCATATTTCTATTGCACTGAGAAAATGGGAGCAATCAAAAGGAAACCTCCACGAACCATCCTCTGCATCTACACCCATATACTATATACCATCCCCCATTCCTACAGGATTCCCAAACTTTTAACTAAACCCTACCCTCTCTTTATCCACCAGACCCCATCCCTTCAGTTTGCCACTGGCTTGTATCAGCCACTGTTCCCCTCTATATTGGGTCACTCCACTTAGTATACAGATATGCTAATTCCTCTCATCTTACAAGCAGAAGTAAAAACCTAAAAACCTATCTTGATCCACTTTCCCTTCTAGAAACCACCCATTTCCCCTCAACCCTTTTCTATATAATTTTATAATTTATAGCAAACTCCTTAAGACTTATATTTTTCAATTCTTTGATTTCTCTCTGGTTATTCTGTCTTAGATCTTCTTCTATGGAGTTCCCATCTCATTCCCAGTGCTATTGTCAAGGTCACAGTGGCCTCTGCTTTGTCATGTCTAGTGGTTAGTACTCAGGCCTCATCTTACTGGACCTATCAGCATGTAACACTCTCTCCTTGAGGGGTTTCTTCACTTAACTTCTATGACCCCATACTCTCCAAAAGTTCCTTTCTAGTTGCTCTTTTCAGGCCCCCTTGCCAACTGCTCCTTGTCTATGCAACTTCTTGGACTTCCCTTTCCTGTCTGCGTGCATTCCCTAGCCATCTCATTCAATCTCGTAGTTTTAAACACCATCTTATCTGTTTGGTCCAGGTGTCTTCTATTTACCTCCAGATCTGTTCTGCAGTTTCCAGCACCCTGGTCTCTGCCTCAGGAGGTTAGCTTGTGTGTACTTTGTCAACAGGCCTCTGTGCTTTCTGCCTCCTTTTGGTCGTGACCATGAGTTAGTGGTGGCAGGGTATTAAAGGGAGAGAGAATGATGGGGCATTTGACCCCTCCTGCAGCCAACTCTCCCTTCCCAAAGCCCTATCAGCCCTACCTCCTCTTTTCTTTTGGTGTTTGGAACACTGAGGGTGTTCAACTATTCTTTGTGTTTACCTATATGTTCACCTCTAAAAATAGTCCCTTTAGAAATAAATCCTCCTTAAAGATTTCTACTTTGGGTATGCCACTGTTTTCTATTGGAATCCTGACGAGTAAGATGCAGATGACTTCCAAATTTATAACCTCATTCAGGTCTCCCTTCAGAACTTGTCTTCTCTATCTAGCAGGCTACAGAGCACCTCCTTGGAGCAAGCTTAAAGAAATCGCAAACTTCTCGTGTCCATTATTGAGCCCCTGATATTCCCCCTCCAGCCCATCCCTGCCTTCTTTCCCATTTTGGTGCATGGCGACGGCATCCTTCCTGCTGCTCGGGCACCTCGCAGTCTCATCAGTCCTTGCTTCCTTGCCCACCTCACATCTGGCTTGGCAGCAAATCCTCCTGGTGCTCCTTTTCACTGGCCACTTCTCATCACCCCATTGCCACTACTCTAGCCCAAGCCACCATCACATCTCATCTGGATCATTGTAGGAGCCTCATAGATGGCCTCCCTGCTTCCTTCCTTCCTGCTTCATCGGCTCCCAACACAGCAGCCAGGGCAGACCTATTTATTTCCGTGGTCAGATCATGTCCCTCTGTGCTCATCAGCCCAGCCTCACTCTGACATACGTGATGGGTCTCTGTCACCTTTCTGACCTCACCTCCTGTGACTCCTGTCTTTGTTGTCTCCACTCCAGCCATCCTGGACCCCTCAGAGTTCTTCCAACAGGCCAGATAAACCCATCTAAACTGGTCATCTCTCTGCCTGCGATGCTCTTTCTCCCAGATAGGCTGGTTTCCTCACTTCCTTCTAACCTTTCACTTATTCATTACTTATTTATTATTTTACTTATGTATTTTGTTTATCATCTTCTCCCTATCAGAATGTATGTTACATGAAGGCAGGGATCTTTGCACCTTGAAGTAGAGTCTGGTACAGAGAAGTTGAATTTTGAATGAATGAAACATTAAAAAGACCTAAATAAATAAAGATACACTATTTTAGTGAATAAGAAAACTCAATATCATGAAGATGTCAATTCTCCTCAACTTATTTATAAATTCAGGGCAATCACAATGGAGTAGTTCGGGATCAATGACAAATTAATTCTAAACATATATTGATTAGCATGGCCTAAGACAAGCTAAGCATTCTTGAAGAAGAATAAGGTGGGAAATTTGCCCTTTCAGATATCAATCCTTTTTAATAAAATTATGGTAATTCAGACTAGGTGGTATTAGGTCAAGTCTAGACAATAGAAAACCCAGAAACAGATCTATGCATATGGAAACTTCATATATGACAGAGGGAGCATTGCAATCATTGGAGAAAGAAAGGATAATTTAATAAATTGCCCTGGAACAATTGGTTTTTCTTATGCAAAAAAAGTAAAATTGCATCCCTCTCTCACACTATTTACATGATTAATGCCAGGTGAATTACACTTAAGTGTGTATGGCAAAACTTTCACATTTTTAGCAGAAAATAAGAGACTGTAACTTTATGGCTTTGGGGTGGAGGGATTACTTTAAAAAGGTAAAAATAGTACTAACAATGAAGATAATATTGATAAATCTGTCTACAGGAAAACGAGGAGCATTTGTTTATTAAGAGACACTACAAAGAAAGTGAAATTATGCATTATACAATAAAACAAGATATCTGAAACAAGTGTAACTGACATGATTATTATTCAGAATACACACAGAACTAAAAATTCATTAGAGAAATACAATTATCGGAAAATGAAAGTCAGTAAAAGGCTTGAACAAAACAGGAGAAACACAAATGACCAATATTCATAGTGATATGTTAATCTCATTGGTAATCAGAAAAATTCAAATCAAATTTACACTAAAAATCACTGGATTGTTTTTAAATTAAAAAGTATAGAACAAAGTGTGAGTGAGGATATAGAGCAAATGCAACACTTACGCATTGCTTGTGGGAATGTCAGCTGGTGCCATCACAGGGAAAACAATTCACATTAGCCTCTAACAGTGAATATGAACATGTGTACCATGAGACCTGTATAGGAAAGTTTATAACAATGTTGTTTAATAAAAAACAACTCCCCTCAAAGAATCACAATTTTAAGAGACTAGAGACAGCCCAGATGTCTATTAACTGTATGAATAAATAAACTGTAGTATATTCATATGATATTTTAAAACAGTGAAAATGGATGAACCATAACGAAACACTGGCTCTCTTTCCAGTCTTACTGGCCTGTGTTGCTCCTGTGCTGGCAGTCATGCAGCTCAGCTCCAGGATGGGACAGCCAGTCCTTCCAGTAACAGCATGGACTTTCAGTCTGGGCCCTTCTCCCTTCCCCTGAAATTTGGCTTCTGATTCATTCTTTTCCTGGCTTTACAATCCTTGAACCCCACCCGCAAAGCAGGCTGTGTGTGTGTGTGTGTGTGTGTCCACTACAGATCTTCCTCGACTTACAATGGGGTCACATCCCTACAAACTCATCGTAAATAGAAAATAGAAGTTGAAAAGCATTTAATACACCTAACCTATTGAACATTATAGCTTAGCCTTGCCTACCTTAAATGTGCTTGGAACACTTAGAGTGGGGCAAAATTACCTAAAATCAGCTAATTCTAAGCCTATTTTATACTAAAGTGTTACGTATCTCATGTCCTTTATGGACAGTGCAAAGCCAAATGGCCGTGTGGGAGCAGAGCGGCCCGTGTAGGGACTGTTTGCCCTTGTAGTGGTGTGGCCGGCTGGGAGCTGCAGCTGCCACTGCCCAGCATCACGAGAGGGTCCCACTGCATATGGCTAACCCAGGAGAAGAGCCAACTTCAAACTCCAAGTACAGTTTCTGCTGAATGTGTATCACTTTTGCACCATCATAAAGTCAAAAAATGGTTCAGCTGAACCATGTAAGTAGGTTAGTGTCTGTAGTGTGGGTTGGCACCTCTAGCCTCCTAGCAGGCTGCAGTCTCCTGGAGGGGACAGACCATGTTATTACCATCTCAGCATTCCCACTGCCCAGGCCTGCACATCCCTAACCTTCAAGAACACAGAACAAAAGATCAGCCTGAGAGAGACCTAACTGGTCCCACCTAACTGAAACAGAAATCAGGTCAAAAGCTTCTTGCCAGAACCAACACCCTCACTGCAAAAGCTGGTGTCTACAGATAAGGAAATGGACAGATGACAAATTAGGAAGTAGAGGCATTGTAAGGGCTTCCTTTGACTAGCAAAACAAAAGCTTACTAGTTAGAAGCACCAGCCTCCCCTGGGGCAGCCAGGCATTTAGAAGACGGTTGCTTTTTGATGCGAGCATCCTGCGATCTTCAGCAGTAACTCTTACAAGAGGTGGTGCTTCCTGGTCTTGAAGGGAGCATAGCGGAAGCTTTTTCCTCCAGTCACCAGGGAATGGAACGTGGCTTACCCATCAGATGGAACCATATAATTGGCAGTGGTGCCTTAGAGCAACTTTTCTCAGCTTGTCCCCTGCACACGCCAGCCACTTACTGGACAGGCTGGGTGAGCCCCACAGTGCTTCGGCACCTGGCATCCGGGGCCCACCCATGGGCCCCCTTTTTCCCAATCAGCCCAGTGTTCATGTTCTGTATCCCTCTGGTGGTGACTAATTTATCATCCCTGTGACTGAGGAGCTGCAGCGAACACAGAGAAACCAAAAATTTTCCTAACTTACGGTAAAAAACTAAAAAGCCAAAATCTAGCCAGTGTATTCCACCATTCAGAACAAAAGCTGGCTCTCATTCCTGCCTCCACACCAGGGTCACCTCATGTGGTAATGTACTCTATGCTTTGCACCAAGGCTCTGTTGAGGGGCAGGGCAAATCCAGACCGCACTGGGCTCACTCACCATGCCTGGGGGTGGGGACTGCATCTCGTGTGTGCCCGCAGGAAGAAGCCCTTTCTTCTCTTAACCACGTTTACTGCTTGCCAGAGGCTGGTATTCCCTTCCCACCCTGTCGCTAGGACAGATCCACAAGGAAGCCTTGGGCTGATTTGTGATAGTTTCCTGCCCCAGCTTCTGCTGGGAACAAGCCCATCTGTAGAATGGCCCTGCTCCCAGAGATCTGTGCCTTCCTGATGGGTGAGCATCCTCTGGCCCGGGGAGTGTCCTGCACCCTGGGGGCCATGACTGCCCAGCCTGCTCTTGGCCTGCCCTCTGGGTTTTTGCTGGGCTGGTTCCTGGTTTCCATGTGTCCCCGGCCTCTGCCTGGTTGCTGACGTCATCCCTGGATGCTGCTGATCCCAGCTTTCAGTCCTGACTCTGGGCTTCAAAACTTAAAGGCTTAGCACTGACAGCAGCCCTGGAGCTGGGCAAGAAGGGATTGTTTTCCATGGGGTGGGGTGTTTCCGTCCAGCCCAATGAGATCTTTGAGCAGCCAGGCTTGACCCACTAGGGTGCCCTGCACATACCCCTGTTTACAGGTGGCCTCAGGCGCTTCTGTTTCAGCACTCCATTCCTTTGGCCCATGGCTACAGAGTTCATTCCGTGGTTATCTCTCATCCTATGCATCGGATTATAGATGATCTTTCTCAGTATTGTTTTCAGCAATGTACTAAGACTTTCAATAACATCCTTCACAGCCTGACTCAGTTCCCAAGGTCCTACCAACTTTATGCCTCCCCCAGAAGTCACCCCTTTACACAACACGCGTGCGCGCGCGCACACACACACACACACACACACACACACACGGAGCCTGCTTTCGGGCAGGGTCCAGAGACTGGTTGCTGAAGCCCTATGCAAGATGAATCAGAAGCCTGCGCCAAAAGTCTGTGTTGTCACTGGGAGTGCTGTTTGTCCCATCCCGAGGCTGAGCTGCATGGCTTGTGGGGATAGGAGTGACACAGGTAAATAGGACAAAGAGAAAGTCAGGATTGTTGAGGAATAAAAGGTGATGGGAATGATCCTATCAATAGCCTGGGAGAAAAGATCACACTTTGAATAATGGGCTTGGGAGCTGTCATGCCTCTTGTTCCCTTGCTTGGCCCCCGGCCCCATTTCTGGCCAGAAACTGAGCAGTCCAGCTCCCTTTCCCCCATAATTCATTCAGGCTACCTACTCATCCCAACATACCTTTTGGCCTGATTCCTATAGCTCAGCTCCAGGTGCTGCCTCAGTCTCCTGGCTGCTCAGCCCTGCTTTGTGCGCCCCATTCCCCCTACCTGGCCCTCTCCCACAGGTGCATCCTGGCACGCAAGCTCCACTCCCTTGCAGCCTGGTCCCAGTGGCGTGTGAGGGCTTCGGGGCTGGGACCCCTTCTATATGTTGCTTTTTTACACTCCATGACACTGAACATGATTCTGAGCACTTACCACATGATTGATTAGTCAATGTTTGTTCATTGACTGATGAACAAATTGTTTATAAACATACTTTCCATCACATAAAGTGGCTTTTTTCAAGGGGTGCTGTTGAGGATCCTTTACACCATAATTTTATTGAGCATTTTCTAAAATTCATATTCTTGAACACCACCATATATCTACTAAATCAGAATTTCTGGGAGTAGAACTCCTGCATTTACACTATAGTGGATAAAGAATGGCCACAAATTCTTTGACATTTCTCCCACTGAGAAGTGGGGGCTGTTTCTTCTCTTGAAATTGGCCTGCAGCTGCTCTGAACAATGAAATGGTGCTCCGCCAGCTCCAGACCTAGCCTGAGTCTCCGGGAGCCCTGCAGCTCGTGGAGAGACCCTGAGACCCCCTGGAGAAGGAGGAGAGCCCAGCTGACCTGGCTCTGCACCCATCCTCTCCAGGAGCATGGGTGAAGCTGTCCTGGATCCCCCAGATGAGATGGCACAGTGACTGAAAACCAGCCGGCGACCCCAGTCAGTCATGGGGCAGAAGTCACCCAGCTGAGCCTTGCCACAATTCCTGACCCACTAAACTGCAAAAGAGAGTAAGATGGTTGTTGCTTTGAGCCTCTAAGTTTGGGAACAGTTTGGTGTATAGTGATAGATAACAAGATAATGCAGATGTCACAAATTCTCCAGATTATTCTTGTGCGTCCTAGAATTTGAGTCATTATTGTAAAGGGATCTGGCATTTAATGAGTAAAATTTTATATTAAAGGGTGGAAAATATAATTCACTTCATAATATGTTATCTACATATTCTGGGGTAAGGAGAAAATGGTAAAACAAAATCTCATCATCTGTGTTGCTGACATTTGTTTATCCAACAGTAGGCCAGTTCTGTCCAGAGCACCAACAAGAGAGGGCCTCCCAGCTCTCCTGAACTTTTCTAGACAATCCAAGTGCCACAGGCAGTGTTAATAAACATTTTCACCCCCATGGAATAAAATTCAGCTTTGGATTTAAAATGTAGTGAGTCCTAACAACATTTGGTTTGGACATGTTTCCTTAGTCAATGCTTCCAGGCCAAAACTGAGAATATTTTCTTTTTTTCTTTTCATTTTTTAAATTTGATTTGGACTCTTGGGAGTGTATTTTAAGTCTGAAACTTGTGGGTTTCCTTCAGGTCTCATAATGAAAACTTTAGGCTTGTAAATCACATGACTGACCACTGCTTTTGCCATATTTTGGGTGGAAACCACAGGATCTTACAAACCCCACTGGGATTAGTGATTTTTGTTTTGGTTTCCCAACAAAGCAGTTTGGATAAATCTGAGACGTTTTTACAGATTCAGCAGTGATTGGTGTGAAACTCCATGTCTTGCTTGGATGCCTCAGCTTAGCTTCAGTGGGTTTGGACGGGTCCAGGTCTTAAAAATGGAACTCTTAGAGCATAAAACCACACAAGCCAAAAATATTTTCCTAAGTGAGTTTAACTAAGCTGGAGCTGCTGGGATCTGTGCCCTCTCTGTGCAAACAAGCAAATGTGCCCCTTCCAACTCGGTTCCCAACCTGCCATCAAGCTCACTGGGTCTGTGTGTCACATGCCAAGCAGAGCTGTCCCTTTAGAACCAAAGTCTGTCCTCCATAGATGCTCTTCAGAGGAGGCAAAAACTCAGTAATTCAAAGTCTGGGAAGAAATTGATTTCACCATTTATTTTTATTTTGTTCATCTGAAAAACAAAGTGTCCAAATGATGGTATCACTTGAGGACAGCTGACAAATAAATATAATCATCCTTAAAGCCAGTGGTTCCAGACAACAAGTCTGGTCCCTGGCAGGGCCGCATCAAGATTGCTTGAGGTGCTGGTTAAAAATACAGATTTCCAGGCAGCCTCACGATTCAGAATGTCTGTGTGGAAGCCCAGGGATCTGTACTTTTAATGAGTTGTTCAAATGAAGGTATGCGTGCAAGTTTAGGAAATATCGGTGTTTAAAGAATATGACACTTCTGCTTTGGGCCAAGATGGAGTCTTAGGGCTTGGGGTCAGCCTCCTGCCTGAAACAACTGAGAAACTAAAAGTATTGGAAAGAGCAGTTTTCAGAGCCTGAGCATCAGGCAGCACAGGACGGGGATCAGTGAGAACAGAACCATGAATTTCCGATGTCCAGGAAAGGAGCCAGACAGCATTTGGTGCATGACACATACATTTACAAAAAGAAGTTATTAAGAAGTGATTTTATTCAACTCTACAAAGAATTCTTACTTGCTTCACAGAAGAGTCATCATACAGGAGAGGTTTGGCTAAATAACCTGAGGTCCTGCCTTCTAGTGGGATAGTCGGCAGTGTAAGTGTGCATATGCTGGTACAGATTAAGGCCAAATAAGTAACGGGTTTACAACATGCTTTTATTTGTGTTTAAAAATAGAGATGTTTACACATTATAATATGCAGAATATTTCTGTAGGAAGCATAAGAGAGTGTGTGGTATGTTGTTTATCTCTCAGGAATAGGCTTGGCAAACTGAGATGGATGGAAGGGAGATTAGTTTAATTGTACACCTTTGGTACTGTTAAAATATCTTTAAATGTTCATATATTTCATTTTAAATAAAAAAGCAAAATAAATGAGTCATCTTAAGGATGTCTTTAATCAGATTGTATTTGATTTTCACAAACTCACCTATTATATATAACTCCAGGAAAACATCAACCTTGTTAAGCAGTTGTTATAATATGCACCAACACAATAATGTATTCTATATGTCATTCACAATTTACTTCATCTTTTATTCATCTGGCATACACACCAAAAAATAACAACAAATTACATCATTATTGTGTTTAAACTTGTCTGAAAAGCAGGTTGTTGTAATTGCCTGTTTATTTGCAAAATATGAGTTTAAAATGATTTGTTTTTAGGATCTGGCACAGTGCCACACACAATGCCCAGCATCAGTTATTTTGTGACATATGAATTCTTGCGGTTGTTTTTAAAATCTACAAAACTGTCCTATTTTAGATTCCTGCGTGTTAGAAGAATACGATGTTTCTAAGGCCCTCATTTTCTGTATGTATGAGTGTATATAAGATAAAGAAAAGCTTCTGGTTCAGAATAAATGTTCTTCCTTTTGGCCATGGCCGAATTCCCCCTGGATGTCCGTATACAGACCTCAGAGTAGAGGGGAGCCCTTCTTAAGGCAAAAGAATAGAGCTACAATGCATTATCTAAAACTGGTATGCAGACAATAAGAATTTTGGAAGTTTGAAGAATTAAGAGGCCCAAAGGATTGATTTAACCAGAGAACCAAAGTAAAAAAAAAAAGTGATTCTGGGACTCAAAATAACTGAGAAATCATTTCCATACTTACAGGCTTCTGCTATCCCATTGTGCTTTCTGACCACAGGACAAACACGGTGAGTTCCTTCTCAAATTCCTGCTCAAAAACATGGGGAATGGAGTTAACTATGGATATGTTTGTGTTTGCTTTTCTTGGCATAAGCCCCACGGAGATACATGGGAAACCAACAGTGTGCCTAGCTGTAAGGTGGGGGGCTGTGAAGAGGGCCCAGAGTGGATGTGGACAGACCGCACAACACCTACACTGTATGGTTATTTCGTATCAGACCATGTGACTGCATTACCCATTTTTTAAATTAAAAAATATTTCTTAAAGTTGATGTTTTCTGTAAACCTTTATGTAACATGCCTATGCCCAGACTGAAGGGATGGAAGTTGCATAAGCTCAGTAAAAACAACAGGAAGCTGAGGCCTAAACCCCACTCCTTCCTCCACTCGTCAGTTTGGGTAAAGAGAGAGCTCAAGAAATTGTCTAAGTGATTTCCTTCTAGCTGCCATTTTCCATGGCTTATGTCACATGAGTCTATAGGTTCTTAGAACATTTTGAAAAGTAAGAGGCAGAATTCTACTTTGGTAATGTTTCCTTTTGGAAGTATTTTGGGCACCTCACTATAGGATCACCTCACTATACATGTTAGGACAACAGAGAAGAGCAAAACAAAGAGGATCTTGGGAGAAAAAGAGATTGTGTGCATGTGTGTGTGCATGTGCATGCACATGTGTGCAGGGAGCTAGGGGAGATGGCAGAGAAGGACTGGAGGTATTTCCCAATGTAAACATCTGAGGGTTAATTCTTGCAAAGCAGCTTTTCTGGTGAAATGTTGCTGACTGTATTTGCAAGTTGATAATATAATTCAATTCTCCTCTGGGCGTTGTGGGTATACTATGATTTTCTTGGTTAAAATGCCTCCCTTCCCATCCCAGAATAGTAGAGTGAATAATTTCATATTGGATACTTTCCCTTTTGGGGAATAATTTAAGCACTACCATATGTCTTATTTTGTCCTTTTACTGTCTCTGTGAACTGCTGGGCTTTGAAAATGCAAAAAGAAAATAAAACAAACACGGAGGAACGCACTGGAAAAGTGTGTGTGCATGTGTGTGTGTTCAGAATCAGTGGTGATTGCCCAATCACTGGGCCACGGCAATTATCCAGGAAGGTCTGAAGATATGCTCCACTGAAGGAGAGTGATAACAACCTTCAGGAACTGTTTAATCCCCAGGAACTAAGATCAGTCTGACGGCAGCTGCACCAGACGGGAAGGAATAGTGATTGAAATTAGACCCCAGGAAGAGTGTGCGAAGTGTGCTTGCTCTCCGCCCCCAGCATCGGGACAGCTCAGGTCGGGCAGTGTTTGCGGTACCTGAGATGGACTCTGGAGTCTTTTCCCTCCCTCAGAGCTTTCTCCGTGGCCCTCCGGGTGAACTGGCGTCTCTTTCCCTCACATTGTGTGGCATTACTGTCCCATGTTCACAGCAAGCTGTCAAATTCCCTGGAGCAGAGGCCTATTTCTGAAGCATCTAAATCAGCCTAGAAGTAATAGCCTGGTTACTTGATTTTTCACAGCTTCTGGCCTTTCCCTTGCACCGAGGAGTTAGGTAGCTAGCTGTATCCACCTCAGACTGTGGAGGTTAAGTACATTACCTCTAACTGGGAGCCACGGGGTTTACCTGAAAGGCACAATGATTCTGTAAGTACACTCGCTTCCGCAAGCCCGACTGTTCAGGAAGCCTCTTTCTGCAGAAGGCTGATGAAATTGCATAAATTATCAAGACATTTATTTCAGAGGCACTGTGAAAAATCAGAGCATTCTTGTCAGGTACCTGTGGCACTTTCAAAACTTGACATAACACTCATTAACATAATCCTGCCAAGGGCAGGTGTCCCCTTCCCTTCCCTTGAATTGGGATGGGCTGGTGAACTGCTTTGACCAATAAAGTATGTAACAGCTTTGGGGTGTGATTTCTAAGGCCAGACCAGGAAAGGCCCTGGTGCCTCGGCTCTCCTCTCAGGATGCTTGCGCTGGGAGGAGCCGGCCGCCGTGGAAGGAGTCTGCCTTTCCCGAGGGTCATGCTGGACAGGCCTCCTGGTCCAGCCCGGCCAAGCTCCCAGCACCAGCCAGTCTCCGCTGCCTGCCATGTGGACAGGCCCTCGTGCATGGGCAGCCCGGCTGAGCCTTCAGAGGGTTGCTTTATCTGACTGCAATGTCCTGACATGTGACTGACTACAAGGTAGCCAAGCCCTCCTGAATCCATAACCCATGAAATCATTAAAAAAATTTTTAACAAATTGGTTTTTGGTTTACACAGAGTTAGGGGTAATTTGCTATTCAGTGCCCATGGGGAAGAACTTTCTCTTCTTTGGCACACCTCCTCATTGTTCCAGCTGCTTATTTTCACCTTAGAGTTTTATACTGTGATTGCTTTCATCCATTTTCCCTTGGGTTTACTTCTTCATACTCCGCACATACACATGTACACAGCCCCATATGCACGGCTACCCACATGCATGCAAACGCAATCACTTGGCTCAGTTTCACTCCCCTATGTGTCTTGGTTCAAACCTAATTTTTTAGCTGATGAAACTTGGATCTGCAAGGATTAAGTTTCTTGCCCAAGGTCACATGGCTAAGCAATGGCCCAGCCGGAGGTAAACCCAAGTCTTCTAACGCCTAGTCCAAGTCCTTTTTCCTCTAATTACTTAAATTTTTCACTGACCTCATAAAATAAAGTGAGTAAATCCTTTTCTAGTCCAGAGGCCATAAACTCTGAAAGTGGCAAACAGACCCTTGGGCCCAGCGCCTTGATTGGCAGTCTGGGGTGACTGGGGGCACGTGGAAGTGCTGCCCTCAGCCGGACTGCCTGATGGGAGGAGAGGAAGAAGGGGAATGTCCAGAAGGCCTGGCCTAGGCTTGCCTTCATCCTCCTCGGCCTACATTCTGAAGGCCACATGCAAACTGTGGTCAGAGTAGGGGCGGGATTCCCGAATATGCTGGAAAAGTGCCACACTCCCCTCTGAAGCTTCTGTTAGACACTTCCTACAAAATCAAAAGTAGTTTAAAATGGTGTCTTGCTTATTTCTGGATTAGATTTAACAGAGATGAGTGACTGGAACACAAGACTGTTAGACAGGACTGGGGCTGGTTAAACATGGGGAATGTGTATCTGTGTGTTTTATCTGCCACACAAAGGCCAGGGCAGGCTGTCATTAAAGCATTGTTGGCCACCCACTGCCGCAGAGTTGCCCCAATTTTTCTAAGCCCTACAGCCTTGTCATTTCATTTGCCTGGTGAAGGAATTAGAGCCAACGAATAAGAAGGCCACTGTCCTCTTGATAGTGGTATGTTTCCAGCCCCTTCGGCTGTCTTGCCAACAACCAGCTTTCCCTCCTCCACCCACCACTACCGCCATTCTACACCAAAGAGTAAAGGATGATTAGAAGTCTTTGACATGAGGTATGGTTTAGTTCAATATGTACTGTTGGTTCTGCAAATATGCTGGTGGGAGGTTGGCTATGCATGTTATATGCCATATGCCACTCTGTTGGCTGGCCTACAGTGGGGAGCCTGAAAAACAAGGGAGGGGAAATGGATAATCTTTCTGCTTTTGAAGCACAGGCTTTAATTTTTAAAAAAAATTGTAATTACAGATTTGATAATCCTTCTTGAATTCCTTACACTGTACACAATTTACCTCTCAAAAAGCAGCAGCAGATTCTATTCACCTCCTCTAATTCATAAAATCACATTCAAATAAATGTACCTCACTCTGTGTGCTTGACATAGTCTGGAAAAGTTATGTGTAAATCGAATTTTTGCAAATTCAGTCATATTTCAAATATCCCCAAGGTGCTTTCCATTTAAACTGGTACAATTTTGTAAAGCAAATAATAATTTTGTAATGCAAATAGTCACTCCCTAACTTTTTTTTCTAAAACATTTTTTTCTAAAAGCAAGATACATCTATAAATAATGGCAGGTGATTAGACTTTATAAGTAATACAATGCAAAATTTTTTTTTGCTATATAACATTAAAAAAAATTAAGGTATCATTGATATACAGTTTCACATAAGAAATATTGTGGTTTCAATATTCACCCATATCATCAAGTCCCCCCCTACGCCCCATTGCAGTCACTGTCCATCAGCATAGTAAGATTCTATAGAGTCAATACAACACAAAATTTTTAAATGTAGATGAAAGTGTTTAGTTTTAGAAATTTAATATAGAAATTTAAAATTTTTAAAGAAGTTTTATCTAAAGTAAAAACTTGTGCCAATTCCGAAGTAAGGCAGATCTAGCCACATGTAGCAAAATATTGAATTTAACCTAAGGATGTAAGAGGACAATTGTGCAAAAATGTAGTACCAAAAAAGCTGATGGCAGCATTGCTTATAATAACAAATAATTGGAAGGAACTTGAAACACCATCAATAGAGAAGTCATTTAAATACAAGCAGGTCATTTACTTCCATGCAATATTATATTCTGCTGTCCAAAGGGGTACAGGTGAGACACCATTTTCACCTACCATGTAGGTGACAGTTTGAAGGTTTGAAATGCCCCTGTTCCTGAGGCAGGAGTTGGGGGTGGGGGAACCACTTGCCCACTGGGTGGTTTTTGCAGGGAGTGTTGATGGTTTGGGTGTCTTCAGGTCGGCCAGTCCACAAATATTCAGGTGACTGAGATGCTATAATCAGTGTTACATCAACTTGAGTTATTTACTTAAGAAATACTCTAAAGGCATTTTCTTAATATATGGCAGATTTGAAAAGAGAGTTTAAAGAACTATACTATTTAATGAGCAAGCATTAAAGTTTAACTTTCCTAAGTTGCTTTTACTGGAAATATCACTTGCTCTTTTTAGGGGAAAATGTATATCCAGCTTGTTTAGAACAAGTTCTACATAAGGCCATTTTATGTATCTTAAAGTTGAGCAATGGTTTTGCTACATTTAGTAATACTCAGTGTTATCTACTTCTTGGGTCTTTTTCAAGGGGAAGGTATGCTTGCTTTCAAATTTTATGTAAGTAAGATAAATTAAGAATAACGTGGCAATTCAGTTTATGGAAATGGACCGTTATTTAAAATATGGCCCTACAGACTTTCATTTGGTTACCAACTTTAATTTTTGTGTGTGTGCACAGCACAGAAAAGTGGAGGTAGGGAATACTCATCAATAATCTCATCATCCAAACTTAATACTTACTCAACATAAACTTAACACTTCTTTTAGCCTATTTCCTTCCAAGAATTTTTCTTAAATTCTAATTTTCTCAGAATTTCTTAGAATTTAAATACGAAATACTACAAACACTTAGAATGTTACAGGTAATAAAATAGGACTCCTGTTTGCTTCAGTACAGCAAATTAGATACCCTGAATACCCTCCACTGAAAACTACTCAAAATAATATCAAAATTAAAAATTCTTTTTAAATGCATCATATAAATGGTGAGAGAGTAAGAAATATTCAGAGGCAAATAAAGTGAAAGCAGAAATCCTGAAAGGAAAGAGTGCTCCGAATGTAACCATCCATGGAGGTGTCTGTAGAGCCCTGCTGGCATTAACCTTAGGGCTTGATGCTGGCATGGGGTAAGGCAGACAGGAGACTGAGCCCAGAGCCCAGCCAAGGTGAGTCTAACAGGAGACCCCATACACAAAGCTAGGACCCCAGTGGGCAGCACCTTCCGTATACAGGTGAACTAGATATAAAACCACCCCACAGATGGGGATTGCAAGGAAACTTGCTTCTCTTGATCATTGTGCTGGATAGAGGAAGAAAAAATAAATCTCTTGAAAATTCTGCACAGGGTTTGTGGTCCAAAATCCATATTATCTGAGGACCAAAAAAACTTCAAACTGAAAATTTGTATTTTAAAGTGGTTTCAGGTTTTAGTTGCTTCTAGGCACTTGGGCAGAAATAAAAGCAATATTCTCTGGAGGAACCCACCTTCAAATCAGGCCTGAAAAAACTCCCACAATTAAACACCAGAGAATCTGATCTGTTTGTCAAAACTCACAAAACACACAAGCAATCAAGACACCATGGGGAATATCCAAGATAAAATACAAGAATTAGACTCCAAATAACATTGGATATTATATCATCAATCAAACATAAAATAAGTATGTGTATGTTTAATTGACAAAAAGTAATAATAGAGGTGATTAAAATATAAAGGAAGAAACTTTAATGATCTTGCAAATTTGTAAAACAGAGAGTTTCTAAAAATGAAAAATATTTTAATTGAAATAAAAACTACAACAGACTGGTAAAACAGAAGATTAAGCACATTAAAAAATAAGCAAACTGGAAGGAATTATTCACAAGGTAAAGAAGGGTGATAAAGGGATGAAAAGGAAGCCAAGAGACTGGGAGGGCAGGTGAAATCCTCGTAGATCTAATGGGCGTTACAGAGGACAGACTCACCTTCACCAGTAATCAGGGAAATGCTAAGTGAAACCCTAGTAGGATGCCATCTTACCTTTTTCATCTTGGTGAAATTCATGATACCAAGTTCTGGCAAAGATATAGACAAACAGAACTATCATACTACCCTGGTAGTGGGGTGTAAGTGGCTTTAACTGCTTCAGAAAGAAACTCAGTAGTATCTAGAAAAACTGAGGATTAATCTGGATGCCTACCCTAGAAACATTCTCATTCATATGCCCAAGAAAATATGTATAAAGATGTTCATCATCATCATACTGCTTTTACTAGCAAAGTAGGGAGAACAACCTAACCATTACACATTGTTTTTTGCAAATCACTGCATAACCTCATTCTGCAGGAAAGGAACACATAACTAGAATCTAGTCATTCAGAAAGTCCCAGAACAAGTCCTGCCTTGCTCACTTTGCAAGGCTGCAAAGGCACCCAGGAAGAGTGAAAGGTAGGACTGGGGGAGCTCTTCTGGGGATCATTAGTTATTCACTCATTCACTCATTCAGTAATTACTGCAGGTCTTTTCTTTAGCAGGTGCTAATAGTTTAAAGGACTCACCTCCCCAAGCTAGAGTCAGTTCTAACTTTTGGGGTGTGATGATACTCAATCTGTGCATCCTCAAACCTGCTATTTCTCCCTCTGAATCTCAGCATTTTGGTGATTGTACTGCACTTCAGACCTCCCACTACGGAGAGTCCGAGTCAATGCAGGAAGAGCACAGCTCATTCTACTTTTTTGCTGTGAAGGAAAGGTGGAAGCCATTTGAGACCCTCCCTTCCACCCAGAGCAGGCTCCACTCAGCTCTGGTACTGCCTGATGACTCTGGCTAGTCTGTCTGTCTCAGCTCCCAGGTCTCATGTTCAATAGCAGCCGCTTGGTTATTAATAATACACATGTAATGAAATGAAATTCTTTGCAATGGTGTTTAAATTGAGAGAGAAATTCCTCACAGCCCAACCATGAATTTTAGTTGGTTAATGGCCAGAATGACTCTCTACACCTTCTCAGGTACACAGCACCCACACAATGTACTACTAGTTAATAGTAAAGATTTCTTGAAAATGAATAAATATATGTGAATGGATATCTTACAGAAAATTTTGGGAATTACTTTTAAATTTTATTTACCAGTGTGTTCCCTTGTTGTTGTAAGATGCTAATTCTGAGGTCATTTCATGGGACAGATAGCTCTAACTGGAAATCTACAGAGAGGAATTGGGTAGGTGGAACAAAAGATATGCTATACATGGTCGAAGCCTAGGTGGAGATACTGAGAAGCACTTTGTCCTATAGCAATAAAGCTTGGTATTTATCTTTATGATTCTATATAATTAGCCGCCTCTAGCAAAATAAGATACAGTATCTCCTGAATCGATGTATCCATATACTTGAATGTACTCTCAAATAGGCCCATTCAAAGCATTTTTAAAACTTTAATTTTCTGATATTAGATCTCATTTTTAATTAAAGCTTAACTTCCACTCTTCCTTGTATCTCCACAGAAGGATTAGGCCAGGCCACATCACATCTGGCTGGGTTTGTGACATCTCAGGGATCCATGAATGACAAGCTATATTAGAACTGGGGTTGTGTGCAGTCATCCTGAAATTAGAAGCTGAATGTTCCCTTCCCAGTGGCGTGGGGTCAGGGTAAACAGGTCATCAAACACAGCACCATTTCTGCTTTCTTCTTTTCCCAGAATCTGCTTCACAAAAATTCAGAACCAGAATCTAGTGGCATTCTCTAATAAGTAACGTGTAATTGAAGCAAAGCTATTTCTCTTAACATTGGTTATGAAAAGGGCAAGGGAAGAGTCTGGAATGGGTGTGAGGGAGAATCAGAGACAGAGGGCACTGGGAGTTCACCAACGGGAGTAGTGGCCTCATGCCCTGCCGGACAGATCCACGGAAAGGCAAGGTCATGGGCCTTGTCTATTGGAGTTCCACTAATAAGCTGAAAAACATGCACACTAGTGAGTTCACACAGAAGTTCAGACATTCTTGGGGCATTACGGAAATGTATTTTGAAAACATACAATAAGATCATTAAGGAGCTGGTTTGTCAGTAAGCAGCAGCCTAGGCCCTGGGACCGTGGGAGCCTTTCTGGAAACCACAGTTGTGACTGCGGGTCGTGGAGGGATGCTTGCCCCCTGTGAACACGGCTGTCTGTGTCGGATCCGTGAAACCAGCCAGGCATCTCAGGGCTGTCTTCTTTTCCATTGAGACTGCTGCCAAGAGGGCTGTGTCCAGCAAGAACCCCTGGGGTCATATTTGGGCTCCTGGAATCCCTGGGCTTCTGCCTCTTTCAGGGACAAGGTGCTGGAAAATGGTAAGGAGAAAAACAGACATCCCAAAAGATTTAGTTGCAGGAGACAGAGACCTACAGATAGACACTAAATGGCACCATGAGATAATACAAGTGGAAAAGTTTGTAAACATTTGAAGTGCTACAACAGTAAAAGCTAATACAATTGCCATATTATAGCATGGCTTAGTGGACCCACCAACTAGCCGTGGATAAGCTGGTCCTTAAAAAGAGCACTAAGAGTACCATCTTTTCTTAGCATTCCTGATCCATAATTCAGCCTTGGGGAAATTCAGCTAGACTTTGTGATGCACAATGGTTGGTAATGTGCAAATGGAATCAGAGACCTTTATTTCTTGACATTGGTTATGGTCAGATAAGAAACAAGAGAATAGAAAGTGGCACCTAATAATTCACATTAGTACGCATCACTTTATACTTTCCAAAACATTTTCGCCTTGTAGCCTCAGAACTGTGGGAATATGTAGGGATTTTTACTTCCATTTTCAAGGCAAGGAAACCAAGGCTCAGAGAGGTGGCGTGGCTCATCTCCAGGTCTCACAGGTCTGATAAGCCAATGTATCATGGCTGCGAAGTAAGCGGCCTCTAGGAAACTGCAGAAACATGGCAGGATTTAGTTCTAAGCCCAGAAAGTTAAACAGTTGAAATGCAGCAGCATAGAGGCCAAAGTCCTTTCTATATTTGCAGTTCCTGACATCCTGAAAAGTGTGCCTGGGGATTGGGTGGGTTTGATTTTGCCTTGCCCACATTTAAGTCTCACCTGCTGTACCTTCTCTTTCAGAACCACATGCTCTTGAATAATCTGCACAAAGGAGAACTTCCTCCAGTATCAGTGTAGCTGCAACATGTTAATATTTAGCACACTCAGCACTTTCCACCTAGATGTTATCTCATTAACCTTCCATGTTCCAGCCAGGCATGTGCTACATGCAATGTTGCTATAGCCTCCATTGCTCTAGGAAAACAGTCAGTTCTTCTCTGGGCCCCCGGGGATGAGGTCCTTTGGCTCCATAGCTGAGTTGTAGGCCTGAGGCTGGGGGTTCCTTTTAAAGGCAATGACTATAGTACAGGGGCATATACCAGCTACCACTATATCCTGGGTGTGGTATTTAGAAGGTCTCTTATTGCTATAAAAAGGAGTATTTGCTTCTCTATAATAATACTGAGTAATATATAAATACCTGTTACTTATCTTTACAACAATATTGGAAAAAGATATTATTATCCTGTTTTTATAGGAAACGGAGACTCTGAGAGATGAAACAGCTTGCCCAAAGACACGCTGCTGTCAGGTGGCCCAGTTGGCTGCATGCCCATGTCTGGGTGGCTCACAGCCAAGATGCAAGGTGGTGGCATCCCATGTGGGGGCTTGTTCCATGCTTTGAGCTCATGAGCTAAAGGGAAGAGTGGGGACCCAAACAGCACAGTCTTCTAGGCACCACTCCTTCCCTCCATTGACAGCAAGCCCCAGGTGGGAGCAGAGGGAAGGTGTAAAGGGAAGGGGATAAGGCAGCAGCATCCATACAGCTCCTTGCAGCTTGCAGAGCTCACCTGACATCAGGAAGGTCTTGCAAAGACCAGAGGCTGTTTCCAGGGTTCCATGCACTGTCAGAGAGCATGTGGCCCCACACAGCAGAGAATCAGGTGGGGGGTGAAGGAAACCTCAAAAGCCAGATGAAAGGTAGAGAGAGGAGAGGAGTTGGGCATCCATGCAAAGAGGATAGCGGGGCTCGAGAGAACCTGCTTCACTCCTGCTGCCCACGCCTGTCAGCTCATGCTGTTTCAGATCTCAGTAGAAATGCCTCCTATGACCAGAAGAGTACTTGTTTATTTGTGAAAAAATGAGCATTTGAAAATCTTTCCTACCAAATTTATAAGGAAAAGAAGTGCCCCCACACAACTTCAATAAAATGAGGTGGTAATGTGCACATAATCAAGTCAATAAGAACAAACCTTCTGAAACTGATTTTAATATACCTTTATTACATTTACATTAGCTCCTGGGGTTAATGTGAGAGTCTTGCTAATAACAGTTTTTATATAAAATCAGTTGTAAGGGAAGAGGTAGTTATTGTCTCAGGTTAATTATGATTCATGCCATAATTTCAAAGCTAGTAAGTCAACTAGTAATATCATTTGTTTGAATAGTTCCCATAACCCAGGCCTTGGACTCAGGAATGGGAGACTCTAAGTGGAGCTGCTCCACACCCAGCTGCCTGGTGACTTGCATACTTAGTGTTGACATGGTCAGAGGAACTGATCAAATCCAATACTCATTTGTACATTCTTCCATGGAAAAGTGAATTCAGATTAGGATCAGACTTTCTAATAAACACCTTCCCTGGGGCTACATTTCTCATGCAATGTCCTCATTCTGGGCTTGTGAATAATTAGAGAGCTCTGATAAGTATATGTGTTCACTGTAAATTATAAACCGGATGTCACCCTCACATTTTGGCCTGATAGTGCTGGAACAGGTATTTCCAGCCTTGTTGGATCAAACTTACAACCTAATGAATACTTTTGGAGGTCTGGTACTAATTCTTCATCTGCTTAAATTTAGTAGCTTTCCTTCTGTAGATTACCATAAAATTACCAACTTCACATAGTCGTTCGGTTATTCCATTGCCTTAAGGAAGTGAATAATAAACTGCTTAAAGACTCATGTTTTCCATTTTTGTCTCATTCCAAAGGGACAGACTCTCATCCTCAGTAGCTTATGTCAGGGTTTTATCATCCCAAAAGGCAAATTCCTCCTTAAAGCCAGGCCAAAGTTGCTCCTGGTTTAATCCAATTTCCTTTTCCAGTTCGGACTTCAAAAATCATGGGGGATAACTGATATCCCACCCATAAAACCCTCCATAAACTTGAAAACTGCAACCAGGTTTACTCGTAGGGTTCTCTTCCATGAGAAAAAACTTAATTCCTTTTTACTTTCCATTTCAACTCTATTTCCCTCAGCAGAGGGCTTCTAAATCCCCTCTGGCTTCTTGCCATTTTTACTGAGCATGATGATATACTGATAGGATGCATTCAGAGGTGGATTCTCTCTCAGTGAAAGTCTGCAGGCAGGGCTACTCCAGCCCGCCCACACGGTGAAGGTGGCTCTGCGATCTTTTGCATGTTGGGGACATCCCCCTTTTGTTGCAAGATGTCTGTAACAGTCCCAGATATCCCATGTGATACGATAATGCCTGGTGAAAAGAGATGTTTCCTCTCACAGTCTCTACATGCTACAAGAAAAGCCTTCTCCTGAATCTCCCCAGATGACTGACTGTCAGATCTCAGTGGCTAGAATTGGACTACAGGCCAGGGGAACGGGACTCCCAAGATTGCCCAGACAGGCCCCCATTCCTGCCCCAGTCCAGTCCAGCAAGAGGACTTACTTCTTCAGAATGTAGCTTTGCAGAAAATGAAGCTTCAAACAAAATTAAGGCTCCACCAACAAGGATAAATTGGGAAGGTGTATAAAGGATAAAATCTTCTTGGATTCATCACTGGAGCTCTATAGGCATGGTTTTATATGGGAATACAATCCTCCTCTTATAAACCAATAAGAAAAAGATAAATATTCCAATAAACACCCAGGCAAGAGTCATGAATAAGCAATTCAGGGCAATAAATCATATAAAATAGGGTGAGATTCTTTAACAATCAAAGAAAGAATAAAGGCTGTTAGGTGGGTCATCAACTGTTTGCCACAGGTGAGCAAAAATGGGGAGAGAACTATTCTCCACATAGTTCACAAACTTAACAGTAACACCACAAAACAAGTGATTATTCAGAGCTCACTAAATGACAGGTCCCATGAGAACTAGGAAGCTCCCAAAGAGGAACACCACAGGTCTGTGACCTGCAGAACTAGCAAGCAGATGGGGAGAAGACACATGTCATATCATCTCAAAATTGTACGGCAAGTATTTTGGTAAGAGAGAGGCACACAGTTCTGGAAGCACAGAGAAGGATCTCTTAGCTCAACCGAGGGGTACGATTCCTGGGGAGAGGCCAGGAGGGCTGGCTGCAAGTACTCAGAATGAATTAGGCAAAGAAAACGAGACTCGGAAGGAACTATGAGGTCTGTGACTCTTGATTTTCTAATCTTTGTAGAGTATTTTATGTGTTATTATTATGGCTCATCTAAAGTTGATGAAATAGAAAGTCCTTTCAAGACTCGAGGGTGGTGTGCATTTCAAGGGTCATTTCCCATAAGTTCATTTTTTCATATTTTGTATCTAGATGAAATCCATTTTATGATCAGTGAATTCCATTTTTAAACAAGGAAGCCACTCATCCAGTAGGAAAAATGTGTGAGGGAGTGAAAAATGAATGCTGTTCTGATGTCACTGGCTCTGCAAATGTGCTTGTTTTCAAGTATTACAACTTCAGTAATTTGGACTGAGGGAGAATCAGTCAGAATGAGTTGAAGTCTGTCAGAATTTTTTCATTAATTTTACTTACGTGTATCTTAAGATAGCAAAGAGTTGCTTATGAGGAATGTGTGTTCAACAGATGAGAATGATTTTCTTAGCATACTTACTGCCTCCCTAAAAGTGCTCATCAAATGGCAAGAGACAATGCAAAGCAAGCTATTCTTTCCTCCTGTATGTCTTTTTTTTAACATAGTTTACAATTTAGAAAAAGTTTGCTTTAGCAGATGTAAAGTTTAGCCTGGTCTCTGTTGGATTTATTAGAGAATTATGGATCTATAAATAATCATTGCTTTTTAAAATCTTCTTAGATCCATCACTGGAGATCTTTAGGCATGCTTCCATATGAGAATACAATCCTCCTCTTACAAACCCATAATAAAAAACAAATATTCCAATAAACACCCAGGCAAAAGTCATGAGCAGTCAATTCAGGGCAATAAATCATATAAAATAGGATGAGATTATTTAACAATCAGAGAAATTAAAGTTACAGCAAGATATCACCAAATAAGCAAAATTTTATGTAAAAAGATTATCAATAAAGTGCTAATGCCCAGGGCTGCTGAGGGTGTGAAGAAATGAGCATTAATATCTTATTCTCTATACAAAGATGTATGTATAAGGATGTTCATTCTAGCACTGTTTTAGTACAAAATTTCAAAACAGTTTAAATGCCCATCAGTAGAGAATAGAATTAAATAACTATATAGTCATCCAATGAAATATTATACATCTGCTGAAAAGAATGAGGTATATATGTATATACTTATTCTTTAAAATCTGAAGATGTATGACATAAATAAAACAAGATACAGTACAGAATAAAAGTCACCTACATGTACATATATGGAGATATTAGTAATTACATTTTCTAGAAGGACATATGGGAAACTGTTATAGTAGTTAGAATGGTTCCCTTTGGAGAAAAGGACTAGAAGTAAAGGATGGATGACTTTTCACTTTATACCTTTCTGTATGGTTTGAATCTGTGTAAGAATTGACTTATTTTAAAACATGAAATTTTTTTTTTTAAGTAGAGGCTATATCTTCATAGTTTGACATAGAAAAATATCTGCACTATAATAAGAAAAAGAACAGGTATAGAATAATCAGAATGCTATGAGCCTGTTAATGATTCATTTACATACAAATACAGATGTAGACCTATATGGTGTTTGTATTAAAAAGTTTGGAGGGAAAAACCCTTAACTATTTTCATTGTGGTTACCTCCTCAGCAGAATAAAGTGTTGAGATTGCAGAAACCTTCACTTTCTCTGTACTGTTTAATTTTGCACAGTGCTATTGAATTATCAGAGGAAAAACAACAATAAATTTTCCAACTTGGGGGAAAAGTAAAAAAGGAAAGACACCCAGTTGGCCTCCTTTTGCATGAAGTGCCTCCTGTCGGCTCTATGCAAAAAAACAAGCATTTGGCTTGATCTCTCACCTGGCTCTCCTAAGCTTACTCTCACTTATTTGACTTGTAGTCAGAGTGAGATAGGTGAGAAATTTCACCTCTGATCCAACTTATCTACCCAGTCTTACCCAACTAGAAAAACTGGAAAATAAAAATAAAAAACAGAACATTCAAACAAGATGCTGAAAACTAGCCCAACCTACAAATGAAATCGACGTGTTTTAGTGTACCACAGGCTTGTGCAAGGAGCAAGCAGCCCCCTGAAAGGAAGGCTCTGGAAATGAAAGGCAACTAACCATCATGGGTCTGTGATGAATACCGCTTAGAAAATTGGGAGACCCCAAGATGTTTGTTAACTCAAATTTGCTCTGATTTTATTAAGAAAATGCTATGAAAATCCAATCCCAGCCATTGCTCCTTTCAATTACTCATCTCAGGATCTCAAAACACTTAAATGTCACTGTCTTACATCATGACTGTACAATAATGGGTGTGAATTGCTGTGGGAGACCAATAGTACCTGTGTTGACACATTTGTCCAGCACTTCTCCCTACCCCTCCTGGGTCTCTGACAAAGAGGATACGATTCTTGTCACTGGTGAGAATCACTATTAGGACTATTAGGGTAAGGAAAGGCGGCTTAGATGCATCCCAGTGCTGGAGGACAGTTTAGTAAAGAGGAACACCAGTTGAAATCAGAAATCAGGTTCCCACTCCATTCAGGCAAACAGGAAGAGGAGACTGATCAGATCCACACATAGGGAAGGGCCCCAGAAGAGGCTTCCAGAGCCAAGGCAACAATTTAACCTACAGAGCAGCAGTTCTTTGCCATTTGGTTGAATTTCCTTATTACTCTAGTTACAGGCCATTCCATATGCTGGCCCACAAAACAAGAGCAGTTCTCCTTATAAGTGAAGAAAACTGTGTCCTCCCGAAGAGAAATGCTGAGGTGCTCACCCCCAAACCTCAGAACGTGTCCTTATTTGGAAATAAGATCTTCACAGTTTCATCAAGTTAAAATAAGGCCCTTGGGGCCCTAATCCCATAAAAGGGTGTCCTTTATAAAATGAGGAAATTTGGATACAGAGACACACACACACACACAGAGGGGAGAAGACGTGAAGACAGGGAGAACATGTGAGAAGACTGGACGGGGTGAGGTGTCCACAGCCCAGAACCACCCAAGACCACCAGAAGCTAGCAGAGCAGCCGGCACCAGATCCTTCCCCTGTGCCCTCCGAGGGAGCAAGGCCCTGCTAGCACTGTAATTTTGGACTTAGGGCCTCCAAAACTGCAACACAGTAAATTCTTATCTATCATCTAGATATCCACCCAGTTTATATACTTTGTTACGGCCACTTTAGGAAACGAATACATTTACTCAAGTCACATGTCCTTCCTTAACAATGGTCAGGAAAATGAAGGGCGAAACCTCAGCCTCTTTCAGCCTGGGATGTTTGCATGTCAGAGTAGGTACCAGGAGTCCATGGCTTTTCCAGTGTGGTGGGTTTTTCTGGGAACACTCAGCCGGGAGGTAGTTCTTCTCTTGGGGGATGCAGACAGCCAGGAAAGCCCACTGTCTGCGGCAGGGCAGGGGAGGGGCACAGAGCCCCGCCAGGCTGGCAGGGAGCACACCAGCCCAGTGTGGAGCATGGCGGGGCTCTGCGCAGGAGCCAACGCTGTACCCAGCTGTTGCAGTCCCCCCTCTGCCCAAATGGAGGCAGGGACAGTGATCCAGCTCCCAAAAGGGCATAAAGCCCTGAAACCAGGCAGCGACCTTCTAGTGCCAAGCATGGAGATAGGAACCAGGAGCAAGAGGGTTCAGGAGAAAACAGAACCTGAAAATCTCAAGAATACCAGGAACTAAACCCTATCTGGTCAAGGAAGTTTTGTTCTTAACTTTTTGTTTCTTGTTTCTTTTTATTTACTTTTAAGCTTTCTTAGAGGGGAAAAATTAGCACTAAAATGGGAACCTCACTACATAATTTTCGTATGTATTTTTGTGAGAATATAATATGCCTGTCTATGTGTGTCATTCATTCTGTTATATGGATTCAGTTCTCACCTCATCCTTTGGTTGTCTCTTTGAAGCCGAGAAATAGAAACAAAAATCCTCAGATGTCATTAAGGAGACGGCTGGACCAAGCAGCCCCCACGTGCCGGCAGCCCTGAGAGAGCAGACCGGCCTGACGCTGCCTCGGCGAGAAGGGCTCCTGGCCGCCTGGGACTGCCGCTCAGGCCCGCCCCGTGACACAGAGGCCTGGCCCCAGCCTGTGTTTTCATTCATCCTAAAGCCCAGCTCTTCCCCTCTTTGTCTTAATAGCAGGCCAGGGCAGGCAGGGAGGGGGCTGACATCATAGGATCCTAGCGGACAGGGTTACAAAGTTAGGGTAATCCCCCTATTTACCTCACCGTAAAAAAGGCTTCTTTTGTAAAAAAAAAAAAAAAGAAAAGTGAAAAGTGCAGGTTACTTGTTTTGAAGAATTTGAACAGCCGCAGTGTTTTTCTGGGGACTCAGTTTCAAAATCAACACGCTTGACACCTGTCTGAGAAAGGAAGCATGGCGTCAGCTTTGTCATCAGCCTTCCTAGCAGCGCCAAGGTGACGTGGAAAATTCTCCTGGCCCTGCCGTTCCCACAGCCCTGCCTGTCCCCTGCCGTCCCCACCTCGGTCCCTGCCGTCCCCACGCCCTCGCCGCCCCCTGCTCCAGGCCCCACCTGGTCCGGCACCCCAGATGTTGGGAGGGAAGGAAGGAAGGTCACCTTGTTTGTACATTTGGTTGTCTTACTGCTGCCAGGCTGGTAAAATTGTTTTTCTGAGAACTTCTTGTTTATCTGGGTTTTAAATACTTATTATGCTTTTTTTTTTTCTGAGGGGTGAGAGAGAAGCAAACTTTCCACAGTGTTCACTGTCACGGATTTTTCCTTTGCCGTACAATCGCGCGGCACCAAGGCGGTCCTAAAAGGCGTGATTTATTTATAAACATAGCTGGAAATATTTTAAAAATAAAAAATGCCAAGGGTGGGGCTGGGTCCTGGCCAAGCCCTGAGCAGAAGCTGTTGACTCTGGAGGCCGGGGAGCCTGCGAGGGAGCTGGGGCCGCTCGGACCACTCGGAGGACAGGCCCCCGCGCGGCCTCCACCCTGGGCGCGCTGACCCCGGCCGCCGGCGCGGGCGAGGCGCTCCAGGCCCCAACTGCGGGGCCCACCCGGCGGCCGCCCCCACCTCCCCGGGCTTCTCTTGGGCCTCCCGCCGCGCCGCCTCGGCCCGGGGGGCCGCAGAGGGAGACGCGCCGGGCGCCGCCGCACCGGGGAGGCGCTACCCGGACCCCGCGCGCCGCGGCCCGCCGCCCTCCCCTCTCTGCTCGTCCTCGCGCCTGCGTCCCCGTCCGAGCGCTTCGCAGGTGCCTCGGGAGCGGGCAAGGAGAGGGTCCGGGCAAAGGGCACCGACGTGGGAACGGAGAACCGGGGAGACGAAGCGAGGGGCAGAGGGCAAGCGGGAAGAGCTCGGAGAGGCGCTGAGCAGAAGCAAAGGTGATGCCTAGCGCCAGGCACAGCACACACAGCGGGCAAAGTGGGGAGGGTGAGACGCGGGCATGTCCTCCGCAGAGGAGCAATTCAAAACACGGAGAACCGTGAGAAACCTGAAAACAAACAAACTTAGAAGCCCGAACAGGAAAGGAAAGAGCCAAATGGAAGAAATAGAACCCTGAACCGGAAGGACGTCTGAACGAGAAACGCGATTGAGGGAAGGAACAGAGGAGCCTTTGTGGGGTGTCTGTAGACTAAAGGGAAAACGACAGAACGTAGGGAATCCAGGGGTGTTTATTCCATGCACCTGGCAAACAAAAAATTCATTATTTTTTAATCATGGAGGAAATACCACTAAGAACGCTGGGCCTTTCATGCTATCAGCCTGTCTCTCATTTTAATCCCTTTGGACTCTTTCAAAAAAGCATAAGGAAACTAGCATGACGAAAACCACATTTCCACCCAGATGACTGGTATATAAAGTTTTATTTTAGAGAGAGAAGTTCTCATATCCCTTAGAGTTCAAGCTGGGTTACCTGTCCGGGATGATGTATGATCCCACACTTTTTAGTCCTTATAAATGCCAGGGTAAATGACAAAATATTTTGGTCCCTGAAAAATATAGATAAAAAAATGAAATAATTATTTGCATCACTCCCATTTCAGAAGGCTGCCTTACTATTAGTGAGTTAGGGGTTGCCTTGTAAGTTTAAATAATTTAACAGATTGAATAATAAAAAGAATGTAAGTAAAGCATAAACTAATCATCACAACACATCCCCAAGAGGAGTAAAGATAAGTTATTTCATTACTGCAAATTGCTGTTACTAAACATCATGATAAATTACCAAAAAGATGCCTCTCCGCCCTCTTCTATAATTTCAGGTTATTAATTTTATTCACATACAAGTAATTCTTCCTTAATGAGGAAACAGGAAAAAAAAAATGCAGTAGATAAAATGCTCAAATTGAGGCTGAAGTAAATGAAAAAAGATAACAGAAACAAATAACATTCGCAGCTTTTAGCCCCATAATAAGCTCTTATTTATTTAGACCCTATTAATTTGGCATTTATAATAACTTGATTGGGATTTGGACAGAAATGTTCCTTCATTTAGCAAACCCTGTCCTGCTAAGAGGTGCAGAAGAATGATGTAAATAAGATTATAAGTAGACTGAAATACATCTTTGAGCACTTCAGGCAATCTCATATATATTAATAATTAATATAAGAATACATATCATTCCTATCCAATAATTATCTGGTAATTCAGAAGGAATTTGTTAGGTCACCCTGAAGAGTAGGGAGGGATGAGTTTATCACTAAATAGCTCCATGACCATAGGCAAGGCACTTAACATTTTTCCACCCTAATTTTTCTTACCTGTAAAATTAGGTTGATGATATGAACTCTGCCAGTTCTGAGAGGTTGTTATAAGCATGAAATGAGAGAATAGGTTGGAATCCATTCTGAAATTCATAAGGTATCAAGAAAATCCATTTTATTTAAAATGAATTTAAAATTCATCATTTTCACTAATTCAGTCTGGCCTTCTCTTCAGCTGTCTACACCAGTGAGGTTTCTATGCTATATTCAGCTTTAGTGAAAGGAAATTCCCTAATGGATTGGCATGTGTGAGTGTGAGTGTGTGTGTGTGTGTGTGTGTGTGTGTGTGTGTGTGTCTATATGTGAGACACACACACATATATATACATACACATATGGATATAAACATTTGTCTATCTTTCCACTCCTCCTATCCCCAATGATCTTTGGAGCCATTCTTGGTATTCTGAGTACACTAAATATATTTAGCATGACATAACTGAAGAAAGTTATTACGTGTACATGAAAGAGTCTAGGTGTTGGAGACTGACAGGTTTGAGTTCAAATTCACAATCTTCAAAAACAGATGACTTAGCCTAAACAATGATCACTGAGCCCCAGGTTTCTGGTGTGTAAAAACAGATAATAATACCAATTATACTGGACTTTTAACATGCTATTTCAGGAAAGCTAATATACACAGCAGTGCTTAGCACAGAGTAGGCACACCACAGTGATAATGATTAGTAATATGAAAGATAAGTTGTCTTGAAGTGATATTTGCATTGGAGAAATTACTCAAGACTCCTCAATTTAAATCTGACTCCTGTTAAAATTTAGCTCCTAAATATGAAACCAAATAGAGAGTCATAATTACAGTGTCCTGTATGGCTTCTTGTTTTGTTTTGTTTTTTTTACACAAAGACAACCTATATTGCTTTTGGTGAAATGAATGTTGCAAAATATTAAAATAATGCTTTCTCAATTCTAAGACTCCTGCTTTCTCACATTTGAATGTTTCGGAAGTCAGAATGAGCATTACAGTAATTGTCAAAATAAACATGCCAACTGTTAGGTAAAGAAGTTGCTAAGAGGAATTGTCATTTGCTTGTTATGGGTAAATTTAGCCAAATCGTTCAGAGTGAAGAATTTTCAAAGCGAGGAGATACTGGTGTTTATGCTTTAGTCACATGCAAAACATCTGTCTGTCAAGCTCTTTCAAGGGAAGTTGCTGAACTTCCTGCAAGATGTAATCAATTAAAGAAAAAAAATGTAAGATTCTAAATCAGGGGTGTTACAGAGATCAAACTCACAGGCACTTTAATGAAAGTGTCATCTCTGCTTGGAAACAACTTTCAATGTTCTAGTGAAGACAAGGACTCTTTAGAATATGAGTGAAGATAGTGGGGAATTGGGGAATTATATGAATAAAATAGGTGCTATTTGCTGGTAAAAAAAATTGTATATATTTAATGTTGCATTCCTTTTTTCTCTCTCTGAATAAAACTATATTTTAATTAGATTAATCTCCTCCCTTCCATCTGACAGCAGGGAAAGCATCTAGTTTTTAAAATCACTTAAAAACAGGGTTAAATATAATTAAATGTACACTTAAGATGTCTGTACTTTACTGTATGTATGTTATACTTCAATAAGACATTTAAAAATTACAGATATATGTGCCTATGCATTTAGCTTGAATAATTAAAGATTTATCAAAATATAAAGTTGCAGCTTTCGAACTAGTAAGTATAACCATTTATAGAACATGCTTTTCAGCTAAGTGGTGCTTTATAAATGACATATAATAATAATAATAATAGCTAGCATTGATTAAACATTTACTATGTGCCAGATACTTTCAAAGGGTGTACAAACTATCTCATTGACTCTTTTAAAGATCTTAAAAGGTGGGTATTACTATCCTGACGATATGAGGTGGGTGCTATTATCTTTACAAATGAGGAAACTCATATAATAAGGCACATTTAAGTAAGTTACTTTCATGAGGTGACACAGCCAGAAAGTAGTCAGGAAAAAATGACAATCTGATTCCAAAGGCTTGCTGTTATGTACCTCTACAGTATCCCTCAAAAAATGCACACAGTAGGTTCTGTTGTCCTTATTTCCCAGATGGGTACCCTAAAACTCAGAGAGGTCAGGTAGCTTGCTGTAACCTAACCTCACACAGTTGTGGGGGGCAGAGCCGGGGTTCCTACCTGGGCCTGTCTCCAAAGGTCCTGCTGGCTCCTCTACAGCAGACAGTGTGATGCCCGTCTTGGGGAGGCCAGGTTCTTCAGACATGGTGTTCTTAACGCCACATTGCTGTATAGTCTAAGAGTGAGGACAGGGGTGGGGGAAATGGGGCAGAGAAGGAAACCAAAGGAGCAGCTCTTAGAAGTTTAATGGAGTTGCCATCTTCAATCCTAGCACTCCAGAAATTGGAATTTTCCTCCTCAAGTGACTTGTACTTACTCGGACTGAGAGCTGTTTTCAATGAAATTTAGTTCACACCCATTGGGATATTATGCCATCAAGTTTCTCTAAATTGGAAATGCATTTTCCTTTCTCCCCATCACCTTCCTAGCTGCCCATGTACACCTACCCTCCTTGAGAGAAAAGACAACAGAAAAACAACACAGCATTTTAAGAACTACATATATTCTTCAAACATAGGGACTCTACAGGGGCAGTCACTGCTGTCTTATTCAAAGAGGGACTGACTGGGGGTCCCAAGCTGTGCTCCTGGGTGCCAGTCTGGAAGCTTAGGCCTATTTAGCTTCTTCTATGACTTGCCATTCATAAATCAGCCATTTATGCCATTTAGAAATTTTAAATTTCAACTATACCAAATAAAAAAATGTTGGTTTCAACAATAATTTGGGGATTGCCATTTCAGTTGGCTGCCCTTTTTGTTATTAGGAACTTGAAATAATGATTGGGGCCACCTCCACTGCCTGGGAATTAAAACTTCCTTTCCCACCTGAAGACATTCACGATAATGTCCTAGGAACTTACAAGGGAAAGTAAGGTCTCTTTTGGCCTTCTTAGCATTTCAGAAACCATGTACTACTTGTAGCTTGAGATATTTTTAAACAATTCTCTAAGTGTTGGGTTCTAGAGATGAGGTGGAAACATACTGGAACAGATTTACAAAATTGCCGATCTTTCGGAGGGGTAAAGAAACGCCAATTAATGTCCCTGATAATGGTGCATGTTATAAAGACAGGTAGTACTTTCAGGTCAACATTGACCTAAATAATTCAAAACCTTCTTTTTTATTTCAGTGAGACCTTGCATTAATAACCTTTATGAAGAAAAAGATTAAAAAAAAAAAAAGACTTCCACAGTCCACATGTTTAGAATGTTTGTCTTTTTAACTAGTGGGTTAAGGGGTGTGTCATTTTTTTCTTTGTGTTCAATTTCCTTTTCAGCTGAGACAACAAGTGACTTGTTTAGCACCTTCAGCCATCAAGAGGGTTGAAACAGAAAATAATTTACCCCTCTGGATTCTAGTTATGGGTCTGCATCCCACCACCTGTTAACTCAAAGTCCAAGGTCATTGTATGCCAGGATTCCAAGCTTAAACCTCCACTCCTAAGTGAAGGGTTTGGATAGGAGGTGAGGACAAGAAATCAATTTTAATTAAAAAAGTAGCCTCTAAAAGCAATGGTTCTACAAGTTTAGTGGAAAATGCTAGACTGCCCAGTGTAATCAGACGTGAGGGGCTGTAGTGTGAACACCCTTTTCATGACTATTTCAGCAGTGTAAGCAATCATCTGCCCAATGCAAGTCCTTCAACCAGTCACTAGATGGGAGAGGCTCAGGTGGACTGACATAAAGAGTAAGTCGGGTCTGTTGTGATAACCCGTGATGGGTGTACTTACGCTGGGGCAGGCCTGTTAGGCAGGAAAACAGGCATCTGCAGAGCCCTGAGAAACATGAAGTACTTGCCAGTCAGGGCCTCCCTGGCCACAGCTACACTGATGGCGGAGCAGGAGGGAGAGCCCAGAGCAATATTCTAACACTGTGATTACAAATTTCCCATTAGACAGCATTCAGTTCAAATGCCTGCCTTGCCACTTACTAGCCCTGTGATTTAGGGAAAGTTTCTTAACTGCCCTAAGCCTCACTTTGCCATCTGATTGAAATGGGGATATTAATAGTCAGTACCTTATAGAATTGTTGTAAAGGCCATGTCTATATAGCCCTTTCACAGCTTCTGGCACATCACATGTGCTAATAGATGATTGCAATGTGTTTCTGTCTTTTTATTACTTATGTCATTTTTAACTATAATTTGTATATTGTGATAGGACAATTTATAAAACAATGCAGAACACTTTGAGGTTTCATGCGTAGCAGGATGCTCCTAGCTGTGCCTTGGGAAAGCCACTTTCTCGGCTTCCCATTGAGGAGTTTAGGTAGTGTCTTGGCTTGTCACACACTCCAGGCCCTGAGCCCTATCTGTGGTACTCTGAGAATGCAAAAGGGCAAGAGGAAGCAGCTATCTGCTGAGGACAAGGCAGCTCCAGCCCTGCCCTGTATAGCTGGCCTCCTCAGTGCCCTGCCTCTGGCCTTTTGGGCGTAGGACTGGCTGTGGACAAGGAGAGTGGCTGGCAGCCAAGGTGACTGCCTGTGTGTGGGAGCATCCAGCGTGGGGCGGGCTGCATCCAGAAGGTTGGTGTCCAGCAGAGCTGACATGGGGGAGGGTTCCTTCCAGGTCTGGAAAGCTACATCCTTTAGATCAAATACGGGAAACTGGTTCACAGAGTAAACACCAAGACCCAGCAAGGAGGCCCTAGATCCCTTCCCTGGGGCCAACTCAGGGATTCAGCAGCTTCTCCCCCTCCCACTCACTAGCCCACAATAGGAACTCAAAGAATGGGGCCTTCCTTCCTTCCTATTTTGACTGCAGGCCAGTTGGTCAGCAATGGCCTCAGGGAATTGTAAACCTTTGGGAGAAAGAAATCTTGGGCTAGGGCTGCAAACAGACAATTCAATGAAACTCTATTCAATTTAAGGAGCACCTGCTGAGCTGGGTACTTAGCCCCAGAGCAGACAGGGAGGAGCCGGGTTCCTGCCCTGGACCTCAGCCCTCTTCTGTCCTTTCCTCTTGCCCAGGGAGCCTATTTGAAACCTTCTCCATTTTTAAAAATCAACAGGAAAAATACTCAAAAACCAATAGAAAAGTGGGCAAGGACACTGTATTAGTCAGTGTTCTCCAGAGAAACAGAACTCATAGGATATGTATAGATGTATAGAAAGAGATTTATCATGATTCAGAAATGGCTTACAGAATTATGGAAGCTGAGAAGTCCTACCATCTGCTGTCTACAAGCTGGAGACCCAGAAGAGCCAGTGGCGTAATTCAGTCCATATCTGAAGTCCTGAGAACCAGGGGAGCCGATGGTGTAAGTCTCAGTCCTCAGGCAGGAGATGACTGAAGTAGCTAACTACACACTGGTCATGGCCTTTAGGTGCTCTAGAGGCCCCTCAACCCAACACCCGAGACCCCGTCTCCCCTCCGGGGTTCCCTCAGTGGACTGCTGGGTCAGCCATCCAGTTGGCCAAGTCAGAGACTTGAGAGATGCCCTGTCACCTTCCACCCATGCTCTCCTCTAGCCAGCCTCTCAGCCACCTTTTGGGTCTGCTCCTCAGCCACTCTCCCAGGCAGGCCACCATTCCCTCTGTGTCATTACCACAGCGTCTCCTCAATCAGCTCTCCTGGGATTACTTGCTGCTGTAGCCCTTTCAGTGGCTTCCTCTACCCTCAGGATATATTCCAAATTCCTTTACTTGGTTACAAGACCCTTCATGACCTGGTCTCAGTATACAGTCCAGCCCTACTAAACTTCTTGGAGTTTTTTAATGACCTGTGTTCTTGCTCACCTCTGAGTCTTTGAATATGCTTCTTCCTCTGCGTAGAAGTCTCTTTTCTTCTTCTCTTCTCCAGGATAACTTCTATTCTTCCTGAAGGTCTTGGCTCACAGCCTCTTCCTCCAGCAGCTCTGTAAGGCAATTTGTTTCTCTATTTCTGACTCTTCTAACATAAAAGATGGAGCTCATGGCCTCCTGGAACACCTCTGTGCCCCCTGCCACAGCCTCTGGCACCAAGTAAGTGCCAAATAATCATTGCACGGACTGATGAATGCATGACCAACCCCCACTTCACAAGGTGTTTTAACAAAGAAGCGTAAGCAGAGTCTTGCTGCTTTCATAGAATCATTAGGGGGAAATAGCTCAGCCAGAGGTACCCTACAAGTTAGGACTATAATTCCGCCTCATTTGTTAGAGCTCTCCCTCTGGTGATATAGTTTAGAATTTAAAGAAATTTTGCAGTTGTACGTGCCTTCACCTTCCTTTCTAAAACTCGTGTGTATGTGTGTGCGCGCGCACATGTGTGTGTGTGTGTGTGCGTGCGCGCATGCACGCACCTGGTGTGTCATAGAATAGCTCTGCCAGATTGGTTTTTGTAGTCCGATATAGCTTAAACTAGAAATCTGTGATAAGACTTCTTTAGCAAGTTTTCCAAAAAATTATCTTGAGGCAAGAATGTAGTAACTGTGTATTTTAAAATGTATTTTAGTGGCAGCTATAGACAAGTACAGTTTGTATTGCTTAAGAAATGTTAACATGTAGATACCTAAAGTGCATTGTTGAAATAAAAAGATATATACATTCCAAGCTCAAGGCTGGCCAGTGTCAGAATTAAGAATGTCCATTGTTGGTAGCGGACAAAGTGTTTGGAAGCTGGAGATCATGGCTATTTGCTCAAATTAATGCTGAGGACTGGGGTCTAAAATCAGTGAGCATGTGCATCCAAGCAATCTTCAGACAGAAATTCTAGGAATGCAGACAGAGTAAAAGCAAAACTTTTAGAAACTAAAAGAATTAAACATCCAGTTGAATAAATAAATAAAATAGAAAAAGAAATGGCACAGGTCTGGTTTTTAAAAGTAGACTGAAGTAGTTCGTTCTTAGCAAATTGATGGAATTCCCAGGAAGCAGAGACAAAACACCAAGACATGAATGCTCACCCTGGATTTCAAAGCCTGTTTTCTTTTCCTCAGACCCAGAGCTGCAGGGAAGTACCCACAGCCAGACTGCGCTGTCCACCTTCAACCTGGTGGCTCTCAACTCTCTAGGACCCTCTTCTGTAGCCCCTACCACCTTCTTACCACACAGAAACCTGGGCTGTCCCTTGCCCCAGCCACCGCTCTGAGTCTCACCAGTTCCTATCACTTAATAGTTCGGGTCTGTTCCCAGCCACTAGCCTGGCCTCCCGTGCTGTCATGGTTAGGCACTGTGCTCCAGAGGCCCACTGCCTGGGTCAAGGCCGGTTTCAGCACTTACTAGCCACCAACCTTGGCTGAATTATTCTGAATCTCAGTCTCCTTTTCTTTGAGAAGAGGGGATAATAGCATCTGGCCCTTAGGGCTGTGTGAGGAGTGAATGAGGTCAAGTGTATAAAGTTCAAAGAACAATACTTGGTCCATAGTAACATGTTCCATAAACATTAGCTACCAGTGTTCTTTATTATTCTTTGCTTCCTTTCTTACTTGATTTGAATCCATTTTCCTGGAGCAATCATTTCCAAATAACTCTGATCCTTCACCTTCCTGCTGAAGCACTTGCAGGAGTTTCAGGTGGTGTTTAGAAAAACCCTACATCTTTGAAGAGGCCCACAGGGCTGGGTGTAGTCTGGGCCCTAGCTCCTGTCTAGCCCCAGCCTGCACCCTCTCCTCCTGCTCTCAGAGATCCAGACACCCTGACCTTTCAGTTCTTCAAACCCACCAAGCTTCCTCTCACCTCAGGGCTTTACACAAACTGCTTCCTCTGCCGGGAATGCCTACTCATCCTTCCTGTCTTGGCAAGAGCGTCATCACTTCCTTTGGGAGACCTTGTCCGGCCTCCCTAACTAGGTCAAACCTCCCTATGGCACCGTGTATTTCTCCTCCATGGCACTCCTCAAAGTCCTGATCTGACTCTTCTGTGTGGTTACTAGATGACATCTCTCACCGCTATAATGGAAGCTCGACGAAGGCAGAGGACCTCAGAACCTAGCATATTTCCTGATATAATGCAGTAGGTGCTCAATTAATATCTCTGAAATAAGGGAGAGAGGAAGGAGGAAAGAAAAGACATGTTCTTGCCTGTCCCAGACGCCACATTGCCATGAGGATTCGTGGTCACAAGGAACCGTCTCACACCATAAGCCTTGCGTGCTTTTCCCACCTTCCGCTGCCTTTGATTCATTAAGGGACTTAATTCCCAGTTGAATCCCAGTGTTTATTCTTAGGAAAAACAATGGTCCTTATGTTGGTATTATAGAGTAACCTCTGAAGGCAGTTTGTACAGTATTTTTCCTTGTACAGACATTTTGTGGTCCCAAGAAAGGACAAGGTAAGAGGCATGAAGTTGCAGGGGAAAAATTCCACCCAGCCAGATCTAAACAGAATTTCTTGTCCAGAACTTGCTTCTAGTTTTTCTGCCCCAAATTGAGGAGCAATCCACAGAAGAGCCCCAGTACAAGCAAAAGGCAATGGAAAGAAGGAAATGGAGGAGAGAAAAGTCTCCCCACATCCATCATTTTCAGCATAGAGAAAACACTGCAGAAGGACCCATTTCTCTGAACTCAGAGCAGAGGAGGGGGCATTCCTCTTGCTGGATGCGGTGAATGTGGATGAAATCCAGAGGAACCAGAGAAGAACGTATGTCGATGTGGAAGGTGATGTTTTGCCCTAAGTCCAACCCCACTGTTATGACTGAGTGACCGGGGGCCAGAGAGGAGAAGGGGTGTTTGCCTGAGGTTACACAGAGGCCTGGATTCTGGAAGGAGGCTTGGAAGGAAACTGAGGCTGACTAGGTGTCTAGCACTTTGAGCTCCTCTCCAGAGTTCAGGTACTTCACCCTGATTAAATCTTTACATAACCGGACGAAGTGGTTTCATTACAGAGAAAACACTGATGCTCAGGGAGCCCCGGCACAAAGATGAAAGCTGTTCGGTGGAAACATTCTGAGGCCCACACTGCAAAGTCTCCTTGATCTTGACTCTGCACCTGCACTCCCTTTTCTGTAGGGCTGACCGCAGGCTCTGGTTCACCCAAGTCGGTCTTGGTTTACACCTGCTGTACCAGAGGCATTAGTAATAGCAGCTCCTGACTTTCTCAAAAGTGCCCCAGTTGGGATAACAAAGTTATTGTAATGATCACTCTACTATCTACAAAATGCAGATACTAATATTATCTGCTCATGGAGTGGTCGCAAGGAATCAATGGGATTTTCCACATAAAATGCATGACACCTGGCACATAGCACTCAATAGATATTAGCTGTTATTATTATAATTAGGACGACATTTGATGAGGGGCAGCAAGGAGTGAAGCCAAGCTTTTCCACTTGGCATTCCCATCACGGTCTCTGTGAACGTCATTTCTTAGAGTTATGCAGCGCCCGCTTCAGGGTGCTGAGCCCTCAGTGTTGGCTCCAGCCACTCCAGACTAGAGGCCATATGGAGGCACCAAGCATGCCTCTTCCACCTCTGCGCCAATCAGATCCACTGCCTGGGCCTTCTTGGGTCACGTAGTGGAAACCGATTATTATTATTTTTTAATCTAAAGTCTGGAGCCAGATTTCTTAAAGAGGAAGAGTCAAGTGGAGAATCCTATAGCGTATATCCCTTCCCCCAGCCCTGGTCCATGCTAATTAAGTGAGTGGTTTAAGGGACTTGCCTCCTCTTCAAGATTAAGAGGTGGGTGTGAATATTTTCTTCTGGCCCCCTTAAATGTTCTTGATTACAGTAATAAAAATGCTAAGCTCTATTGCCTCTCTGTGGAGTAAAGGCAGCTGAATACTCCTCATTCCCTAAAGAACCTAATTTTTTATTCTAGTGCATCTAAACAGGTGTCCTTTAGATTGCTTTTTCTAATGCTATTCACTGGAAAGATCAATTTAAGTGTTGCTTTGAGATAATTAGTGATTCCTTCTGCGTTATCCAAATTTATATCTTTGATTCTCTGTGCTAGGTGAGACATTCCCTTCCAAGTCTATGAACTTAAAGTCTATGAAATTAAATAAGGTGGGTGATTTTAATTTAGCTTTTCATCTTCTTCTGTCTTCCATATTTTAAGCAAGTTATGCATATACTTCTTTTATAATTTAAGAGCCTAGTTTAAACCTATATTTGAACTTCCAAAGTCATCTTTGGATGTTCTATTACACCAAGAATGGTGTGTCTTACAGAGTGGGTGTTCAATAAATATTTGTGGACAAGATAAATTCATACCTTAACCTAGATTGCAAACAAATTAGGTATGTTGTCTCTACTGGGTTCAGGAATCCTTTAAATATTGTCTGAACTTCCTTGCGTCTGCATCTCTGTTTATTCTGTTCTCTCTGCCTAGAATTACCTCCATTTCATCTCTCTCTTTGGATCTCTTGTGTTCATGTAAGGTTCTCGTTAAATGTCAGTTCCTCCGTGGAACGCTGATCAGTCGCCAACCAGATATCACAGAGTCAGAATCTTAGAACAAAGGACCTGGTTAGGTCACCTGTGGTTTCCCAAACCGACAGTATTCGGGACCTCTGTTCCTTGTCTGGTGGGTATTTGTGCCCTGACTTCATTCACCCATTTTGAGCATTTAACTTCTTAAGATGAGTCAGAGTGTATACTTTGCTGAACCATGTATGTAGATAAAAAGCAGTAACTGCTGAATGGATAGTAAGTGTACAGTGTTAAAGAATGACTGTTTACTGTAATTGTAGATTAATGATACCCCCCCCAAAAAAAAAAGAATGACTGTTTAAGAGTAGGGTGTACCTCAACACGGAAATGATTAATGTGGCTCTTCAAGTCTTCAAGACATGGAGCTGTAGGCCTTAGAAGTCGAAGACTGGGACTGTCTCTTTCACACATGAAGATCCTCCGGTTCACAGAGTGCTGGGTCTTGCTTAAGTTCACCACACCTTGCTGGGAAGACCAGAGTTCAGATTCCTGAGTGTTCTTCCAGACATTTCTTCAGGCGCAATTTAACATGTATCAGTTTATTCTTGAGTGTAAAGTACACTTCATGATTGAATGTGGTGGCTGGCTAACTATTCATAGTTCCCCCTCTGCCTCCCTTTTAGTGCCTGTTTCTAAGCAGCAAAGTTGTGGTTCGGTGACATCTGTCTGGATAATATGAAAACAGGGCTCCTAGCCAATTTTGATGAGCTAACTATTTCCCTAAATTATCATGCCTAAGCAAAGGGCCCTAAACCTGCTGTTCAACACTTATCATCAGATCTGGGGGATGGGCCATACACAGGCAGATCATCAAATAGCTGGAATTTCATATTTCAGATTGTCATGCCGTGAAAATTGTCATCTTTAGAAATGACTGACAGTTCCCTTGCCTCATTTCTACTACATTGAGTTAGGTAAAGGAAAAAAATCTCCTTCAGTCTTTTTAGATTTCTTACTGAAGACACATGTGACAGGACTATAAATTTTCACCAGAAATTGATGGGAGAATGGACACTTCAAAGTGCCTGAAAGACTTTGCAAAAGGTCCCAATTAACAGGCTGTGGCTAACACCTCGGAAAATAAAATAGGATAAATGTTGCAGTGGGAATGAATCTAGCTTGGAGTGTCGGTTGTTGGACGATTGCCTGGGGAAAGTGGTGGCCAGGGCTTGCCAGCTGGCTGATCCACCCTCCTGTAAAGGATGCGGTCAGCTTATACCTTGGCAAACTATGATTTTGATGGAAATCTTAGAGGTCAGGAGAAGGAAACCTTCTCCCCAGGAAAGTACATTAGATCAGGTCACTGCTTTCATTTGAGTGGCCAGGATTAGTAGGACTGTGGGCTCCAAAGGAGGGCTTATTACTGGATCAGAATAGATATATATATCCTAAAGGAGACACAGGCTGTACCTGGAGGTGGCATATTGGGCTAATCAATCCCCAGGTTAAACCAGCTGGCTTACCAAAAGTGCCTATCTTCCCAGAAATTCCACTCAACAACCATTTTTTCAAGCTCTGTACTCCAAAGCTGCTGCTGATCTGTCCTCATGTTCACTCATGTTCAACCACGGGTAGTTGTGTCTTTGTTTTACAAAGATCTGAAGGGGGGGTGTCAGGAGTAAACATCCTAGAACCCCTGCAGTGGCTAGCCTAGTGCTTTTCACAAAGAGAACAGCAAACAGAGCTTCTGTACTGCAGTCCATATTGAAAATTGTAGCCATTTAAATACTATTTTTAAAAAATTGACAAAATCCCCATCATTCTCCCAAGTGGATTTATTTTTTTGAAATTTGTTAAAAATTGATTCTAATTATTTTTTTACAAACCAGCATGCAAAAATATCCAGAAAAAATACTGTGAACTAATTTAAAAGATAAATACAGACTGGAAAACCATTTGTCAGACCTCATATTTAACTAACAAAGGGTCAATATCCTGACTATATAAAAGTGGACAAAGAATGTGATCTGGGAATTTACAAAAAAAGAAATGACTATTTAACATACGAAAGCATTTTCAACCTTACGAGTAACCAAAGAATACAAATGGCTGCCAGATCCCTCTTTTCATTTATCAGATAAAGAAAAGCCGGAGCTGTCCTGGATGTGGGTTATTTGACACTTTCATACACCACCCACAGCAATGCAAAATAAAACCATCTTTCTGGAGGGCAAATTGTCAATATGTATTTAAAAGTTTAGACATATCACCTGCAGAAATTCATCCCAAGGAAACAATCAGATAGGTATGTCAAGATATATGCATAAACAAGCTGGATGGGTCTAAATGTTGAACTACAGGGGATTAGTCAAATGAGGTGACTACATCCATACTATTATGCAGCCATTAAGTTGGTAAAATGGACATCTATTCATTGGACTAGAAAGATATTTACAACATAGTAAGATAAAAAGCAGGCCACAGAAAAGTATGATTAAGTTTTTGAAAAACATATACATATCTTTATATGTATATGAACACAAACATACACACAACTATATACACACATATGTTTCCATCTGCCTGACAGCCATGATTTATGACTTCCTTGGAGTTGTTTTCCTATGAGCAGATTGATTGAGCTTAGCTCTCTGATAATGAATATGAGGGTTTTATTCAAACACACAGTTTAAAAAGGCAAAGATTTAAATGAGATGACAAAGGTTTGGACATACAGAAGAGTAGACCAGAGGAACTTAAAGAGAACTTTTACTGATGCTTCCATGATTCATGGTAAATGTACTGACTGTTTTCTCCTTGCCAGAGATCATACTGGGTTAGGTTTTTAGACTTAAATATTGGTGAATTTGAAATATGGATATACATACATATTCACATAGGAATGGGGAGGTTGGATTAGATAAAATCTAACAAGTCTTCCATGCTTTAGATTTACTTTATTACAAGCATATATGTACAGGTAACCCTTGACTTATACTTAATTGGATACTGGAGGATAATAATAAGTCTACAGTTGATTTTACAGTTTTAGATATATGGAGGAGGGGAACTGATAAGGAAGTGAAGGATAGAAAGAGCAGGTGAGAAAAAAATTTTTTAATTAAAAAAAAGCGAATATTTTAATGCCGTAGAAAATCAGTTGGTAGAGAATAGTTTAAAATGACTGAAGTTCAATATAGTAAATCAAATTAGCACTCATATTTGTGTGTATGAGATTGAAAAGATGGGCTAAATGACTAGCTAACTGTCTTTTTAAGACTATTGGTAATAGAATCAATTATGGTTTATTATTAACTATATTAACAGAAAATTAGCCTTCACTGGCTCCTAAAAATATAAGGCTGCTGTAATAGACTGTGGTCCCTTATCAACATATGTAAAAATTGAATGTTCATAAACCAGCTCCCTTCCCAGAACCAAACTAGACTAGATGATCAATTAATAGCTAGAATGTTATTTTATCTCCTTTTAATATCTCTTGTCAAAAACTTAAATATTCTGGATTCAACTTGTGTTTCTATTTGTGTAATGTAATTTGGTCATAATTGGTTTCATTTCAATTGTCTTTACATTTTGGGTTCTTATTATCTCTTCTCTCATCCACTGGGAATGCCAAGTACCAATTTCTGCCATTTAGCAAGTCAGTGAGGAGCTTCGCACTGAGTGCCTTAATTATTGTTAATTGAATATTGTAAATGGTTTTGCGGGACCACCATCTTGATAATCCACATAGCATTTTTTTTAAGTTAATAAACGTTAAAGCACAAAGAATCCCTTCCATCCCTTTCCATGTAGTCCTCAAATCAAGTAGGAGCAGTAACTTGTTCCTATCAAAACCAGTCTCCTCTTTTCAAATGTCACAGCACATGTATACTTCATAGGGCACTTAGAACATGGTGGCTGCTCACTGACAATTAAAGGACAATTGTCCTTTTAAACTGAATGGTTCACAGTTCCAGTCTGACAGGGAGCATCTCGTTTGACTTTCCAAAGCTCCCATGGGGTGTCTCCTCTAGCACGGTGGTCCTGATGCTCTAGTATAGCTCTTCTATCGCCACACACCAGGCCCAAGCTTTGTAGGGTTTTTTGCCATATGTAATCAAAAGAAAGGGAAAAGGATAAGTAAATAAAGAGCCTCAGAAGAGCTGAGAATGTCAGAAATGGTACAGGCAAAAAAAATGGAGAGTGGAAAAAATCCCTCAGCCAGGCTTCCTATGTATTTGCTATGTATACCTTATAATGCACAATGAAAGAGAAATGAGAAATCTGTAATCTGCCTTTTCAGCTTTCAAACTGTGTGTCTGTATTGGAGGGGGTTGGGGGTGAAGGCTTCAATGGAATGAAGTTGTGTTGGAGGTTGGTTTTAGCTACATAAAATCTTGCCTTCTTAATGGTATTTTTCTTGCTTGGTCAATGAAATCTCAACTATCATAAAATCAGGACAAGAAGAAGCCTTGAGATGTCATCTAGAGTCTCCTTCTCCTTCAAGGTGGCCCATAAGCTATCAAAAAAAATAAAAAGAAGAAGAAGAGAATATGTCTCTTTGGAGGGACAGGCTTCCACAGGCTTGCCTAGTAACCTGTTCAAACAGAAAAATGACATTTTCTGCCAGGACTTTTGCCTTGTATCTAGGCACTTGCTATTAAGTTGGGCAGGTCTCAGGTTTAGAGACAAATTCAAGGCCCACGTCTGGCAATTTTCCAATGTTGAGTGTTATGTACTATGTAGTGATAATTTTGCCTCTGGCTTTTATTTGCCTATTCTTTGAAAAATAAGAATTTGCTTACAATTCTCAACTATTTATTCCTTGTATATTGTATATAGATTTGTAAGTCACCTCAAATATTTTATGATAGGAGACAGGTCAGTATGAATGAATACAATAATAAAAATGCCTTCAAGTTCAAGAGCACTTTTGCTAGTTTTGAAGAGGAGCTGGTTATCATTCCTCTTTAACAGAGACAGCAGTCAGAGCCTGCCCATGCTCCAGCCCTTTCTGATGAGAAACTCCTTGATCACACTCTTTTACCTCCCACTGCTCATTGTCCCAAGGAATTGGAGCAAGGATGAACACCTGACTTGAAGGCGCCATTGCATTGGGAATATAATGTGAGTTGGCACCAACAGGTGAACAAGGCCAACCAGATTCAGTCTCCCAAGAACTTAAAGCGCTTCAAGAATGTGCTAGTTAGTAGGGGGGACCTGAAACTGAAGGGTCTTGATTAGAAAGGGCCTGAGAAGCCATGAGGCCATGTGTAAGTTGGCTATGATGGGCAGAAACTACAAGGAAGCCAAGAAACTGGCCAGGAGAAAGGAGAGGAGGCCCCCCAGTCAGATGGGAGGACAGTGGGATCCCAAATGTCTCTTCCTGGAGGCTCCGCATCTGCCTCTAGTCCAAGACTTTCTCCTGGTAAACCTCCCAGTTTTGCAAGGAAACCTGACAGAGCCTTTGTTGTTTGCAGCCCAAGAGTCTCAACATGTGTCAGAGCATTTTCTTTTCTTCCTGTTTTCACTCAATTGTACTTGATCACTTTGGGCTCTCCATTTTTCCAATAAGACTTAAAAATTATTGTCTCATAGAAAGATATTTGGGAGAAGTTTCATAGAAACCAAACAGAAACGGCTACTTAGTCCCATTTACATGTCTCCAAATAAATGCTATATTTAAAATTTCTGAATATTTTCAGAAGGAGATTCCCTAACTTCCTCCAATGGCTTGCTTAATTTTCTTACAAATAGTAGAACTCACCGGTTGTGAGGCCCCACTCTCTGATATTTGCACATACTGGGGTTTCCCCCTCTTTTTCTAGTTGCTTTGGGTAGAATATCTGGCTTTTTGACTTGACTTGGCTTCTCCTGGAAGCACATCCCTGGCTCCAGCTTGCACAGTTCTTAGGCGAGGTGCTTTTTTCTCTAGGGCTCAGTTCCCTACATTAGAGACCTGCTGATTTTAGGGGGAACAGCCTGTTTCTAAATGTGAGGAAGCTGAACATTTCTAAACTTTAAATATGGCCAAACTGACATCTGTTCTGTAGAGAGATCCAGAACTTCTGCTCATTTCACCTCCTACAAGTGAAGATTGGTGATCAACTTGATGGAAATGTAGATCCCTTAAGGGTTCTGCCACAGTGGACGTGTCTTAGGTCCGCATATTAGCCCTTGTCCTTCATTTATCAGAACCACCTTGGGCTTTTGGATATATGTATACAACTAAACTCTAGATATATCTAATAATCCTCATTTTCATTACTTTCATGTGCTTTGGGCCTAGAATACCTACCACATAGAGTTCATAACTTTAAATAATTCATAAATTTATCAGTGTCTATTTTCTTTGGGGTCATCTTAATGACAACATTGGCATTATAGCAAATCAAGTCAGTTGCGCCTAATCCGATTTGGTCATCAGACAAAAACATCAGGACTTTCAATCTGAATATATGTGGACTCTGAGTCACAGTCTGATACACTTTGACCACAATTGATCCACAGTTAATGTGGCTGGATCAGCCCCATTATCTTTCGTGGTAGGGTCCATATTTATCTTAACTTTAGGAACTGTTGACACATCTTCTGTTGAGAAGCTTGCATTGTAAACATCTCACTTACTCTCCATGGGGGAGCCCTCCTTGCTTAATGGTACTCATGCACAGAAACCCCCAGATATTCGTGCCTCTGTGTGTCCCACAATGCTCTCATTCTTCTTAGCTGGAATGTCCTCCTTAGCTGAACATCACAAGCTTTGAAATGGGACTGGGACCATAGCCTTTACAATGACTCCACATTCATCCTGATACAAAAAGATGTGCATTTTGGTTGATTCACATCAACTCTATCTTCTTTGCATGTGGGAAAGCAATATGAAGCAGTGGTCACCATCACTTCCTCTGTAAGGAAAGCTAGAGGAGGCACAGACCCCTTTCTTGATTTGAGTCATTCTGGAAAAGGACCCTTTATTCTCCCAGGAACTGCCATTGCAGGAGGGCCACCTGGTGTGAGAGGGCAGCTACCTGATTCTTCATAAACTTGCTTCATTAAGTTGTTCTAAGGGAATGCTCAGGTGCTGTGACATGCCCATTTTCAAGCAAAGTATAAAAACCCATTCAAAAATGAAACCTAAAAGGTTTTCAAATCATCCTTCTGAAAATGGACAATTGCATAGAGACCACAGCAGAATTAGCCATTGTCAATACCTGGGTGTCATCATTAAGCCCTCTTCTCTAGCTCACAAGAGAAAATAACAGTTGCAATTAAAAAGTGGTCTACCAATATTTGAGTTGAAATGTTACTAGAAGACCTTCCTATTCTCAATGTCTACCTATTCTAGATGTCAAAGATGCAAAATTACTTTTACCATACAGTTCAACATTTCCATGATTTTTTACAATTAAGGTTACTGTGGCCTTTGCTGTTAACCATTAGGTTTAAGTTTGTAAGGCAAGCTGTATAAAGCCAGGCTAATTTCCTCTAAACCCCAGAACTGGAAATGAGGTTGCTGCCACTAGGGTTTTCACATGATGTACCTTTTTTCCAAGCTGTCCCCACTGAGGCAAAGCATTAGCACAAAATCTAGTCAATGTTTTCAAATGAGATTATGAATGTGAACAGGCTTCGTAGGGGTCCCCCTCACTGTGGGGCTGTGGGTCTGATGGCGGTGGCCAGAGGGGACATGGGCAGTCACCGTTGCTGAGGCAGCCCAACGGAGCCCAGGGCAGAGGATGTCCCAAGGCCCCAGCCGCTCACTCTGGGGAAAGGGAGACAGGACCTCCCTCTGTCACTGTCCCTAGTCCACATGGTGGCCCTGGAGGCAGAGAAGAATGCCTGGACAAGTCACCTGAACCAGTTGCAGGATGAGCAGAAGCAGAACAGGGGAAGAGAGGGCAGGGAAGTAGCCACATCCAAGTGGTCGGCGCGGCAAATGCTGAAGTCCTAGCGAGGTTCTGCTGACGGCAGGCCTGGGTGGAGAGGCTCCAGCGACACAGGGGACAGCCTGGGGTGGCCATTACCGCTGTGCTCTGAGGAAGTGAAGCCTTATAGCACCGCTGGTCATCAGGCACCTCTGCCATTATTAAGAGAGCACAATTCAGAACTGCCTCACACCAAACACCGGAGCAGGAAAATAGGATGAACTCAAGAAATGGAGTCAGAGCCTTGGACTCATGTTCCATACAGTGGGGCTGCTGCACCTGGCTCATGAGAGCCGATGCATCACTTCCAACTCCACATACAGGGGTGTCAGGTTGTTGCTTTGAAATTAGCCATGGTTGGAATATTTACCCCACAGAAATTGATAAATAATACAACTCAGTGTTATGATATCCCGTCCCCCCAATCCACCCCAGAAGTCACCACTGCCTATCTGCCATATCAGCTGTGTGAATGTGGGTATATTTTTAAACTTCTCCCAACTGTGGGCAATACTTATTTTACAGGGGCATTGGTGTGAATAAGGCAATTAACTTGGAGGTTCTCTGTAAATTGTAAAGGTTCTAGAGTGATATATTTTATCATCTGAAGTAAATGTTAAACATAAAGCTTTAACATTTATTAAATTAAAGCACATAATGATGACTTTTAATTGAAAGCTTAAATATGATATAGGACAAGATTTTAGAAAGAACAATATTTTGGAAGCAGCATGTTTATGTCAGTTAAAACTATTATGTGCAAGTCAAAACTCGTAAGTCAAATTGGCTTCAACAATGACTTGGGTTCATTGTCACTAGACTAAAAAGGCCAAAGAGAGTGCCAGCTTAATTCTGCTAGCTTGGTCCAGAGGCCAGGCTCAGTCCAGCAGCTCAGAGGATGCCATCACAGAGTAGGATGACCGTATGCCCTTATTCACCCAGGGTAGTCCTGTTCATGCACCCTATCCGGTCTGGCATTTGTCTGGCCCCTGCATACTCAAAGTTGTCCTAGTTTAGAAGATAAATGGTATGTTTACTTAACAAAGGTTTGCTATCTCTTCTCAGTGTTTTTAGTGTTGCAGGATTAACCCTTGGTTATCACATGATACGTATCCTCCTCCCCACTCCCTGTAGCTCTAGCCTCTCCACATGGGTAGCAAAATAATGGTAGCAGCTATAGCCCTCACACCTAATGCAGTACAACAGAAAATCTCTCCCAACAACAACTGTACACGTGCTGGGATTCACTGTCCCTCTGGTCTGATGTAAGGCACATGGCCATTCGTGATGCATCCATTTGGGAAAATGGATTAACTGATGGACTTAATCATGCTCATGCCTAGCCTAGGCATGAGGTAATTCCACACAAAGCACACAACTGAAAATGAGGAAGGGTGAAATCTCCCAAGGGACAGCAAGTAACTGCTGGCAGCAGAAGAGGTAAGTGGAAACTGGAGAGGTAACAAGACTGATCGGTGGCACTGTAGAGCAGTGAAAGCACTGGGTCAACCAGTTGACCCAGCTTTTAGAATTTCTACTACCTGGCTTTGGGCCCTTGCATGCCGTAGGCCTCGGTTTCCTATTAGGTAAAGCAGAAAGGTAGGGCTAGAGATTTCAAAGTTTCCATTTCACTCAACGTGTTTAATTTATGACCATGTCCTCTCATTAGTCCTCTGGGTTATCAATTCCAGGTTTATTTTCTTACTCACTTTGGCTTTCTTCTTAATGCTAGAAAATGTCCAGCTCTGGTGGAGATTTGAAATGTTCCATTGCTCCTATTAAGTAAGTCATATGCCTTAACTAGCTAACTTTCCCCACAGTTTACAACTTGTGTCAGACTCCAGGAAGATTTGCTTTTAGTTTTCTCCTTGTGAACCAAACAAGTCATAAAAACAAATTTATATCATGGTTTCCTTACAGCTGTATATTATCCTAGGCTTCTTAAATCAAGAAATTGACTAACATAATGGATGAATGAATAAAACACAGCAGTAATGAGTGACTGCCTTTAGCAAACTGAGAAGGAGTCTTATTATTTAAATGTTTCTGGTTATATTAAGTGGAGCAAAAGGCTCAGAATTGAAAGTAAAAGGAATAGGCATCTGAGTCAAAAACACCACCAAGCTTGTAAATAAAATATGAAACTGGCTTAGAAAGGGAGCATTACATTGAAGTCAAACACTGATATATAGTCCCTAATTGTGGGACATTTGTAAAAGGTGACATGACACCTGTCAATTATCCACAGCAGCCAGGAAATGTAGATTACATGAATAATTCACCAACCCAGTGCCTTTTGTTGCTAAGCCAGCTAAGCCCAGTCCATAAAATAACTGCTGATATGAAAGAAGGAAAGATATGTTTAAATTGCAAGAACTTTATGTTACACACGGAAATGTTTTCAAGGTAGTTTCATTATATGACTATGTTCCAGTTAGCACCAGTAGCTAAATAATTAACATATGTGCCTCTGTCGGGTGTAACAAAGGAGGGGGCTTGGCTCTGGAAACTTTATATGTCCCCTAGGGCAGCCTGCATAAGAGAGTCTTCAGTATCAGAAACATATCATCGCATAGCTCATCATTTTCTTACCCTCCTGAGCAACACACAATCCTTTATAAAGCCTAAGTCTGAACTTTTGTTTTGGAATCATGCAATTATAGAATAATAAATTTGGAAGTTCACTTACAGATAGCCCATTCGTCGGTTTTTAGAGCAACAAGAACCTTTTTTCAAAGAAAGTCTTTTGTGAAAATACATAAGACAGACCAAGTGGGATTATTTTAGCTGACCTGGGGGATAGTGGGGAGGGGAGTACAGGAGATGGCCGAGATTTGCCTACTCAGCAGCCCTGCCCCACACAGCCTCCCCACCCTTGCCCAAGCACCTACAGGGATACCACTGCCCCGTTTCACAGATGAGCAAGCTGAGGCTGCTGAGAGGCAGAGGGGCTAGCTGAAGTCCCAGAGCGAGTAGTGGCAGAGCTGGAACTGGACGCCAGGCTGCCGCTTCCTGTACAACACATATACACATGTACAAAACTGTAAGTACAGCTTGTCTACACGCCAGGTGAGCAGCCAGGGTTTGGAGAAATACCAGTTCTGCAGCTCTTAGGACCTCACAAATGAGTATGAGGAATGGAAACAACTGATTCTTTCATCTGTGGTCTGGGCCCCGGCAGCCTGATACCTACACCCCCCACCTCTGCACTCTGGTGTTGGCCACAGGGCCAGGGTCAGAGGTCATGGGCCAGGTGGAGGGGGGGGCCTTGGGATGCCCAGGGGACTGGTCAGGCAACCATAGGTAAGCAGAGCCAGCCATCCAATCCATCTGCTTCTGGGGCTGCTGTCTGCAAAAGCCTCACTGGAGAGAGCCACGGGGGTGGCTGATCCTGGGTGTGAGCCCAGCAGCACCGCGGAGATTTTCTCACCTTGGCAAGGTGGTTCATGCCTTGTAGCTTCCTTCCTTCACAATGAAGATTCTTGCAGACAAAGAAGAACAAAAAAGAGGTCACGTTTCATGAAGTTTATGTAGAAAAGAACACCTTTCTCATGTTGGGCCTATCTGCTGCCATGGTTTGGCTTTGTTTTTGCAGGCTTGTGAAGAGGCTTCGCTGCTGTGTAAACCCACTGACTGTGAGTCCTTCCGCATAGGCTTATGCTAATGTTTGCTCTTTTCCTCTAAATGGTCCCAATTGACAATTCATGTATGTTTTTTAGCTTTTTAAAGAGGTTAACTTTCAAGGGAATGCTGCTGGGAAAGGAAACTAGTTTCTGATGTGGGCTAAAGGCAAGCATACTTTGAAGGCTTTCTGACTTTCTCCCTTAATCAGTCATTACTTTTAGAATAAGCACATTATATTTAGTTATATATAGAAATAATAACGTGCCACTGGTTTTATTGGGAAGAGCTGAGGTTGAAAACTTCATGTTTTAACTTCAATCATTCCAACTAGCATAAAACAGGAGAAACGGCATCTTGATGTTATGGCTGCTTTGAGACCAAATCTTAGTGCATATGTCATTACATCCTTCTGACCATGTGAGGCTGAGAGAGTTTCTTTCAACAAATGGAGGTAATTATTCAATGAGCCAACAACCACTTAAAACGATTAATACCCATTTCAGTGTCTCTCAAGAATAGTCTGGAGGGCTCTCCTCTAGCAAGAGACTGGTGGAGTTAGAGCAGCTGCGTGTGAGTCCCTGCAAATAGGTGGGCTTTCCCGAGTCTCAGTTTCCTAACTTGTAATTTGGGTGCTGTGATGAAGCTCACAATTCTTATCTGCCAGGATGGCTATAGGCATTACAGCTACTGCATCTGACTGGCAAAACCCTTGCCCAGGTGGGGTATAGTCTGGGTTCTCACAAATCTGGGGCTGAGACAAGGGAATTCTGTATTGTGCATGTATCCCAGGGAGCTGTATGAGAGATGGGCAAGCCATGCAGGGAAGGAATCAGGGCCCGTTGAACCTGCACTCTCAAGATGGCTATTGCCTAGGCTGCCATATTGAGCAAATAAAAATACAAAACACCAGTTAACTTTGAATTCCAGAGAAATGACAAAGGATTTTTTTCTGTTAAGTGGGTACCATGGAATATTTGGGACATACTTACAGTAAAATATTATTTGTTGTTTGTCTGAAATTCAAAGTAAACTGGGCATCCTGTATTTTACCTGGCAACCCTGCCAGCGCTACTAGTCACAGGCTGCCTGTTGCCATGGGACTGTCTGAGAAGGTGTATGAACTCTGTCTTGGGATTGAGCCAATCATCCCACCCCCATTGGTCAAAATTAATGTTCCCCAGAGGTTGTAACTTCTTCAAAGGTCCTCCTGTGTTTTCCATAGGGGACAAATGGGGTCCCCATTGTAGTCTGCGGTGAAGTGCTGGCTCACTCCTGTGTGAGGCTGATCTGGTGGCGGTGGCCAGATATGAGACAGAGGAGGGTGTGAACAGGTGTCCATACAGGTGGCAAAGTACAGTGATTGACAGCTCAGATCTTGGAACCATGATGCCTGTGTTCAAATTTCAGCTCTGCCAATGACTAAGGCAGGTTGCCTGAAGTCTCTGTGTTGCAGTTTTCTCATTTTTAAAATAGAGTAATAATAATAATAGTGACATAGTAGGATTGTTTTGAAGGTTAAAAACACATCTTAGAATGGGCTTTGGGACACCCTAAGTGTTTGCCATTGTTATGCTAAGAGTAGAAGATTTCAACAACTCTAGCTTGGCAGCTGGTGTATATTGAACACCTTGCAACTCTGTTGCCAAATTTTGATCAATGTCTAAAATATTTATTTTCTTCATAAATGAGGCTAAATGTTTTGATTATCTTATTCATTTGGTTTTTCTTTACTGCTGAGATGAGTTATTTTCCGCTCTATCTATGGTCTTTTATATAATCAGGAGGGAAATGTTTTTCATGCCAGTTGAGCATCTGATCTTCCTTTGGAACCATCTAGATGCCCTGAGCTTCTCAACCTTGCTACTCAGAGCCACAGGACCTGCTCAGCTTGACACTATCGGCTGACGTTGAGGTAACGGTATGTACCCGCAGTTGCACCAAAAATAAATCTCAAATATTGATCAGAATGCAAAATTGTGTTATATCTCCATATACTGAGATTAATAGCAAGTTTCTTTAAGTCTCTGAAACTCACTTCTTCGGCCCAGTGTTCACTTTGCAATTAATTCCTTAAGTGGCCTGCAGAAATTCTAAAATTTGGAACTGGGCCTTAAACACAAAGTGCTGAAGAATCCTGGCTCAAGAGTCAGACAGTGCTTCCTTCACAAAGCCCTGATGACCCTCAGACCCCTGACAGCACTTTGCCATAGCCCTGACCGCCAGGCATCATAATGGCTTATTTGCAGGTCTGTCTTCCCTGAAACTGTTGAGCTCCTCAGGCAGGCCCAACGTGTAGTCAGCTTTTTGTCTTTAACCCCCAGTGCACATCTGGCACAGGGTGGGGAGCAGGGCCTATTTATCCCATAAGCACAATAGGCACCATGCTGAGGGGCCACAGCACTTTTTAGGACCCATGAAAACATTTAATTTCTCTTAAAATCAAAAGAAAAAAGCTGGTAAAATACAAGAAAATGTATTTTTCCTCTTACCAGAAAAAAATGAATTTTTTAAGCCCATAAAAAAATCTATTAAACTATCTTAATTTTTGTGTGCTTATGTGTGGGGCCAGGGGAGCCCAAGAAGGCAGAAGTGCTTTAGGGCCCACAAAAGTCATAATATGGTCCTGGTGCTAAAAGAATAAGTAAATGAACAAGTAAAATACTAAAGTGCCATGAAAATTAACTTATTATTAAAAGTGGACAATTTTACTGCTGTTGTAGAGTTCTCCTGCCCTTTAGGGCATTCTACTCTAAGGAGTTTAAATTATTTTTCCAAATGGAAACTTCCCTTAGTCATATTTATGTTCTTCCTTCTTATGAAATAACACCTTAAGTGGCTTTATATTTCAGGGTGGCAATATACCAAGGCCCCACCAATCAGAACAGCTACCCCGGTATACTGCACTTCAGGTGGACCTCCTGTGCAAAGATGGGTTCCCAGGAGAAAATCCAAAGTGACGGTACTTTTTACAAAAAAGGAATTCATGAGTGTTCACCTTCATGTATGTATTATCAACACCCCATAACCACGGCTCACTTCTGAGAAAAGATGACTCAAACATTTCTGAGAGGATCTGGTGGTATACTCCAGACTTTGAGTGGGTTGATGACACAGGAATCCTATCAGGTTCTCTCTTTCAAAATACAAATGTAGGGGGACAATGATGTTCAGAATATCTTCTAAGAGCTGCTGAGAGTGTGTTGACCCAGAGATCACTTGAGGAGACAATACTCTGGGCTTCCTTGCATTACCAAAGGGAATCCAGGCACCTCCTTTTCTTGCAATCTTGAAGAGCCTAACTAATATAAGAAAGAATATTTACTGTTCAAAATTATTCCCACCAGATTTCCTTTAAAATGTTGAGTTCTCATTGTGCATTAAAATATGAGAGAACAAAATGACCACAGGTGGTGAACTTATGGAAAGGTTTTTTTTCTCTCCCTTCTCTTTCTCTCCTAAGTTTTCTAGAAGTGGCTAGATTAGTCTTACCAGATAAAACAAATAAGAGATACAATTTATGGAGCCCCAAGCCCTGCTCCAAGCTCTTTATCTACACATTCTCATTTCAGGAGAGGAATTAAGTATACTGTGATTTGCAAAAGTTATTTTGCAGAACTATTGAGGAAGATGTCATTGTTTCACCTATAAAATAGGCACAAAAGCAAACTGTAATAAAAAAACCTGCCCTATAATTCCTTCCCTGTTTTAATTCATTAGTTGCATATTCATAGGCCAGGTCTCTGTGTAGCTTGGTTTTCATTTGGTGCAGAAGGCAAAGGAGAGTTCTTATGGAAACAGACTCTGAGCAAAACACATGGGCAGCCAAAGAGCAAACAGTAAGAGGAGCAAAGATTTCCAGAAAATGGGTATCTACCACTTCTTGAGTGTTGCCACGTCTCCTGGGCAGCCATACTAGGCATCTCACATCTGTGAACAAATGACATGATGGACAGCTTTAGGGAACTTCTGTATGCCAGGCCCTATTCGAGGTGTTTTTTGGTTTACTAATTAATCTCCCCAATACACCAATAGGAGAGGTCCTATTACTATCATTCTCATATTATAAGCAAGGACACTGAGGCGGAGAGAAGCTCAGTATCTTGGCCAAGACTACCCAACTGGTAAGGCAAGGTCTGGAACCCAAACCCCATAGCTCTGGGGCCTAATATAGGATTGACTACAATTCTAAGAAGTAGGGACTTTCATTATCCCCATCGGACTTGCAGAGAAATGAGATTTAGGGAGGCTAGGTGACTTCTTGGGCTTATCTAGTTAGTGAATAGCAGGACCAAGAAGTTTACCCAAGCAGCTAGGCCCATAGACCAACACACTGAATCTCCATGCTCAGGATGGCTCCTCCAGCCTGGATAGAATGGACATAAGAGTGACAAAGAGAGGTTGGTGAGCAGAGAAAGGTGGTGAGAGGATGCATGGGGGTGGCAGCAGGAGCACAGAAGAGGCTCTGGGGAGCATGGAAAAAAGAAAGGAGACTGGCTCTGTGCTTTCTGGAACAACAGTAGGGCTAGTGCAGCTTTCCAGGACACAAGAAGGAGGAACAGATCAGAAATGGGCAAGGCAGAGAGATTTAACAGAAACATGGGGGGTAGACAAAGCAGAGGGACTAAAAGTGGAAAGAAAGAGAAGAAGGCAAGCCAAAGATAAAGAAGGCTGTAATGTAAATGACCAGGAAGCTCTGAACCCTTTGCTTGTAGAGGGCCGGGGTCAGGTGGGTGACGGGGATGGCTCACCGCACACCCCAGGCCTCCCACTGCCCCGTGTGGATGACCATGCTCTGTGGCATCAGGCAGGCCCTTCTCCACGGGGTGACACACACGTGCAGATTGTACGACAGGGCCCTTAGGGCTCTGTTCACAATAAAAACATTGTCTGGGCCTTCTACACACTATGACTCACTGTGTATTGTGTGTCTGATTGAAGAAAAGATCGGCTTTACCTACGAGTGCTAACGTGTTGGCTGAATTGAACCAATTGCACAATTACATAAGAAATAAAAATACCTGGGGACCAGGCAGTTTACCACCTTCGATGGGACATGCAGAATCCCTAGAGGAAAAGTGCCAGGTGACTCCTCTGCCACTGTGAGAATAGCTGCGATTGGCCTGGGTGTTTTGTTTTGCTTTGTTTTTACCCCAGTGTTTGGCACGAACTCCTGAACACCAGTGGGGCCCCTGAGCCCTGCCTGACACCAACTTGCATTCTCCAATGTCATTCCTGGTGTACTTTGTTTGAGAAGGACTGGATAACAACAAACGGGAAAGGGAAAGAGTAATTAAAATTTGTTTTATATGGAAATCTGCTAAGCCTGCAAGAAATAGAGCATCATATTTAAAAGTAGAGACTCTGGGACTAGACATAGACTCAAGCCTTGGCTCTCTCATGTCCTAGCTGTGGGACCTTTGACAAGTTACTCAACCTCTCTGAGCCTTAATTTTTTTCATGTATAAAATGAGAATATTAATAGGACCAAGCTCAGAGAATTCACGCAAGAACTGTATAAGATAATGAGGCCAAGCAGCTTAGCTTGGAACCTGGCCCATAGCGCCTAGCATTAGCCAGAATTATCATCTGTAAAATGAGAGAGACCCCACCCCCATTTCCCTCAAGGAACAGACGCTAAGGTGGAAACAAAAGGTTAGCAAGATGAGAGCTCTTTGAAAAGTACTTATTATCTATTTTATACTACACAGTGTGGGCATTGCAGGAACAATATTGGACATGGAGTTACAAGATTTGGATTTTGGTCTCTGAACCTTCATCTCTTCAGCAGTTAAACTGTAGATTAAGATTCAGTTTCCTTTAACATTCATTTTAGCTCTGATATCCTGGGACTCCAGTGCCCATCATTCCCTGGGACTCCAGTGCCCATCATTCCTCTGACTTTCTGGAGCAGGAAGCCCTCACTCTGGTGGGCTTGTGGCTGTAACTTCTGTACCCTGCTGGCCTGCCAGGGCCCTGGTTGATTGACTTGAAAAAGAAAAAAAGAAAAGCACTCACATATACCTGGCAAGATGTCCCAGATACACTAAGTGAGAAAGGCAAATTGAAGAACTATATATAATTCTATTGCATAAACATCATAGAATAACTTTAAAAACAGATTTATATGCACAGGGATTATCTCTTGGGCAGGATTAAGAGAAATCTTATTTTAGACATTACACATTTCTATACTGTGTGTACCTTATACTGAAAGCATGTTTTATTTGACAATAAAAATTATCATCATCATAATAAAGTTGTAAACATCAAAACATGTTTGTTGTAGACAGTTTAGAGAAAGAGAAAAAATCACTTATAATCCAGCCCAACCTAGAAATACTGCTATTATCATTTTCATTTGTATCCTTTCAGTTTTTTTTCTCTGCATATCACATAGAAATGTACATGTTTATTTACAACATGTAATCATATTGTCCGTGCTGACTTATAATTGGCTTCACTTAACAATACATTGTTTATGTTTCCACGTCATTAAAGTTTCTCCTACAATCTACAGCATGATTTTAATGACTGCTTCTTTTTTCTTCTTGTTTGTGTGCAAATTCCTATTGCTGCACATTTTGGCTGGTCTTAGTTTTCCCCCATTGTAAGTATTGACAGGCTTTTGGAGAACAATGAAACACTGAAATGTTTGGCTTGGTTTCTTTCTTTGGGTAGAGCAGGCTGCTCTGTCTTTTCTTCTTTCTTTTTGTATCCTTTAGCTTTTGGGTGGAGGCCCAGAGGGCTCCACAAGGGGTGGTGTGTGTTTAAGAAACTCAGCTAAAGAAACAAATTGATGGCAAAGAGCTCTGAACCTAGAGTGTTGGGAAAATGCTGAGTATTGTAATTGGCCTAATGTTTCTCCCGCGAGAGATGCCATCTCTTCCTAGGCCTCCAAAGCTCTGGCGGGGATTTTAACTTTTCTCTTCCAGCTGATGACAGACAAATATTCCTCACTTCAACAGTTACGTGCATCCCCCAAAATGTTTCCTCAAGTCTGTCAAACGTTTTTGGCAATGCCTAACAGCTCATCTCTGAAGATGGCAAAGCAGGCACAGTCAGGAATGTGGCTTAGGCTTCTTAGAAAAGACAGCCTCTTGGACAGCGCTGGTCCCTGCTCCCTGAGCCAGGCTGTTGCCCAGTGGTGACTCTGGCAGGAATGGCACTGACCAGCCACAAGCATGCCAGGGAATTACTCAGCACGTGCCAACCAGTAACCTCAGACGATAATCAAATGCGAGCCAATCTGTGAACATTTTGCGTAACAGCATATTTGGATTTGAGGCTTAGCTTTCAAAGCTTGAGTTTCACGTTTGTCTGAGCATATGCCTGGCCTCCCAGAGCACTTCTGTGTGCCCTGCCTCTGCTTGCAAGTGGAGAGAGCAGTTCTTGCAAGAACAAGAGCTTGGCTTGCCCCTTGAGGTAATGCAGAACTCTGCCAGGGATCAGCAGTCTCATCTGTCTGTACCCCTCGTCTGGCCAGCACTGCATCTTCATAGCCCTTTTCTTACCAAGAGGCCAGCAGTCTGGATGACAGATGTCTCCTCTTGAAATTGGACACTTAATAGTCATTCCTGGTATGGTCATGGCTTTCAGTGCACCTTACCAGCAAGAAAGAGGTCTGTTGACTGACAACTGCTGATGTAACAAGATTCTATCCAGTTCTGGCTATAGGCATTGGCAGCCTTATTGCACTGACAGGTATTTGCCCAAGGATAAAGATGCTTATAAATTTTAAGGCCCCTTACTCCTTCCTCTGTAGATTTTGTGAGAACTGAGAGTATGATGGATTTAATTTAGGATCCACATGGGGGTGATACTTTCCCTGCTTTCTGCACAAGTTTGCAACAGTATGGCACCCACAATCTGGGGTCCCCTTGAGCTGGAGTACTGGTGAGAATGACCCGGCCCATCAGTACTTCCTCAATGTATGTCAGAGTTTCCTCAAACCATTGAGTGTTTGTGTGCTCAAGGTGATATTGAACATGAAGTGTTCAAACAGCAATACCTTGTGTGAGAAACAAAGGATAGTTATGGTCTTATTCGTAATTTTTCCAGTGAAGGAACCATGTGCATTCACACTCCAAGCAAGAAGAAATTGTTGTGATGAGATAGGGCTTTCAAAATGCCCCTGCCCTTGCCACAGTGATCTGAGAGACAACTCTGATCTCACCAGGAGAATGTGGTTGTGAATGGAGCAGGCAGCTCAGAACTACCAGAAGCTGCAGCGTCACTCAGCAACAACTATATTAGACACAAAGCTGCCCCGGGAATAAGTTGATATGGACTCAGTTCCCAAAGCAGTATTTTTAAAAAGAAATAAAGAAATGAATCAGTAATTAAAAATCCTGAATAAAGAAGCTGACATTTCAACACAGACCTAACAATAAGATCTCATGGGATGTTCTTAAGTTCTCCAGAGTAGGCATGAACAATCAGATTTCCTTTGCCCCATTAGTTAAAGATTACCACCAGTTCTTTAATAAGGAGAAAATGAAGGTTGATATCTGAACCCATTATATAACAGGCTTGTTAACCAAGTGTGTGGGTTCAGTCATTCTAAAACATCCTTTTTCCTTTCAGAATGAAAGAGAACCCCTCTAACTTTTGTTAACTCTAGATATAATAAGATAAATTTGGCCTGTGTAGAATCCATACCACATCTCTAATTTTAACCACAGATGACAAAAAATCAGAGGATGCCCATGCTAAGCATCTATCAATAATTTTTGTAGCACTGGATATACCTATAAGCCAAGGTCATCATGAAAATGAAATTTCTTTCCAAGTTAAAAATTTACTACTTGTCTTTTACCAGTGCAAGAGTAAAGCACGGTAATTATCAATGCTTTATTGGTAGTTACAGCCTCCAAAAATCTCAATTAGTTGAACCTACGCTACCTATGTGCAAGAACAAAAAATGTGGCATCTAGTGATAATGAAAGGAAAGAATAAATGTGGGAAATTCTCTGCTAAGTTCATCCTAGGAATTAATCAGTCTAAAGCCCCCAGATAATAAAGACAATTTTGAAGGTTTAAGAGTTTTGCTTCAAAGAGCTGTTTCTTTAATATGAACTATGTGAAGATCATCAAAAAGTATTAAACTCACACAGCATGTAGAACACTGGGATACTGTGGAATATAGAGTGAAGCTCACAAGGAAGGTTGTGGAATACAGAGTGAAAACCTAGGTGTTTGGCCTCTGTTGCTGATTTCTGATGTTGGTGGGGAAGGATCCATTCCCAGGAAGGGACCGTCAGAGCTGGGCTGCCCTCCTAAGCAAATCTCTGTGGCCTCCGCCCTGAGAACAGGGCCGTTCCGCGTGGTAGCAGCTGGCTGTAGCGCTGGCTTCCTAAGCAAGGAGGGTTGCTCCTGGAGTTCTCTGTCTGTGGGTGCCCCGTGAGCGGTCCTGTGAGGGTGTCCTCAAAGCAATCCAATTCCCAACCCCATGCCCTTCCATGCAACGAAACCCTACAAAGTGAGTGCCGATCGGGAAAAAGCACGGTGCCATTCCTCTTCTTGCTCTGTTGCTTGCTTGCTGTGTTCTTTTGCTTGGTCTCCTTCTAATTATTAGGCAATCAGATTATAATGTTTATTATATTGTTCCAATCTAAAATTAATAAGGAGACTATCTTCTCTAGTCCGATGCGCAGATGAATTTCTCAACTCATCCTCCTTAAGGAAAAGAAGTTGTTGGATGAGTCCTGTGCGTGTTGAAGTGTATACATACCTTGTCAACAGCCTATACACACACAAATGCAGAGTCCCCTTCTCAGGAAGCCTATATGCTCTATATACGTGTGTCAAGTGGCGTAAGAGTTGCCAGGGTTATCATCTCTGTATCATCGATAGTGTATGTGTGCATCAGGGTTAAAAATGCCCCAAATGGGCATTTTGCAATTTAGAGGAATTCCTGGGTACTTGTAAAGCATTGGACCACAATGAACATTGTTTTAAATGTTGTCAGCCACAGCATATTGGTTGCTATTGCTTGAAAACACTTCCTTGTAGCAGGGCTCATATGGGCCTGGAACACTGTTTCTGCTTACCTAGATGCCTATTTGTTTCCCATATTTAACAGGTGGATTGTCTCAGGTGAATCTTTTGACAAGGGTGGGAGGGAGGTGAAAACCACAGAGTAGATGTGGGAAAGTGATGAGGAAAGCAGGTTTAATTATTTAAAAGTGTCAGTGACTCTTCCTCTTCCTGGGTCTACCACCTTCTGTCTGTGCAACTTTAGGACCCTCTATGTCTCTGTTTCTTCATCTGTAAAGCTGGGCCAAGCTCAGAGAGTTGTGGTCCATACTGAGTTACAGTTGGTTAAATGTTTAGAGTACCGTCTGGCACATAGTAAGTGCTCTTTTAATATCACCCATCCTTACTCATATTCTAGCCCAGACATATGGAATCTGGCTGTGCCTCTGGAAGAAGAATAATTCTTCCTATCAACACTGCCATCACACAGTATTGAAGGGACTTCGGTGTGAATGAGGCCAGCTGACACCCAACTCCCCCTCCCCCACTGTTTTCATGCTATCTCTCCTTTCTCTTTGGCTCAGTATCTCTCCTTTATGTACTCTGAACCTCAGATAATTTACCATGTTACTGCTACCAGAGGAGTCTATGTTTTAGCAAGAATCAAAACTGAAGTGAAAAGATATCACTTGGTAGAATTTCAGTAGGTGGAAGGATATTTCCAAAACCTCTCAAATTGCACCCCAGACTTGGTTGCTTCATTCATCCACTATGTGAGGCTGACGCTGGCAGGAAGTCACTGGCACTTTTCACTCATTGAGGTCCTGTACTCTCTAATCATGCAATCTAAAAGAGAGAACTTTGATCCACAGCAACAATAAAACAAGTAAGTAATTAAAGCCCGGCAATGTGGATTAAGTAACTCCCCTGTCCCAGGTATTGTCATGGAGGTTCAGGCACACTCTGCTGGCACAAGACCTGTTTTGGCTTTGAGAACTTTCACAGTTTATTGGAAGGACAAAACATATCAGATGGTGATAAGGAAATGTGTGTGAGTAAAAGGAAAAGAGAGGTATGTTGACAGAAGAAACCCTGAGGAGTTTAGAAAATAGGAATGTTTCTCAAGAACTTGAAACCATTGGAAGTCTTTCGAAAGGGTTAGTTGTGCATTGCCTGGAGGCTGAGGTATGGACTGGGAAGTGCCTTAGCCCAGCCCTTTCCAGCTGGATGATTAACTGGACGCTCTAGCACTGGGATCTTTGCTGCAGAGAAATGGGAGCCTGAGTACCGATGACTCATTCTCCTCTACTTGACATCATCTTCATATTTTTATTTAATTTTCCCTTCCACATCAGACACCCCTAATTCTCGAGTGGTCTGCCATGCCACTTCCTGCAAAGTCCTAGCTACTTTACTGTAGGTGGTGGGTTGTGGGTACTGGATCTTATTTCAAAAGGAGAGGGGAAATTGAAACCAGAAAAGCTTTGTGATGAATTCTAAGAAATTCTTTTTTTCTTCAACGCAGGTTTCCCAAGGCTGGTGTCTCTAGCTTAGAGCTTGTATTTCTTTTCCTTTCCTTTCTTTTAGATGTGAGTTAACCGTTCCAAACGGAAGTCTTTTCATAATCCCATCTGGTTATGCAAACATAGCCCACTGATATTAACAAATAGAGACTAGATGCAAATAACCCATTCAATCATAACACGGACTAGCTAGCAGGAGCAAAATGTCTTCTCTCCCCCACCCCATTACCTCATCAGAATTCCTTCCATTTGGAAATGAGCAAGAAGAAAAGGGGGAAAAAAGGGGGACTACTAAGATGTTTTGGTCTTAAAAGGACAGCAGCCGTGGTTGCCTGGATCACACCAGATTGCCATGTGAGCACCTGAAGTAATTTCAGAGTTGTGTAGAATAAAGCATGCATCCCTAAGAAAGGCCAGGTGCCCCCACTGCATGAAGCCTAAATTGATTACAGCTGGAGAGCAGATTACCAGGGGAGATCACTGAGTCGGTGTTCCACACCCAGGGCTCACAAGATTTGGTTCTCTGCGATTCGTTGAACAGAGCATCGCTGAGTATGGGAAATTTTATGATGTTCGCTGGGGCACTGAGTGTTTTAACTGCTCTGGGTAGGCAGCAAGGCAGTTGTTGGGGGAGGCCTGATACAGGGAACCCTAGAACGGTAATGGTGCTGCCATTCTGTAGAAAGAGAGTGTCAGCTGAGTCAAAGGAGACGGATAATGTCAACAGGCTCACAGCAAGTCCCCAAGCCTCTGAGCTGATGGCCACTGTTGCCTGCTTTTCTCAGTGCTATTACCTTTCAATGGCTATTCGATTGGTGTAGTGGGTCGGATTTCTGCTTTTAGAATAATTCCTCATTTTTAATAGTTTTTGGGACAGGTTGCAGGACTGTGGGCTCTCTGTGAACCTTCATAGGTGACTGAGAATAAGATAACAATTGGGGGAGAAAAAGAAATAACAATACTTTAAGTAGGAAAACCAGATTCCAGAAAAGCATGTGGGTGAAAGTCTTCCTAATTTAGCTCTGGGACAGAATTAGACACAAGCCAGGAAATCCCCAGAGGGTGCTCAGTAAATGTTCGTGGGATGAATGTAGACCAGACCCCTAAAGCTCTTTCTGTGAGCTCCTCCAGTGCTTTGATGTTATCAATAGGAAGTTCTTCCTAAAGTCAACCTCAAATCCCTTCTCCAGCAACTTTAGCTCATTCTCTTCTCCTTCCTGCTCTGAGGAGAAACAGGAAAGGTGTTGATAATGCTGTTCTTACATCTCCATTAAATTATCACATATTAAACTTGCTGTCAGTATTCCATTTGGTGGAATAAATAACCTCAATTTTGTAAACTTTTCCTTCATAAAAGTGACTTCCCAAACATTTCCATGTGCCAGTTTTAAGAATCACAAACGGTTAGAAGTAACTTACACATTATCATATGGACAGAGGCACACTAAGACGAGTAATGTGCTTAGTTCATAAAGATGCTGCTTCAAGAAATCCCCGCAGCCTGGGTAGTCCATGGCAGCTACGCAGGTTTCTATCTTCTCTTGAGCCTGGAAGGAGGTGATAGCTGATGAGTTAGACTAGTAAGATGCAACCTCGCACTGATGAAACGTCCATTTTCTTGGGGGAAATGGCTGACAGGAGCAGGATAAAGCTGTCAGGAAGCATGCAGCAATTTCCCAAATCTCCCACTACCAGTGAGCTTTATTTGTGTGCTTAGAGCTATTATTAGCAAAACAATGGCTGGAAAATGTACCAGGGAGAAAATTAAGAAATGACAGATTTGTTTTTAGAAAGTAAGATAAAAGCTTCTTTGGTTAAGTTTTGTCAAGTTTTTTGAAGCAGAGAGTTTCACGTTAGCAAAACACACCATCCAACCGTGGCGCCTGGGAAAGAGCAGCGAGCGGCACAGTGTGCGCCGGTAATCTGTGCGCGGGCTCTGGAGCTCAGCGAGCTCAGCGTCCGCCCGGCGCGGGCATGACCCCGTGGCTCTCCAAAAGGTATGAGAAACGGGAATTTCGCAGCACAACACAGTCCTCGCTTGAAAATCCTAAAGCCCCCTGTGGCACGTGGTGGGGGTGCTGACCGGGCACAGGGTGCACAGGCGTGTGGCGGCGAATGGATATAGCTGTTGCTCTCCGTGGGCAACAGAAATGACTCTGGCCTGGGCTGTGCTGTCCAACACAGCGTGGCGACTGAGCACTGGCGATGGGGCCGGACTGACTGAGATGGGCTGTCTCAACGACTCAAGTATGAAAAAATAATACAAAACCATCACTAATCATTTTTAAGATCGACTACATGCTGAAATGATATTTTGGAGAGATTGGTTAAGTAAAGTATCTTATTAAAATAAATGTCACACCACGGATGAGCCTTGAAAACATGCTAAGTGAAAGAAGCCAGACACAAAAAACTACACACTGTGTGATTCCATTTATATGAAATGGCCGATAGGCAAATCCATAGATCCGGAAGGACATGAGTGCTTGCTTACAGCAGGGGGATGGGGGTCTATGGGAAATGGGTGTTGATGGCTATGGGGTCTTTACACAGTGTGAAAATATTCTAAAACTGTGACACTGGTTGCACAACTCTGTGAATATAATTGTACACTTTAAACGGGTGAATTGTATGGTATGTGAATTATATCTCAATAAAGCTGTTTAAACAAATTTGGATGCAAAAGATTAATTTTACCTGTTTATTTTAAATGTTTTAAAACTTTAAATTACATAAGTGGTTGGCATTATATTCTGTGGAACCACAGGGCTAAGGGGACTGAGGGTAAAGAAGCTGGGGAAATCCAGGACTAGTGGGACCCAAAGGGAAAGTCATAAACACAGGGCAGGAGAGCGGCAGAAGTGCTCCCCTTTGGTGCAGGGCAAGAAGGAATGAGGGTGAATGGGAACCTGACCCGGAAGTCTGGGGATTTGGGGCTGTGTGTAAAACTCCAGGACTCGGGTAGGCCCCTTGTGGATAAACTGAAGGTTCCTGTGGCCAGGATTCTCACCTGGCCCTGGTTGGCTAGCTCCCCTACACATGTGTGGGCAATACGTTGTTATTGAGTCTACATAAAGAGCTCCGCCTGGTGCTCTGCGTGATGGATGGTGCGGCTGCTGCACGATTACAGGAGAGCAGAGGCTGGAGGGGTGGCTGCGCCGAGGACAGAGACTGAGACGGCTGTGCGGGCAGAGAGGCCCAGAGGCAGAGACCGGCTTGCTGTATGTAGACTCGCTCTGAGTGGATGGGATTCTAGTAATTGACCTGCCACCGTGGGAATAAAGTTGGGTATAAACCCTTGCACCCCAAGAACATTCCACTGTCATTTCCTTGGTCTCACTGAATCAATAGTGAACTTGTCTGGGGGGGCTGAAATCCATTGGCAAGACACCCCTCACCAAGTGCCAGCACAAGGGACTGACGGCAGACCAGACTTTTTGACCCCTCAGCACCCAGGGCATGCTGTCTTCAGTCAGCTCTCCAGAAGACTCTTATCAACCCAACTGTCCCAGAGCTACCCAGCTGCCTCCTGCGTTGGCCTGCAGCCTCTGGGGCTGAGAGGATCCACATTTTGACCCACATGTAATGCATTTGCATACTCAGAACCCAGCCTTGCTGAGGTGTAGCAAGCAGATCCAGGAGCTCTCCAGACACACATCCTGGAGAATGGAAACTTCTTCAAGGAGTGTTCGCCAAGGGAGCTTGTCTGCTCTCTTTATGGAAAGCCATAAACTAGCCCTAGCATTGGTCAGAGGCCTCCTGAATGCAGCATAAAGAGAATCCTTGGGTGCCTTCTTGCCGTCCCCTTACAACCCTGGTTTCTTTCTGATTCAGTTCTCCTCCAGCTTCCCCAAAAAGCACAACAGTATTTCAAAGGATGCAGCTCAGTGGAAGTTGGATGAGGAAGCTATACTTAGGGCCTCCCCAAAACAAAGGGTCCTATGGCTTTTCTCCAGAGATCAGAAAGGTGATTTTTGTCTGAAGGGTGGATTGGGGCAAATTAGCCAGATGAGCTGTAACCCCAACTGCCTACTTCTGGAGGAGGGGTTTGTAGCCTAGAAAGGGGACAGAAAATCAAATACATTGCACTTGGCAGTGGCTGTTTAAATTTGAGTAGTGAAAAGTGAGTATTTGACCCTATTCTGTGTCTTGTACAAGCTATGTCCTGACATTTGCTCCCACCACAGTAAATATTAGTTTTTCTCATAATTGACTATTTATCAGGTTTCGGTGGACAGGTGAGTAGCAGGCAAATAAAATGGGACACGTGAAGTTCATGAACCGAGGGGCATTGTCTAGGCAAAGCAAGATCTCCTGTTTTCTTGCCCTGAAGAAGTAACAGCAAAAAGGAAACTGTTCAATGAAGATGTAAGAGACACAGGTGAGAGCATCTTCTTCATGACTGTAAGCTCCTGAAGGCCAAGGATTATAATTGTTCATGCCTGCATCTCCACAGTAGGACCTGGCATGTGGTAAGTACTCAAGGAATGTCTGTGGCATAGATAGATAGAGGGGGAGGGATATGGCACAGCAGGTAACTGATGAACATGTTTGTTATGTGAGGGTTTAATGTTCTGGGTGGTGGGTGGGCAGGAGGAGGGACTTGCAAGATTTCATTTATGCCATAGGGAAATACATTCTGAAAGTGTTAAATTAAAACTAATATGATAGCATATTGCATATTTGGTTTTGTCATCTATCTAGCTTTTTCCAAAGAGTGCTTAGATATGTTGAATAAGAGTGAGGGTGGAATGGGAAAAAGATCCCTCAAATTACAGCTCAGGGCCTCTGACTCTCTAGATCATGTAAAATGCAAACTACTTAGGAGTGGACGAATGACTTAATGATGATGTTGTCAGGGCCCTCAGAATAAATATTGCCTTTTCCATTCCCTGCTGGTACTACACTGTGCAGCTGGCATGTTGTCAAGAGGCTGAGATCTCCTCATTCTTATCTTCTGAGTCAGGGAGTACAAGATGGTGAAACACTTGTATTAAAAGCATTTGAATTGTTTATCCCTTGTTCTACAAGGTGAGGTGATCCTTTCTGCCCAAGGACGCTGTTCTATAAGTGAGGTGGGTTTTTGTGTTTGGCAGCTTGCAGCCTGTATTTTGAATCCAGATACTTAAAAGTCAGGATACAGAAAATTTCTATCTCCAGATAGTCCTATAATAGAGCTCGAAAGTCTCATCTGGAATATTAGAAGGCAGAAAACTTCAAAGAAAGCAAAACTGTGTTACTTTAAGATTGAACTTAGATCTCTAAGAATTCTGTGAAATTATCTCAGGTGTGTCTGTGGCATGCTAGCAATCAAGGAGGACATGACCCTGGTAGGGTGAGCTAAGAAAGCTGGATTCTTGTAAGGAAAGTATTGCTGTGGTGTCACGATGGGAGTGCACAGGTGCGGCTGGGTGGGAGCCGCTGGCACCAGGGCTCCCTGTGATGGGTCCTAGGGCCCATGTTCCCTGACTCAAGTCACTTCTGTTCATGAACCTGTGCCATGACTCACAAGCAGCCAGCAGCAGTTGAGAGGAAATGATGTGGCAACTGTGTCTGAAGATGATGGTTAAACATTGGAAACAGAAAAGAAAATCCATTAAAAAATATGCTGTTGTCTTTTACAAAGGCTGTGCAAGATTTCAAAAGCATGTTTGGCATTCCAAGTATTATCCCTTTTGTGTCTTTAAAGACTAGCTCTGAGAGCGATATTTTTTGTTTATTTAACATTTAATCAAAAGAGATTTGGATCCCACTAGCTTTTGAACAACAGCTTCAGTAGCATTGCCTCTTTGCATTTAGTTCTAGGAGAAAAACTTCAACCATATGGAGAATTTGATGTCTGTAATATGTACTAAAAGATCAGCTGGTCTAACTTTACAGGGTAATAAAAGGGAAGAATTTTCCTGTGCTCAGGTCTTTTATGAATTATAAATAACCATTGACTTTGGAAGATAGCACATCATAAAATTTTTTTTCACAAATATGCACAAATCCATTTTAAGATCCAAGGGAAAAGATGTTCAGAAGTCTCAGATGTACTCAGTTTTGATTTTGTGGGGAAACATGTTCCTTTACCATATGGATGCTTTTAAGGGGGCCTTCATCTGGGGCTCAATAATGACACCCCAGTGGCTAAATAAGGGATTTCTTTCCTTCTAACATTATTTCTCTGTTATTAAAGGTGGAAAAACCTTCCACAAATAGCATACGATTAGAGTGCTTTAGGGGGTATCCTGGGAATCAAGGTTATGTATCTGCTCCAGAAATACTGTCTGTAATTATCATTCCTCAGTGGTTCTGAGGATGCAGTCTTGGTGTTTTCATTAATTTCTTGATTCTACATGCCTGGAGTGCATGCCTGCTCTTGATATTCAATATTTTACAGTAGGAGTTTTTTTGTGTTTTTTTTCTTAGGGTCACAGGTCTCTCCCCGTCCCTTCCTCTCATAATAACCATTTCCCGGCTTCTTTTGTCTGCTAAAATAAAAAGGTATGAGAGACAAAATTTGAAAAAAAAAAGAAGTCGGATATGAGATTCTTCCAAAGCCAAGCCATCATCTTGCCTATTTATAATCTCATAGAAATATTAAAAGATGGAGCATTCAGATCTAACAATTAAGAGGGACCATGGGTCAGGCAGCACATTGATTTTCTCCCCAGCATTTTATCATGAATATTTTCAAATATACACAAAGTTGAAAGAATTTTTAGAGTGAAAACTCATATAGCCACCATCTACTTGTAGACTCTACCATTAACATTTTACTGTTGCTTTATTGCATATACACAGATCTAACTCCATTAATCCATCTTATCTTTTTCATGCCTTTGAAAGTAAATTATAGGCATCAACCAATTCCTACCTAAAAACTTCAGCTCAATATTCATTCTCTTTTGATGTAAAATTTATATACAATGAAATGTAAAATCTGAAGTGTACATTTTCTGAATTTTGACAAATGTATCCAGTTTTTGGCTATTGTGAATAAAGCTGTTGGGAACATTCTTATACAAGTCTTTTTTCTCTTGGGAAAAGACCTACTCGTGTAATTGCTAAATCACATGATAGATGTGTGTTTAGTTTTTTAAAAAACTGCAATTCTTTTTCTAAAGTGGATGTATCATTTTATATTCCCACCAGCAATGTATGAAAGTTCCAGTTGCTCCACATCTTTGCTGATATTTAGTGTTGTCAGTCTTTTTACTTTAAACCATCCTGGTGAGTATGTAGCTCATTGTGAGCTCATTTGCAATTTCCTGATGACTAAGGACATTGAACACATTGTCATGTGCTTTTTATTTGCCATTCATATGTTTTCTTTTGTGAAGGGTCTGTTCAGTCTTCTGTCTGTTCAATAGCCTATTTTTTTGGCCTTTATTATTGAGTAAGACTTCTTTATACATCTGGACATCAGTCTTCTATTGAGTTTATGTTTCACAGTTTTTCCAGTCCATAGCTTGCCTATTCATTTTCTTAATGGTCTCTTTTGATTAGAAGTTTTTATTTTAATGAATTCTGATTTATCTTACATTTTTCTTACATGGTTATTGCTTCAATGATCTAAACAAAGCGTAATGCTCTTAATAAATGGTTTCCCCAAAATCTATTGTAATCTCACAAAAACTCAAAGCTTCACTGGATTCATTGTAAGAGATGTGTTTGTCTAAAGCAATATCCATTTGCACACATATTGGAAACAACTGAGGAAAACCTAGTTATCTGTAAATAGTCACTCTCAAGAGCCTTCCAGAGAAGGAAGCAAATTCTAGACCTCTCTTTTCATTTTGCTTATAATCACAAGGATTCTATTTTATTGGTGGAAAGAATAACCCCCAATAAAACCACCTGGCCGTGGTCTTGTTATAATATCAAGTTAGCCCTTCTGCTTATGAGTATCGTGAATGGGTTTTTATAAATTAATCACATGTTACTGAGAAATTATATTTTAAATGGTTTGAATGTGTGGCATAAATGAATGAAAAATTTCCCCAGAAAGGTATTAAAAATAAAACCAAAAGAAAGAAATTTATAGAAAGACCCTGGTGTCAGGGATAGCATGGGGGCAAAATTAAGAGCAGATTGAAAAGGGGAATAATATTGGCAACAAGAAAAGTAGGACTTGGAAAAATAGAGGCCAGCTGAAGAGATGTAGTGATTCTTCCATCCTGTTCTTAGGTAGCACACTGAAACTTTTTCCAAGATTTTACCCCAGACTCTTTGCCAACTGCTCTGTTGTCAGTGCAACTGTTTGATCTCTCCCTTTGTTTCTCATTTGGACCAAAGGGACACTCAATACGACATGACATTTTGAAAACTGAACTCACGTCTTTTTCACCCTAACTTCATTGTTGTCCTGGCCTACTTTCTCCTCGATATTTTCTTTAAAGTGCAGGCTGAATGTAGTCTTTCAAACTTTTATGCAAACTCCTTTGAGGGTCTCTCCCTCTCTGATTCCATCTTTTCCTATGATCATTTATGTTCTGCAATTGCTAATTTAGTTGTGGATAATCTTGAGCCTTTTGCTTCTTCAGTTTACTACTTGTTATCATTAAAAATTTTCTCCTTTATTAGAATCTGTGATTCAGGAAAGCAATGGGGTGAAACTTCCATTGATGATCATTACTGTTTGATTGTGGGTTGAAATTGGCAGTCGAATTTTAGTTTTTCATTGACTCAGTAGGTTTTTATAATCTACTCTAGCCTGCTATTTTGGTATGATTCTCATCAGAAGTTAGTCTGAAATATGACTTATGGAGAGAGTGCACTAATTTGCAAAGCTCTGGGAGTTCTAGCTTCGGGGAATAATCACCAGTGACTATGTGGGTGTGCCTTCCAGGCCAAAGGATGTAGGCTAATGATGAGTCCTTACCTCATTAGGAGTGTGGAGGTTAGACAGGGTGGTAAGCTTTTCTGGCAGATCCTTCTGGATCTGTTTCTGAAGAGAGCAGATACAGTCAGGAGGAGAGAAGGCTAGGTTCTGAGTGAGAAAAATCAAGTAGGACTTCAGGGCCTCTGAAATATTTGCCCTAAATAATTAACACACAAACATGACTGAAGAAATCAGAAGAGAGAAACGAATGGGGTTAAAGTCACAGGGCCACATGATAAATTGTGCCTGGCTAAGCAAGTGGGTTAAGTCACTTCCTAACATGTTGCCAGCAGCACAGATATCTGCATTTAGTGTCACATGCAACTGCAAAATGAACCAAAAATACTCTCCAAGTTTCTTGCCCTTTGGAAGTGTGATTCCTGCTACTATAGCATCTCAATTAAGGCACTCAAGGATCTTGGGCAAAGTCTGAGTTAGGTGGGTGGGTCCCTCTGGCCTGCAACTGGGAGATTAAGGTAGGTCCTTGAATTTGTTGGGTTGTGAAAATTAGGGTGGGTTGTCAAGCTATCCTTTCTGTGCAAGTTTTAAGGCAGTCCTGCGGCCAACTCTCCTCAAGATCATTTACTCCTCATGCAATATTCTTTATACCAATGGAGGTGGGAGGTGAAATTGTCCAAAACTCAGCCTTGGAATCTTTTACTCTTTTTTCTCATTCTGTGCTGCTTCAAAATGTATATAAAAGTAAAATGCAGATCCCTGAAGCACTGTTCCAGCCTGAAAATAAGTTACAGCAACTTGGCTTGGCTGTGTGGTCCTTTATGAGCAGGAGAGTCTGGGTTGGATAGAGAAATGGGTAATAGGGGAGGGAGCCCGTGGGGAACACACACTGAGCGTCTTCTTTCCTCCTCCCTTCCCTCCCTCCCTCCCTCTTTCCTTCCTTTCTTCCTTCCTTCCTTTCCTCCTTCTCTCTCCCTTTCCTTCTTATCTTCCTTCCTCTGTCCCTCCCTCCCTCCTCTTTTCCCTCCCTTTCTTGCACTAGCACTCTTGGTCAGCAGCTCCATCTTTCTAAGGAACAGGTCTAAGAACAAAGGGAGGAGCTTTGCAAGGAAGAAAACCAAAGAAACTTTTCTTGTGACTGAATAAAAACTGACAATAAAAATGCTAACCATTGGTGATTATACTGATAACTCAATGGGAAATCAGAACTGTACAGAAGCTCAACTCAACTCTTCTTATGCAAGATAATTCTGTTTGCTTTTGCTGAATTACCAGAGTTCTGCAGGAACATCTGGCTGACTGGCAGTTACATTTTCTGAAGGGAGGTGATGACTATTGCTACAGTTAAGTATGTTCTAACTTTCCTTAGTACCACAAGGTTTATCTGAATCTCAGAGTATCTATGATCTTGCAAGATCCAAATTTCCCTTCAAGTTAATTAGCATTCAGGTTTCAGCCTGGGAATAATGTCTCCTGTGGTGGTGACCCTTGTTATCATCCTTTTAAGTGAACTCACAGGACTGTTCTGTGATTTTCAACTTTGCTTTGTGGTATGAGGTCTGTGAATGTTTAGTTGACAATACGTGTGTGCCTCTCTCATTTCCTGTTTTTAAGGGCTGTACTTAATTTATTTGAAAGGGTGGAATATTTTAAATTACAATTCAGCAGTTTTGCTAAGGAAGGCTGTAAAACACAATGAGCAAGGAGTTTTACTTCCTCCTTACAATTGCTACTCCCCCATTTTGAAATCTTGATATCCTCCCATCAGTGGGAATGACTTTAACTTAGACTATAACATTCTGAACAGCAACCAGGCCATGGCTGGAGCTGGAGAGGGTCACAGTATTCCTACACACTCTAATTCCATTTTCCCAGACACCTTATGTGTCTGCCTGTGCTTGATACTGTCCTAGTCTCTTGAGTCCCCTCACAGAGGTGCAGCACTTGGATTGGTTACTGAATACAGTTGCTCAGCCAATCAATTGAAACCTTTCTCCTGCAACCTTAGCAACACGTGACAATGGTCATTAACAAAAGTTAAGAGAAAAACCCCTGACAAATCCAACCAGCCATAAAAATGGTGCCCATTGAGGGCAAAAGGCGCTAGTCCTGTCCACAGAGCACTTTGTGTGGCCAGAGAAGGATCTTCTTCTACTACAACTAAATCCCCACACCAACCGAACCTCTACGCCCACCAGAATATTTTCGGTAGTTGGAGAGGGTCCACATAAAACTTTGTCTCTAGGGTCACACTTCTGTCTCTGATGCTAATTTGTTCTTCAGGGCAAGAGAAGCATTTTCTGAGGGAGGCAAGATACCTGGCAGTGTCACCAGTGGCACCTTTCCAAGCTCCACATCTATTACCTCCCAGCCGGACTCTGAAGCCCTGTTGAGGGGCAGTTGGCCTGTATGCCCCATTGGGACATGCTTCTCCAGATGCTGCTAGACTTAATGAGCTCTCTCCTCTGTCTGGGAGGCTTCATCTGGGCATCTGTAGGCAGACTCGGCAGAGGCTGGAGCAGCGAATGGAGAATAAAATAGGGGACCTGCCAGAAACATGCACAGGCAATTCATAGGCAAATACATGTTCCCACAAAGACATAATAGCTGTGTGTATATGATACCCTCCTGAAGTCCCCTTACATGACCATTCCAGTTAGTCTAGCCACCTTGAAGGCATATTTTAAACCCTGGCTGAGTAGTCCATTGTGTGGTGATTAGCTCTTAATGAAGCTGAAAATACCTAATCATCCGACAAGTAATCTGAATTAATTTTTTATGCTATATTGCTAGACAAGTTGGTGTCATGACAAAGAGAGACCTGTGCATATATATATAGAGATCTGCACGCACAGATATAGTGCACACACACTCATAAACCTAGGCATAAGGAGCAATGGTGGGAAGAAAAAAGAAAACAAAAAAGATGGGAAAGAAAAAGAGAAAGAAAACTTCAAAGAGCCATGAACTGGAGAGTGTGAAACCCAAGGTAACATTATGAAATTAGTGAAGGTCGTTCAGCCCCCTCCTGGTGCACCCCAGTGACCCTCTCCCTATTAGCCCTGTAAGGCCTGTCCCGTATTTCATTTTCCATGGTAGTGACAGAGGGGTTAGCACTCAGTTAGTTTACTAACCCCTTGGGATTATAAATTGATAATGACTTCAAGTTTAGCACTTCAGGGGATATTGATAAGTTTACAAAGGGGGTGCATGAAGGTCCAAAATAACTAAGTCTCTAATGGTTGAATTGTAAACTGAGAGGAACATCTTTAGTCTGGAGACATGGCCTTGCTCACACACATTTTTTAAGGTAGAAGCCTCCTCTGGATATTCTTAAATATTACAGACAATTACAGACAAGAAAAAATAGTTGGGGTGGGGTGGGGAAGTGCAGTGGGGAGTTATCCATCAAATGGTAGCTCTTTGGGAAGATGATGCCTTAGATGGAGAGGTGAGGCAGCAGGCTGGACTTTTACACAGAAATAAACTAGGAGTTGACATCAGAATCTTTCATATCTGTCCTTCTGGGAACATGGAAACTTTCTGGTGACAGGAGGTGTTGAAAATTACAATATAGGATATTATGTAATATGTTAAAAACCAAGTCTTACATAACCATATGTATGCACATAGGTTTAAAGATCCTGAGAGAAATTAAGCCACTCTGAGAGGATATAAAACTGTGGACATCTTCCTATTGAAGAGACAAACCATTTTCTTCCTTTTTCAGATTTTTTCAAGTTCTGCAGTTATTATTAGTCAAGTTTTCTATGGGTATGAGCAACTATCAACTATCAAGACTATGGAACAACAACAACAAAAAAGGAAGCAATATCAAATGTTTATTTCTTGCTCAGGAAGTTAAGAAATTTTTATCTATCTGTGAAAGAGAAAAAGAAAAAATAAAATTTGACAACGTATGTAGTATGGTTTTTGCAAGCCAAATTGCCAGTGTGTCAGGAAGGGTTGTATAAAATATCTGAAGCATTATGCTGGTGCCTAGAGGGAAGAGGTAAAGATTCTCAGTTAATAGTTCATGATCAACCACTTGAACTTGACTTCAGGATAAACCTGTGAGTCCCCAGCTGGGAGAGGGCATGTTTAACTTTAGTGCAGTTTGGAGATAGAGCATTCCTGGGGAGAACAATACTTGGCACGTTATAGGTATAAAATAAATATTTGTTGATGACACAGCCGCACTGCCTCCAAATCAACATTCTCTCAGTTCACAAATACTTTCAAAGGAAGAAAATTTTAGAACACCAATGAATGGCTATTTTCCCCTCTTAATCTCTGAGAGATCATTGTTTCCTGTTTCCATGGTAACTAGAAGACTAGAAATTGCCAAAACTTCAGAGACACTTGAAATGAAAGTCAGGGGGAAAAAAAAGGCAAATGTTACAGGCAGCATGTATGACAATGGGGCAAAGTTTTTGAAATTTGGGAAGACTTTATTTCTTTGCTTGAAATAATGCAATAATTTCCAGAACCTAGAGGTAATACTTGATGCCACACTACTGAATGTTCATTGAGGAAGTTTTATTCTTTTCTTGAAAGGAGAGACCCATGGGCCTTAGAAGCAATCAAGTGAAGGTAAGCTGTTGGAAATTGCTCTCCTGGCAAGCCTTAATGTTAACCACAATGAGGAGGCCAGTCTGTCTGAAGTGTCCTTGCTTCCTCCCTTGCATGGCGTGAACAAATATTTATTGAGCACCTACTTTCTGGGTAACCTAGCCTACACACAACTAAGTGAAAAATTACAACTCTGATAAGGGCTTCTAAAAGTACATGTAACTATTAGAACATGTAATAGGCAGAGCTGACCTGTCAATAAGGCCAGGCCTTCCTAAGGAAGTATGATTAAGCTGAGTAGGAGGAAACTAGGCAGTGGTTGCCGGGCGTGGGGAGGAAGAACATTCCAGGCAGTGGGAACTCTTGGGCAGAGGCCCTCTGGGGGAAGTAAGCCTCGAGAGTTCAAGGAACTGAAAACAGTCCTGAGCAGCCTGTGCTGGCAGAACCCCAGAGAGTAAGGGGAATGAACTTGTGGCATGGCCAGCTGGAGAAGTGAGCAGGAGCCAGGTCATTGCCAAAACACAGCCTTGACTCTTGCAAGGTGGGTTTGTTAAAGACTTTGGTCTTTATCCCTCCTCATTCCAGGGTGAGCTTGGGCTGGTAACAGGAAGGCATGACAGGCCCTTGTGTGTATCTGGGAATGACAGCTTCTGGTTCATCTGAAGTCCATCAGAATATTGCCATAAATTCCAGATGTGAACCATCATGTTTCAAAGGATTATAATTCATTAAATACTTTAAACCCAAATCATTTTCAAGATATATTATTTTGTGTATAACAATTCAGTGGACACCTCAGAGCAATCATTATGACTTTCAATTATCATCCTATATTAACCCCTCAGAAGCCAGCGTTTGCTCTCATAACCTTCCCTTTGTTTGTGACCTAGCTGGAATCCAGGAAAAGTCTGCAAGAAGCCAGAATAAATGTGACAAAGACCACATATATTTTAACCAGAGGGTAGGTTCTCATTAAGAACTACTTGATCTTTCTTTTACATATTCTGAGTTCCAAGGCCACAGCAGATGGGGAACAATGATTCAGAAAGGGAGAAGGTATGGGGTGGTATATGACAATAACTGAAACTAACAGGGACCGGAACAACTGTAGAGGAAGAGACAAAAAAAAAAATGAGAAAGAAAAACACTAAATAAAAAATGAAGGAAGGAAGAAAGAAAGAAAGAAAAGGAAAGAAGGCAAGTAATCTGGGGCTTTTAGTTATGGACAAACTGTCTTGCATGCCTTAGATCTTGAGGGCATCACTGTTTTTATAATGAGACCTTTTACTTAAGTAGTCAAGGAGGTGTTTTAGAAAGATTTCTAGCCTACAGGGTAAGGGTTTTTAAAAGGATTTTGGTACTTGAAGAGTGGATCTTCAGTGATTTGGGAAAATTGTCTGTTCAGAATGGTTCTTACAAAGGTTGTGTATAATTATGGTTTTATTGTAGTCCAGTGGAGGTGTTAGTTAATAAAGGTTTCAGGCTGAAAAGTATCCCACACACCAGCTTTTGCTGAGACTGCTTCGTTTTCACAAGTCATCTAATTCTGGGTTTGAACGAAGTCATTGGAAGTGACACTTTTCATATCTAAATTGTCATGATGCTATTCTTGACAAGGAATGAGTTCTTGAATATTTAAAAATACTGTAGGTGATAAAATGCTCTTAATAAAAACATTTCAAAGTTTGCCTTTCACAGTTTTAACTTTAATTTTCATGCTTAACTCTTAAATGCAAATAATCTTTCTCTAGGCATAAGGTGCTCCCTAAAGTTACATGGTTGTCTGAATTGTATGTCATTACTGCCTCCAGATGAGAGTGAGAATGAACAAAATATAGTTTGATCACCTTGGAAAATGCTCATGCTATATGTTTATGAAATGATTTGGGGGATTGACATTGTTTTCTTCAAATATATCCTCCATACATGTCAGAGCATCTTTTTTCTCCCTAGAGAACATGTTCATACTGCAGTACCTAATGTCCTAATTGTGTTTTTCTTGTGTCATCTCATCTATTAAAGGTATCTGCAGAGTGATGCAATTTTGAAAAAATCATTAATTTTCTAAATGATCCTTCTATAGTGCTACTTTTTCAGTGTTTTTTCCCAGTTGCCATAGGTAAATAGAGAAGTAAATATTTTCACATTATCCAATTCAGTAGTATTCTGTGTCTATTCTGTGACAAGCTTGACAAAATACTCAGTAAAAAGTTAGAGTTAATAAGAAGGGGGAAGACTAAAAGCTACAAGGAAGGGTGGCATTTCCTATTTCTTTTGATTATCACTGAGATTGGTTGGAGGCTAAACATTCCAGTTCTGAGATTATTTTCATTTGACAAGACCTTCACCACTGTATTTGAATTGGAATGAACAGAAGAATGATAATAGTCTGGTCAGTTTTCACAATGCTGAAATTATACACAGACCAATATTTACACTAAAATATCTTTGCTAAAAGTTAACAAGAACAGATTATCTAATAGTTAACAAAAGCAAATACCTTTTGCCTTTTGAGGGAGGAATTATTATTCAAATCACAATATTTGAAGCAAATTTATTTGTAAGCAAATTGCCAACCTATTTTTTTTTGTATATGTTGAGCTATGATTTATTTTTCAAAATTCCAGATTTTAACATTTAAGGCTTCCATCTTAACAGAATACACTGGTCTTAGAAGTAGGATGGAAAAGATTGGCTGGTTGAGTATACTTTCTTATAATTACAGAAAATTCTAGGAGGATACATCTTAAGGAATGAAACAGTGAGTTTGTAAGTGGTAAAGTGGCATTACATTATGGTGTTTTGCAATTTTGCTTATTCTGAAGAATTATCCAGGGCATTGGTTAAAAAGATTCCCAGTCCCACTTTGGCCTTCTCCAGAAGAAAAGTAAAGGAAATCTGTATTTTTAACAAGAACTCAGGGTGATAGTTCTGATTGGGCAAGTTTGGGAAATACTGGATAATGGAGAAATCCCTGGCTTTATCATCAGACAGAATGAACTTGAATTCCTGCTTGGCCAGATTAGAGCTAAATAACTTTTGACAAATTTCTCTGAGCCTCAGTTTCATTATTTGTTTCTTGTGTGTGGGGACTGGGACATCAAATGAATTATGGGTTGTATAAATCCTAGCATTGTGTCTGTACCCACTCTCTAAAAAATATTAATAGCAACATAGTAGTGGTTTGTTTCTCTGGAATTTAACAAAGTTCAAATGGTTCAAACTTTTCCCTTCTTCAAAGATGGAACAGTTGTTTTAAACTGATCAATTCTGGGTCGATCATTCCCTGCCCACCTCTTATTTTGTTCAAGAATCTATTTGGTGTGAATGACTGACCAGGAAGATTCTTCCAGTACTTTTCTGTTTTTGGACATTTTGCCCTAATGAAGTGTCATCTCTAATATTTCATTCTTTACTCTTTTTTAGCCACACAGAATATAATTCTTTGTCCTTCCACTGGAGGGGAGAATAATGCCTGGTTCATAGCCTAACTATGCTGTTATAGGCTTTTCATCCTCTCTAAACAATTTAATTATATTCCAGGGAATATAATTGGCTTTGGTTATAATATAAAAAGTATATCCCAGTATGAGGAAGAACAGAAAATGGGTATAATTTTGTATCTAGCTTCAGACGACTTGAAGTTCTAATCCCATTTTCATGGCCTGGAATCTTCCTACTTACAGTAGATATTTTCTTAATTAGCTAAGATGATTAGCAGTAATGATGAGGCAATGCCATTTTTTCTTTCCACAGGTCTCCTAGCACTGCCACATTCTTGCCAACAAAGGGTAGTTTTCAAACTTGAGTGTAAATTAGACACACGGGGAGTGAGTGTCAATTTTTGGTTCTCAGCACCCATACTGTGTATTCTTTGCTTTGGGGGTCACTCTAAGGGTCTCTCTTTGAAAACCACTGCTCCAGGAATTTGATAAATATTGAATTCAAATTTTTTCATTTTTAAATGAAACATGGGTAGAGGAGCCATGATAGTTCTCTGGATAGGAACTCCACTGACCCTTTCAAATAAATTCCTTTCCCATCCATCCATCCACACATAGAACTGCAACAGGCCAGGTGCTCCATACCAGGCGGGGGGCAGGATGTATCTCTGTTCCCTCAGGCTATCAGTGTAGCTACTGGGAGTTTTGTTTATGAAATCTGCCTGACAGCCTAGCTCCTGGCCACATTGGCCAACATAGTACAGTGTGATTTGATGAGTCACTGCATTTGGGAAGCTGAAGACCTTCTGTACTTTGGTTTCTTACCATTGCCTAATGGTAAACATTGGAGCAGAACCAGAGGCTTCTAGCCCTGATTTGGTCTCTGGGGTAGGGCCCTGTTTGAAAAGGTCAATTACAAGTAATTTAGTAATGATTCTATGAACACCAGAAAAAAAACCCAAAAAACTGTAAATACCCCCAAAATGAGAGATGGCACAGTATCAGCCAATGATGACATACTGTTACTTACTTCTCCCTTGGCTCAGGGGTGTAGCTAACCTCTGGGGAAAGAGAAGCCTTGCAGTGCAGTACTGGGTACTTGACACTACAGAGATGGCAGAGGAATAGACCCAACCCTCAGAGAATTTCTAACCAGGGAAGAGAGAGAAGATGAATGGCTTAGGCAAGTGTAAACATAACTGTGATGTTAGGCAAAATGGTATAAATGTCACATGAGATATCCAAAGAGTTAGAGGGGCTTGGGGAGAAAGATCACACATCCAGGTGGGTTTTCCCAGAGGAAGTGTCATTTGAGTAAATCTTTGAAGGAAGGGTAGGAATTTGACAAGTTGCGAAGGTAGAGAGAGACACTACAGGCAGCAGGAACATTTTGAGCAAATGTGCAGAGTGAGAAAGTAGGAATCACTTCTGAACTGGGAGAAGTCCTGTTGGGACATAACAAAATTCCTGTTGGGGAACTGAAAGGTCTGTTGGGTTTTGGTGGGGGATGAGGCTGGAAAGTTGGGTTTGGGCTCAAGAACATATCTGAGTTTGGGCTTTTTCTAGTAGGCAGCACAGAGCCATTTAAAGGGACTTCAGCAGGACGGTGTCACCATCACAATTGTACTTGAGGAAGCACAGCAGCTGGGTGGAGGAGGATTTGAAGGAGGAAAGGTTATACAGACATACCAGTGAGGAGAATCTGCAGAGTGAAGAGGAATAATGGACTGGGCAGCAAGAGGGGCTGGGATAGACAACACAGTGAGTAAACCCATATGGGAGTTGCAGGCAAACACAAAGAGGAATAAAGCTTGGGAACCTATGAACAGGTAGCAAGAGAGGTAACCTAGGGAAAGGAAGAGAACCTGTTTTTCAGGGAAAGGCAGTACTTTGGGTTTCAGGTGGGCATGGGCACTCTTCATGACAGTGGAAAACGGAGCTGACCAGTAGGAAGAGATCAGTGAGCTGAAGCAGAGGCCATGGCTGGAAATTGGTAATGGTGGAGACTCCAAGGGGTAGGTCACCAAACGTGGAGAAGAGGAACATGATAGGTTATACAGCGGGGTGGTACGTTAAACAGTTTGGAGGAAGAGACAATCAAGAACAAGGCAGAGAGGAATCAGGTGGAGAGGTTGGAGGGACAGGAAAGAGGGAGGGAGAGAGTGGTCTCAGTGTAAGGGGCTGCAGAAGGAAAACTGGGTCAGGCTGAGCTGGTGGTTCTGGATTCTTCCTTGAATTTGAGAGTTAAACTAGATTCCCTTCAATATAGGATGATGCCTTAAATCCAGTCTCTGGTTCATTACATTTAACATCTCCGAATGTTAGGCACCTCCAAAGGTGTTTATTTTCCTTTTCAATAATAATTAATTTCTTCCACTAACACCTCCTATGACACTGAATGAGTGAGTCACTGTGTCTGGGGGCACCTGTTTTGTCATCTTTAACTTTCCAGTTTAGCAATCCTGTGTGTATTTTCCAGTGCCTGTATGTATGAAATGCTTGGTAATCTACACGCTATTATACAAGCCTAAGTCCTATCATGAGTGTACTTGAGTACAGAATAAAGCCCATATTGTATTTTACTTTTCTTTCTTTTATTACTATGTTTAAAAAAATATAAACATTATTATTTTTTAAGAGGTTCAGAAATGGAACTGGAGGAAAGAGCTGTCCCATCCCATTTGCCCACATATTCTTCCAGTTTTCTCCTCAGGCCTTTTCCTAAGCATTGAGGAGATGCCCAGAAAAACACCAGACGGATATACAAAAACATAATGTCACCAAAATTTTCCTAACAAGCAAGGCAGCTATGGAAAGTGTGCCAGCGTCTCTTCCCCTAGGACCTACCTACAGTCTGGGGCTTGGTAAGGTCTGACGAGGGAAAGAGCCAAGACCTGGAGCTCGAGGTTTCCCGCTCCTCAGTCCTGAGTGGGCTATTTTAAACCTGGGAAGCGTTCTATCCCTTTAAGTTAAATCCAGGCAACGATTGCAGGCAGGTGGGCACCAGCCAATAACCTTAAGAGATGCGAAAGTGTCAAAGCAGATACAGCTAGGGCTTATCTTTCACAATAGCGACAGTATCAGTAACACGTTTTACAGTAAAAACAGTAGGTGGGGTAAAGAGTAAGGACAACTCTCACGTAGTAATTAAGTCCGAGGCTTGAACCCAGATTTGACCAAGCTCTGTGTAGTGCGAAGAACCATGTCCACAGGGCTGCCTGTTCATTTAGCATGGGACTCGCTTTACCTTCGCCGACGCCTTCGCACCAGCGAGCTGCACTCTTCGTTCACTCAGGCTTGCCTGCCCCCCCGCGCTGCCTTTCTGCCGGACGATGGGCCGTTCGGGAGCTGCCGAGGCTGCAGAGAACGCTCGCAGTGGCTCCCCGCAGCAGGGCGTCCGGGGCCAAGCCGGGTCGCAGACCTAAGTGGGCACCGGGCGCGCTCAGCCGCCGTCCGCCGCCGGCTGGGCTGTGCGCGCGCTCCCGTGGCGTGAGTACTCACAAAGGTGTGTTTGTAAAATGCACTGCCCAGGTGGACCCTCCGCCCCGATCAATCGCACCCCGGGCCTGGACTGGGGTATCGGCGGCGCGGCCGTGACGAGAGCCGGTTCAAGTTCCCTAGCTCCGCGTCAACGAGTGGGCCGGCTTCCTCGCCCGCGGGGCTCAGGGACCGCGAGGGCGGAAAGGCTGTGGCCAGCTCCGGACGCGTGTCCCACAGCTGCGGGCCAGGTTCGGAGCGCTCTACGCGTTTGCGGACACTTTGGTTGTCTCGGCCCCCGGCCCGGCCGCCGGGAGAGAGCGTACGCGGGATTCAGGGCTGGGTGCGCCGCAGCCACGAGGGGCAGTGGAGCAGACGCTCGCCTCCCTCACCCGGGTCTGCATAAGTGAACTGGAAAACAGCCTCCGAGCCCAGCCTCCTCCCTCTCCTCGCCGCCGCAGCCCCAGCTGGGGGTGGAGAGAGTTCCCCCGGGCTGGCTGGAGGGGAAGCCGGAGGCCGGGCGGCTTCGGCCGCACCTCCTCCGCCTTCCTCTCCACCACCGTCCCCCGGGTTCCACGCCGCATTTCTTTGTTTTGAAAGCGCCTCCTTCGCCCAAAGGCTTTTCCCCGGCGGGCAGGCTCTGACGGGGGGTGGGGCATAGGCCCGCGGGCCCCGCCCCCTACTTAGCCCGGACCCCTCCCTTGGCTCTTCTCCCATTTCCCCTTCCCTCGCGCTACGACCCGAAAGGCGCGTCCTCACTTGCAGGACATCAAAAGGAGAACGGGAATTGGAGAGGGAAGTCGAGGAGGCAGGGGGGCGCAGAGACCCACCCACCTTCGGCCCGGCCCGGCGGCCCCCCTCCCGCGGGAACCCCGCCTGAGCCCCGCCTCCCCGCGTCACAGCAGCCTGACATTCTCACAACCCTTCGGGCATCCAAACCCACCGCCTCCGCCTACCCCTGTGTCCGCCGAGTGCTCTATTTATGTTACAGCCCAGCGATTTGCATAGACTCCGCCTCTGGCCCTAGGTTTCCCCTATCGGTGCCCCGCCTTAGCTTTTGCGTCACGGAAAAGGCCCCACCTTTTGTGCCCGTAAAAGGAGCGGCGGGCCCTAGATGGCAGCGTGGCGTCGCGGCAGCGTGTACGTGTCGCGCTTCCTTGTGCCGTTTATAGGGTCCTGGCACTTCCGCTGTCGGGTTAGAAGCGGCGCGGTCATGGCGGAGCGCGGACAGCAGCCTCCTCCCGCGAAACGACTCTGCTGCCGGCCGGGCGGCGGCGGCGGCGGCGGCGGCGGCGGCAGCGGCGGCGCAGGAGCGGGTGGTGGCTATAGCTCTATCTGTCGGCCGGGCCCGCGAGCTGGAGGTGCAGCTGCGGCGGCGTGCGGGGGCGGCGCGGCGCTGGGGCTGCTGCCGCCGGGTAAGACCCAGAGCCCCGAGTCGCTGCTGGACATCGCGGCGCGCAAGGTGGCCGAGAAGTGGCCGTTCCAGCGCGTGGAGGAGCGCTTCGAGCGCATCCCGGAGCCGGTGCAGCGCCGCATCGTCTATTGGTCCTTCCCCCGCAGCGAGCGGGAGATCTGCATGTACTCTTCCTTCAACACCGGCGGCGGCGCCGCGGGCGGCCCCGGAGACGACAGCGGCGGCCCCGGCGGCGCGGGCGGCGGAGGCGGCGGCGGCGGCGGCGGCTCCTCGTCCTCGCCGGCCGCCACCTCGGCCGCCGCCGCCGCTGCTGCCGCCGCCGCCGCAGGGGCCGGGACCCCGTCGGTGGGGGCTGCCGGGGCGGCGGACGGCGGCGACGAGACACGGCTGCCCTTCCGCCGGGGTATCGCGCTGCTGGAGAGCGGCTGCGTCGACAACGTTCTGCAAGTCGGTGAGTCACCGGCAACTGCGGGGTGGTCCGTCCGTCAGTCCCTCGGGGGCTCGGGGGTGTCCTCCTCCATTCCTCCGGGGAGCCCCTCAGCTCGGCGCGCGTCCACACCGGCCAGGACGGTGCTCCGGAGAGCCCATTTCCCTCCCGCCCGTCCCCGCCCCCCTTCTCCCCGGACGGGCCAGCGCGAGTGGGAAATGAATCAGCAGGACGCGCCCCGCCGTGGGGTCGGCAGGGTCGGAGTCGGGCTCCCCACCCTCCTCCAGGGGGCACGTCCTGGAGGGCAGCTCGCCGCCTCGGAGGAGTGGATGTGGACAAAGGCACGGGCGGCCGGCCGGCTCCGGCGGAGGGTGTGTGTGGCGGGGCCGTGCCGTGCGGGGCGGGGGAGGGGGCGCGGGCCGCACAGACAATGCCGGCCGGGGCCGAGCCGGCGGCCGGGCCGCGCTCGGCGCTCTGCCTTTTCTCTCCTCTCGTCTCTTGCTCGCTCCTCTTTCTTTCTCCTCTTCTCCGCTCCCGCCCCCTCGATTTGAGGGTAGGGGAATACATTTTAATGGCCCTCGGCGGCCGCTTTTTGGGCTTCGACGACGGGCTGGCGGCCGCGGCGCTCCGGGGTCGCTGCGGCGTCTGGTCTGGTCTGGCCCAGGCGAGCTCCGCCAGCCGCCCCGGCATTTAAGTGTGTTTCCCCCGCGTCTGCCTCCTCTCGGAGCAGCGCGTCGGGCTGGGCCCCTTCTCCTGATTGACCTCAACCCCCGAGGATGTCCCCGAATTAAAGGGCGTGAGTCCGGGAAGCAGCGGCTCGCGCTTCCCTTTCCTGTTGGGCGCGGCGGTGCCGGGGGCTCCTTGCTGCCTGAATTAGGCTTGCGTCGGGCGGATCGGTGGTCCTGCCCGGTGCGAGCCGCGGTGAGCAGTCGCGGGCTTTGCGCTCACAGCCGGCGGCCGCCTGGCAGCCGGGCACGACCCGCACTTTGTTCTCATTTTCAGGTTTATTTGTGCCCTTTCAGTTTTCTGTCACCCTCCGAAAAGGGGAAACCAAACAAAAGAGTGTCTTTATTTCTTTTCAGGGCTTGTAAAGTAGAAGGTATTTGACAAAGGCGAGCGAAGGACTTTTGATTTAAAGCTGCACAGCCCTGCTTCCTCTGACAGACCAGGGGAGTTTTCTTAAATGCCGAGTTTCAAAGCTTTCCCTGTCTTCCCTCCACCCCCATCCCCCAATGTTTTTTTCGGCCAGGTATCTTTTTCAGCCGTAGTGATGAGGATGTTTGAGCTGGACTGAAAAGGACAATGCTATAGGGAAACTCTCCTCTCCCCATATTTTACTCCTGATTGCAAATACCATGTTTTCAGCTCCCCTCCCATATTGCTGTCTGTTTAAAATTCTGGTGGTGAACATGGTACCTAATGAATGGGGAGAGGTTTGGAAGCATCACTGTCTGATTTTTAATCTTTTCTTTGCGTAGTTCCTTTTGTCCTTCTTTTTGGGAGTCCAGTGGGAATCTGGATAGGACCCCAAAAGAGAATTAAGATTTGTTTTAATCATGTCTGGTTAATCTGAATTCGAATTTAGTCTGGAAGTGTGATTTTTCTGCATGGTCATTTATTTCCAAAGGCAGCCCTCAGTGTTGTCTTTTATAGGTTGGGTACCCTTTTTGTATGTCTAGAGGGGGTTTAACTTTTGAGGCTCTGTCCAGTCTTTTTAAAAAATGACTTTCTTTAAAGTCATACCTTTTATTATTATTTTTTTTGTTTACTGCTGGGTTGAAACGGACTGAAACACATCTATGGTTTCTCTGTATAACAAACTAGAGTTTGTGAATTTTTATGGCTTGGCTGGCAATGTTGAGTTTTTTTTTCCTTCTGTGCTTGACTCTGCTTGCAAGCAATGAGGAATGACAGGAGAGCACATAGGGAGGGTTTCTTGGCTGATTGCATTCAAGCCAGGAATTCACTGTGAAAATAAAGCCAAGGGGCGATAAATAAAAGATGCAATCTTCTCTAGGAGACAGACACACAGCGTGGGCTTTGCCTGCTTTCATCAGTGAAGAGGCCTGGGTGAGTTGTAAAAGAAAATAGTAACTTTCTGAATAGTCCCCATAAGGGAAGGAGGCCACTGAATGGAGTTGGCAGTCGTTGAAGTGAAGTAGTGTGATGCTTCTCTCATAGTTTGCGGAGTTGACCACCCCATCGGAAACACTTACATACGTGCTAGACGAGTGCTGTACAAATTGTGGAAAATTTTCTTTTTTCCCCTCTGAGTTCTGCCAGTTTCCTTAACTTCCAAGTTGTATTACTTGTTGTGCCAGTCAGCTTAGAGATGGAAGGCTGTTAAATGCTTGGCAGCTGTCACTGTGAGATAGAAACTTTAGGACGTTTTTTTTTTTCTTGATGAGAGAACTGAGAGAGTGGCTAGATAAACCACCCAATTGAGCCTCCAGTGGTGCTTCGAATTGGTATACTAATGCCACGGGGCTTATTTTATAGTTTTTTGATATGAGGTAGAACTCTTTCACTTCAGAGCCTGAAATGGAAAAGAACAGAATATTGTGTTGATAGCACCATAAGTAATTTTCTGGTATTGCAAAATTGTAAGTTTGTTTGTACAGGAAGTATTCATTGACTTTGGTAGAGATGACTAAATTATAACTACAATAGGGAAAATCTAGTTGTTGGATTTCATTTTACATTTACACTGTTGAAGATTATTTAAGGATTGAGGGACTGAGATTAGGATTTACCAGAAATTAAACATACTTGCCAGTTTTCATCTCCTAGATTATAAGAAGAAATTTAGAGGGAAAAAAAATTAAACCTTTGGTGTAGTAGTTTAAGCAATATTTCATCAGTACAGAGCTGCCCATCAGTTGATTGTAGGACATTTTAAAGAAAGTACAGTTGGTTTATTAATGATACATTGTAAGGGAGCTAGTGCTGAACATGCTTGTATGTAAATATCATGGATATCTAAGTAATGATTTGGAAGTCATGTCAAAAAATTTCCCCAAAATTTTGTCTGGGAAAGAGCTTTCTTACCATGACCTGAAACTCTACTTGTAAAAGTAAAGACAGATAAATTCAGTTGCTTAAAGGACTTAAAAATTCGGTGGGACTGAAAATATGATAAACCAAGTTAGGCAGTTGACCAGTGCAAGTATTTGCAGCATGTCTGGCCAAAGGCTAACACAGAATTCCTCTAAGAATTGGCTTAAGGTAAGAGAGATATGAATAGGCCTGTAGAAAAATGGGCTACACGTTTCACAAAGAAATGCAAATGACTAATAAACATATTCATCTTCACCCTTACATAAAGAGACAGAAGGGGAAATGACATGTTGTTTTCATCTACTGTGGCAAAGACTAAAAATATGGGCAAACTGCACAGAATTGGTTGAGAAGGGGGGAGAGGATGCTGTCTCCCTTGTTGCTTTGCACAGTCTTTCTGTATCATTTCTAGAAATTTATTCTCTAAATATTTTGGTACTAGTGCACAAAAATGTTCTATACAGTGAGTGATAGTCGTTACAGTATGATTTGAATTCATCAGAAGATGAAACCAACCTAAATTTCTATCAGAAGGGAACTGGTTAAGAAATCTGCTGTGGAATACTATGCAACCATAAAAAGAGGTTGATTTATATGTACTGCCAAGAAAAGATGATCAGAGTATTTTATTTAAAAACAGTCAACTGCACATATAGTATCCTGCAATTTCTCTTAAAAAAAAAGATAGACTTGCATGTAGATGCATAAAAATGGAAGGCTACACAAGCAACCACTGAATTGTGGATATCTTTGGAGAAGGGCGGTCAAATGAATGGGCAAGGTTTGGGGGGAAATGTTACTTTTCATTTTATGCATATCTTATGGCTGGTATTTTCCTAAAACTAGAAGCATATATTTTTGTAGTAAAAAACTTAGAAATATTATCCTTGCATCTTCAATTAATTTATATTTTTTGTTTTGGGGTATGTGTATGTATGTGTTTGTGTTCCCTAACTGAAGACCTGTTTTTTTGAAACACAGTTTGCTTATTTGTGACTAAATAGTTATATTCAGAGTAGGATATGTCTAAATGAAACTAGGGTCTTGCATGTAAGAATGAAGAAGGTAAGTTTTCAAAGGAGCCGCTCTATTGTTGTTGTGGTTGGTTATTTCTGGGAGAAAAGAATATTGCCCAGAAATCTGTTAATACTTTGGTAAACACATTCTTAAGGTCTTTTAGATCCATAACTCAAAATTTCATGTTTTAGTGAGTGGCAAGGTAGTAAAAAGGGATCATTATTAGGATTAAGGTGGATACAGATTTTAATCAGCTAATTTATTTGCTCTTGAGTAGTTTGATTTTCTGTGCAGGCCAGAGATTATTATATAAAGATGTGATTTTAAAGGTGCTCTCAGAATTGGGTTTGTTGATGATAGTGTATTTCACTGAATGCTTTTTCAAGATTAATAATATTGAACAATTTTGAATCAGCTCCTACACCTTTTTTTATGCTGGTCAGTGAAAAAGTACAAAAGAAGAAAAGTTTGAAACTAGTTGCATGTGTATTTTTTATTGTTGTTTGTAAGTTCTTCGATTTTCTAATGATTCAGTTTTGAAAGTGAGTACCTTGTATGATCTCAGCATCGTTCTGAGGAAAGTTAAATTTTCAATTTTTGGTGAGGATATCTTGGAATTTGTTATTGATGCTTAGTTATTTGATGGTTAGAATTGGTCCATTGAGGAAATCTGAAGTGTTCAGGGGACAGAATACTACTTGCAGCCAGAAGAGTTCAACAATACTGGAAGGTGGAATTGCATATTTGGGTTAAGCAAATATTTCTGCTTTTGCTTTAGTCTTTAATTTTTTGCCACATAGTTGTATTCTGAGTACATCCTTGGATTGAAGAGAAGGCCATCCCATTATTTTATTTCAGCTGTGTGTTGATTGAGATTAATCCTTTTTGCAGATGCGAAAGTTTGATGCTTTTTCTTTTAAAAATATCAGGATGCCTGTGGAACATGTCCATTATTAAAAGAATTATAGCAATTAATTGAACAATTCAAGTCATTGTCTTAAGTCTGTCCTGGCTAATTTTAAGATGTTTTTCCTGGACCTCTTTTCTTTGCACAATGGGTAATCAATTGCTGTCAATTCTAACTAAATATTTCATCTTGAAAGATGCAGGCCAGCATATCCTTTGTGCTCACAGTCATATTAAGAGTTTAGTTAAGAATATGTGATTTCAGCTAGTAGTTCATTCAGTGAACAGAATGGCAGTGGAGGAATGACTGATATTTTAAGAGATAAGTTTTATCCTTTTCAAAAAAAATTACATGATTGGATCTATACTAATTTCACATGCTTACATGCTTTATGCTTTTGTGTTAGAAAGTTGGTTTTCTTCAATAATGCAAAATGCCTTTAGTACTTTTAAGAAGTTTACTCACATATTCACATGATAAAACAAACTCATGTCTTAGAAGTTTTTGTAGGGGCAGACATTAAACTTGAACTGCTGTTGACCTTCAACTTATATCTACGAGGACAAATTATCTTAGAAAAGAAAGCAGATTATGGGTAAGTATAAACATCTTAAAAACAAAGCTGATTATAGGTAACTGATTTTTAAATGGTAAAATTTAAATTACATGGAACCTATAAAACCATGTTTAGCCACCTTTCAAATTACAATGAAATAATTTCAAGAATAATTCTTTCTCACAGCAGGAGAGTCCAATTTAATTTTCTTGGTCTATTAATTTTTTGACATATGTAAATGGAGATTATTGTACATTAGAAAACATAAGCTGTTTCCTCTTGTAAATGGATGGGAAGACTCTCTATCTCCTTCTGAGAAAAATGTTACATAGTCTTGTCCCCTGAAAAGAGACACTAGTTCCTCAATCTTAGCTAGGAGCCATAAAAATAAGGTATGTTGGTTATATTTGCTGAAAAAACCTCCACATCTTCCCAGGTTTTGCCTTCAGTGCCCTGTGTTCTCCGAAGAATATGCTTTGTACATGGTTTTCAGTTCTTTAATAATAGGATGTTTCCTTTATTTTTTCTCATCTAGAAAAGGTAGCTAAGGCCAGCTTTAGAGAGAACACAGTATAAAATCTGATTTTAATTTTGAACTTGCAGCTATTAATAAGTGACCTCTGTTGCCAAGGATATGCTAAGTGTTTTATGTTTGTGGAATTCTTAAGTGATGACTAATTTTGTGTGAAGTAATTTATAATATATATTTACATATAGTTATTTATGTATTTGTGACTGATTTGACGTTCACAAGTGAGCAGAAAAAGAAATGAACCCAGGTGTCATTTGAGTATCATTACCCCAAGCAAATTCAGTGACCCCTGGATGCACTTTTTCTTCTTAAAATATGCTAACAGATGAGAAGCTATTTTTATAAAATACTGTTGCATGATAACTCTTATAAGAGGTTTAGAGATGAAAAGGTAACATATCAATTCCAACTTCTCCCATTTTGCTCATGAGAAAACAGGCCCAGAATATGTTGAGTAATTTGTCAGAGAGGCATAGTAAATTGCAAAGTTAAATGTTGGATCTGTTTTTCCACTACTTAGGCTTTCTCTTAATTTGCTGGCAATGTATGGCAAGTCTCAGAAGATCTCGGAAATCAGAACAGGCATATTCTTGAGCATAAATCGGGCTGTTCAGAGAGATTTTTGGCTAACATTTCATTGAGTGTTATATAATGTTTCTAGATAGCATTTTAATTCCTTGGCCAGCTTCTAATGGCTTCAATTAAGTAATGATTCTAACATGCTAAACACATGGTAGTACAAAATAGCTGTCAACATTTGGGAATTGTAGAGATGTTCTAAGGTGAGATTAAAGTTCAGGAAAAGTTAATGATTGCTAACTGTATGAAAATACATTACTGCTGTGTGAATATATACAAACATACACCCATGGAACAAAAAATTTATTGAAGATTTAAAGTCCTGATTCAGAACAACAGAAATTAATTCCCAGTAAGAAATTTGACTGCTCTGAATTTACTATGTTTATGAAAACTTATCCAGTAGTGTCTGTGTTTGACCTGTTTTTATATGTTTTTGTCAGTGTCCCCTCATTGCCAATAAATAGCGTATGTATAATCCCTAGATAAAATTGCCTCGTGTAATTGATGTGGCCTCAAAACTTTAGTAACCTCTAACTTCTAAAGAATTTGTATGATTTGGGGCTTTTCACGAACTGAACATGATTTAAGGTGAGCCTCTTAATACTACTTCTGCAGCAACATTTAGTAATAGTAATAGCATAGGATTGTCATAGGACTTAACCAAGTGCCAAATACTGCTTTGGGCTCTTCATATTTCTTAATAGCCCTGTGAGGTAGGTATTTTATTATTCTCATTTTACAGATGTGGAAACTGAAGCATTGGAAAAAAGTGCAAGTACCTCTAGCCCAAGGTCACACAGGCTGGTAAATTATGGAGCCAGGCACAGCCTCTCTGGCTGGTTCTCTTACTTATTTATCCTCTAAGTATATACCTGCTGGCAATAAGTCACATTAACTAGAAGGTTCATCTTTAGATTTATAGTCTCTTGCTCCTCTCTAGAGTGACTTTCACAGTAGCCAGAATTTTAAATTGTGATTACTGGTATGATTTTTGACATGTATTTTTCAAATTTGACTTGCAAAACTGCATTTCAAAAATGCCTCTTGTTAACGAGTTTCAATTTTGGAGGACAGTTGTGTGGGGTGGTTTTGATCATCTTCCATGAGATGTTTTTAACTTTTGAGAGAGAAGTAACATGCAGTCTAGATCTAGTTGTGGTATATATGCAGCAGAGGTAATCTCTCAAAGGTTATTTAAGAAATTATACGTTTTTCTCATTTTAAGGTCCTTTTTAAGTGTTAGCATTAAAATTTTTACTATTTCTTGTTGGTAAAAAAGATTTAATATTCTTTGAAAGAGATAGCTTATTGGAAGGATGTTAATTGGAAGGATGCAGTAGAACCTGTCAGTACATTTAAATTCCTACTAACTGAATAAGCTGACCAGATAAATTGGAAGCTCATTTAGTGAATTAATGTGCTTAAAATTCAGGTGACTCACTGCCTGGCCCTGCCTTATTTAACAGTCTGTCTGTTTACTTAAAGCATTTTTCTTTGATAATTGGTGTCAGATCTTTAATGTTGGAAGGTATAATACAGAAAATATGCAAAGGAAGATAGCATGTAGAGTGAATCCACAGAAGTGAGATTGAAATTCTTATTTAATTACATCAGTACAATTTAGAATGCTGTGTCTGCCACATTGTACCTGTTAAATATCTGCTGATAGTGACCAGCATTTTTATAAGCGAAGTACAGGTATTTTATAAGTTCAGTGTAAAGGGCAGAGCCTGGAGCCTCTTCCAGTGCTGCTATTGGTCTGTCTTGGTAAAGGAAGACAGTGCTGTGTTTGGTTGTGCTGGACCTTTGCCCCTGCTACTTCATGTTAAGTCATTTCTACAAAGAAAATGGTCATGATTTTTGTAAATATTTGTCATAAAATAAACCCTTAAAACTTAGATACCAGAAATCTGTAATCTGTTGCATGCGAGTGAGGGTTTTTCTAGTATATTTGCCCTATGTCTTTAGGACTTCGTTTAGCAGTCTTCAAGCTTCCTTTAGCCCTTAGAATTTTGTACTCTTGATGCCGTCTTCTAATTCTCTTCTCCTTCCACCATTCTCCAGTTGCCACCTGTGTCATCTTGTCTTACACTTCTCTAGATTATGGAAAAGATGAGGACTGAAATGACCAGTGGCTGCCTTGTGGTGATAGTAGAATCAAGTGAGACTTGAGGGTGGGAGATGGGGGAGCCTCCAAACGCAACTTGCTTCAGAGCTCCAGTGTTTGTTTGCTCACTCGTTTGGTTTGTCCCTTCCTTTCCTCCTGCCCTCCTTGCCCTTCCTCTCTCCCTTTCTTTCTTGACCATGGGGGAATGGAGAGGGGAGAGTGAGGAGCAGGAGGGAGTGGTAGGGAAAAAGGCAAGAAAGTGAAGAGTAGGCAGTACCAACCAAGAGAGTGTATTTCATTCCTTCTTTCCCTGCAGTTGTCTCCTCCCCTCCAGCCTCACTTTATTTAGGAAAGTAAAGCTGAGGTCATAAAGACCTGTGTGTTGGAGCTGCTGCTTGGCTGCTATTTTTAGCTTAGCCCTACATCAGGCTGGCACCAGGCCGTGATGGCACAGGGCCAGCATGTCGTGGGACTGCTGGCAAATGTCAAAAACCTAACTTTTCAGTTATCAAACTGAACTAATTTGCAGACATATTCTGTGTTGTAATATTCTACTTACCTCTACCTTTTTGAAATGTGTTTTTTTTTTTTTTTTAGGAAAGGATTGAATTTTGAAAGTCATTGTACTACTATAACTGTCTTAGATAGGGGAAATATTTAAGAATGCCTTTGTCAAGTCAGATTTAACATCCAGCTCAATAATTTTGGTTTTATGGTGTCACCAAGAAGTGTGAGGTTTACTTGATTTATTTAATATGCTGTGGGCATCTTAAAAATTGCCACTGCTGTTAAAGTTGGGGAGTCTGAATTGGTTTATATAATGATAGGTGTCATCAGACATTTCAAAAAACACATTCTGTTTTTCCTACAGTTGTCAGTGTGCTCTTTGCTAACACAGCTGTGTGTTTAGGTTTGGTTAATGCTGTAGGAATATATTTAACAAATCTTACTGTTACTCTTTTGGGAGCAGTTAGGTTTTGGTTGGAATATAAGTATCTGGGTCTAGATTTGGTACACCCTAGAGCCAGTATTATGTGGATTTTATTTGTAAACTGAGTTTTAAACTTTTCAGATATATGTGTGAATTAAAAAACTTTGTTGATCACCAGTTGCACTCAAAATAAGAAATATATTGTATTCATACTTGAGTAATTTTGGAATGAAGTGAAGAGAATGTCGCAGTGTTAATCTGTGTCTTTCTTTGGAAGGGACTTTGGTAAGAAGAATAGTATTTATATTCTTTCCATAGTGATACATAGAAAAGCTTAGGGTGTGTTAGGGATGGTTTTCAGTGTACCATGGACTACAGTGAATATGGATAGAAATGGGTGATATTACCCCACTTATTTAATGAATAGTGGTATAATGTACTTAGCTCTGTTGAATGGCAGGATAACATTTAGCTTGTGCATTGATCTGATGCCCTTCTTAAGGTAGTACAAAATAATTGGCCAAAATAACTAGAAATACAATCAAATTGTTGTTTTTTCCTTTCCCTTTGTCTTTAGATACTGGATGAATTCTGCTGAATTCACTTTTATGAAATAAGAAAGCTTAAGATGAGGGTTTAATGGAACTGCTATATAGCTTAGAGAAGGCAGGTGAGTTTATTTAAATTTTTATATCTTAAAACAAGATGCTTACATTGTGGATAAAAAAGCAAGTTAGGCAGCTTGATGTTGGTGATCCCAGAATATTTTCTTTCTTTAACTTAGGGTGAAAATGAAAATTTCATTAGGAAATATAATCAGAATGTCTTGGGGATAGAGTATCAAGTATATTCATCTATTGTCAGAATGTAGTGATTATACCATATGGTGTCTTTTTGTAGTTGGAAGTTATGGTTGGTGTTCCAAAAGTGGATTGGAGAAAGAGCCATTCATCTATGTATGTATTTCTGTAGATGAACATTGTAATCTACTGGATGGTAGTAAGAAAGTAGCTATCTTATAGATCTTTAATGTAATTTAGATTTTATTTAGGTGAGTCATATAAATAATGTCAGCTCCAGCTTAGTAAGTTTGATTAATATCAAAGCCCAGAAGGTAGGTTGACTAGTGCTATTTAGATTCCCTAAGAGCAAAGTGCCCAAATGATGTTCCTTATTGGGACTTGTCTGAACAGTTTCTTTGCAGTTTTCATGGATCTCTCTTAGCAACTTACTAAAAAGGCATTTTGTCTAAGCTGTTTCATGAATAGCAGGAAATTCCAAAGTACTGGATAATATTGCATTTTTGCTTTCAATAGGAACTGCCCCAGTGGGGGAAAAGGTTTTTTAGAACTTCATTCATTTTAACAATGTGGCAAAGTACTTTTATTTTTAAATGGACAGATTTTTAGAAAAATTATTGCAACAGTAATTTACAGTTTCATCCATGATTTTTCATGTTTATGTATTTCTCGTAATTTGTTTTCATAGTTTATAATTTTAGATGTGTTAGAAAAAAATGGATAATACATGAGCCAGTGACTGAGTTTATTCAGAATTAAGTCTATTAGGTCTGAGTTTATATTAAGTAGCTCATAGTTCAGCAGTGGCTTGTCTTTCAGTTTTGGTAAATCATGAGACTTCTGAGTTCTTGTGCTCTTCTGTGGAATTTATGTTTTGACACATCAGGATAATGGTTTGTACTTTTAAAATGTGTGTGTGTGTGTGTGTGTGTGTTGGGTCTTGGGAAGGGATGGTGGCAGCAGTGGGCTAAACACTGGTGGGTTAAAGTCATAAAAACACAAAAAATTCAAGTAGCCATGTTAAAATACAGAGGGTTGCTTCCCTCCCCCCTTTCAGGAATTTATATTGCATTGGGCTGCTTATTTAATGTTACATAAAAATTGTTTTTTACTTGTTCGCCCTACCCCCATTCTGCCATTTAATTCAAAATGTAATCTGTGAAAGTTCAGTATATAATGAATTTCTCCTATGGTAGTTTTTAGATAATCAACTATTGCATCTCTAAAAGGCTAGTTTTAAGAAATGAACTACTCAAGTTGCTGTTTCCCTGTTTGATCCTTTACAGTTGTGGAACAACTAGTTTTCTCCTTTAAAGTTTGCTTTCTTAAAATCATTTAAAATTGAGCTTTGAACCTGACTCAAGAAACCTTATTTAAGAAATCTAGAAAATTCTATGTCTTGACTCTTTCAAGAAGCTTTACCTCAGAAATCTAGAACTGTCATACTGTTTTTTTTAAAAAAATAATATAACTGAGGCACATTTAGATAATCTGGTTTTCCTCCAATGAAAGTAGTTTGACCTTCTGAAATTCTATAAGGGCTTGTCACAGAGACCGACACTGGCTTGTCTGATTCATGGTCTTTCCAAACTTGGGAACACAACTGTGGAACTCATCTTTGATGTAAAAATTGGAGGAAAATGAGGAACAGTTTCTTAAGAGAATTCAGAAAACCAAATCCATTGTTAGGATTGCAGATTTCTAAGCATCTTTGATGGAGGGAGCAATAGGGCTATCAAATGACTCAAAGTATGAAGTGCTAACAAATAAATGTAAAAGTATTCTGCCAAACCCTGTCAATACAGAGTCATTTTGAGTTTCCCATTGTTGAGTGGATACTTCTAGGGATGAGAATCACAGGGTATTTAAATACAAAGTTCCTTTTTGGAGTGAAGGATGAATCTGCTGGATTGAAAAAAAAATGCCGGCAAAATTTTAAAACCAGGACAACCCTAATAGTGCTTGTGTAGTGTGTACATAGTAGACATTGAAATATCACTTGAATGAATGATAGGTTTAGATTATGTGCCACCCTCTGTGGGTGCCTGTATGAAATTCTTAGTTGTAAAAAACAGCTTCAAGTTCTAGTTTCTCTTTGGCTGTCTGAATCTCAGTGCTGTTAGTCTCTTAATAAGTATTGGGGATAGGAGTATGACTCTTCTGAAAGTGGAAAGGAATATGGCTAAGATCAAGTCAGTGATCTTCATGAATAGAATGGTTTTTTAGAACTGGTTTTATTATCATCAGTACATTTTTGCAGATACCATGTAAGGTTTCTTTCTACTTTTTCTTATTTGGGGGGACTTTCTCTTCAAGCTTTTAAACTTGTTCACAGTATCAGCCAGAAAAATTGTTCCGAAAGCAATTTATTTATTAGATGACTAACTTCTAAACAAAATAACTTGGGCTTTCCTGTATAGAACACTACTTTTAGATTACCCAAGAAGATAACTTTGAATTATAAATGTCTTTGAGGGATTAAAAGATTGCTTTTTCCTTTTGTTTGATACTTTATTTTAAAAAAAACTGGCAAAAATAAATTTAATCAGTTCTTTTTAAACTTTTTGTCCCCGATGACTTGCAAAGCACATGTATCTTCAAAACAGCCCAGAAGATCTTATACATTGTTAAAAGACATTGACTAATTAATAGGAATGGTTTATTAAAACTGATCTACAGAATGCTGATGACTTTCCCTTGAAGTATAATTTGCTTAAGAGCTAGTTTTGTCTATAATGGGATACATTAAGCAGTTTTTATAATAATCTAACAAGTAAGGGTATACACCCAGTGGTGGCTCATTAGAGGGATGGGTTATCCAGATATTGGGTGACCTGTGTTCCCATTCAGTCTTAGTTTATGCCTCTTTTTCTGGCATAATTAATAAGTTACCTCTTCTACTCTTACAAGTGTTCCAGTTCAGATGATAAAATATATGGTTTTACTGTAGCCATATGTGTATCCTGTTTTTCAGAAAGAAGGAGTTTAACAATAAATCAGTTTAAGAATTATACTGTGTGTGCACATGTGTGTGTAGAGGTAGTAAGGTAAGGAAGAGTATCCTTTTAGTCCAAACAACTCTTCATCGACCTTCTCTTTCACATTGGAAATAGATGATTTCTGTCTAGATTATCTACACCAAAAGGAAGCAGTTAATTAAGAGATTCCCAATCTCTGTGGGTTTGATGTGTTCCCCCCCTTTTTTGCAGTTTAAAGATATGTAAATTTTCCTATCCATATTTGATGTTACAGTGTTTTAGCATGTTTTTATTAATGATACAGTTCTGTTTGCACATTTTTTTTTCTTTTAAACCTTAGATTGCTGTTCACAGGTACTGCTTATTTTAGGTGCTTCCAGTTGGTTAGCCAAATCTGTGAGTGTATCATTTGCTAATCACAGAGCCCAATGGGCTTAGTTTAGAGAAGATGCCTGAGCCATTGTGAGAGCAGAGTCCTCTTTGCTGGGTCTTGTCTTACTACCTGTGTTCCCTTAGGCAGATCACTTATTGGCTATGGACTTACTCGTGTCTTATAAAATGGGAATAATTATACCTGTCACCTCTGTGAGGCTGTTAAGAGATCTGCATGGGTGTATATCAAAGTACTGGAGTTCTAAATAGTTACACAAAAACAAAATATATTATTGTTATGCAGTGTTCCAGTTTTCCTAATTCTCTTTGTTTATTATTTTCTTCTAGTTTTCTATATTCTACCAAAACTGTGCATTCATCAGGTACTGATTTTGTAGTCAGAGAAGGGAAACATTGTTTCAAAAACTCATTACCATTAAAATGTAATTTCACTATCTACAGATTGATCTGTTAATATTTTATTACGATTACAATTGTTTCCTGATCTAGTGCAACTAAACAGAACATACATTATTTAACAAAATATGCTGTGGCCTTAAAGTCTTAATGCCTCTTCTGTTTTTGACCCTAATGATTGATGAATTTTGTCTTCACTTGGAACTTTAGAATTACTCTTCTGAAAGTGGAAAGGGACATGGCTAAGGTCAAGTCAATGATATTCATGAATAGAATGGACAGTTTATGGATTAATCTAGTAACTTGTGGTTTAGTTTCTAGGCTTCCCTGAGTATTTCCCGTGGGCAAGCCAGGGGATGGAAGAAGATACAGAACATTCAGTTTCAGATGTGTTTCTGAATTTCTCAAGACATGACTGTTTACTAAAACTTACATTCTTTTTTGGGAACTTGAATCAGCAAAAGAGGTTGATAAATCATTTTCTCCTGATTTAAAGATCTGTAAGTAAAGTGTTCAAAAAAATAGTTTCAAGTGAAATGTTAAGAGTTTGCTGTGTACTGATATATTGGTTGTGTCTTTTTTTAAAATTCCGTTTCGGGTGATCTCATAAATCTTTGTCCCTGAAAGCTGTGCTGATGTGGGTAGTCAGCCTACCTACACTGAAGGTCCCAGCAACGCTTAGAAAAAGGAAGGCGATACAGGGAAAAGTTGCACCTACCCCATACTCTTTTTTCCCTAGTCAGTGAAAGGCTTGTTAATGGCCTTTGTGTACTTCTAATATGTACCATAGAGGTTTCCTTTTTATTTTATAAAATACTCTATGTGTGTACACATGTGTTTGTAAGAGTGTTATAATCAGCTCCTCATAAACTTTGGACAGCCACGGGTCAGCTCTTGCGATCTGTATTGTAGCCAAGGTGGTGGTGCTCTTATTCTGCTTGTGCAGAACCTTGAGTGGCTTCCCTTTGCTCAGAGGACTAATGTCACTCTTGTGTGTGCAGGGCCTAGTAACATGGTAAAGCCTGGCCCCTCAGCTGCCTCTTGCACGTTGTTCCCCCTTGCCCTTCACCTGCTTCCAAGCTGCCCTGCTAGCTGCCTTTGCCCATGTTCTTTTATCTGCTTGAAATGCTTTTCTTTGCCTTGTTCATATCTAAATTGTCAACTTGGCTCAGAGGAATCTCCTGGCAGGGAGTTCTCTCCTTTGTAACCCTAATCATAGCTTCTGGTGTGATGTGTTTGATTGTCTCCCCCATTGTATTGTGTGTGTCTGTCTGTCTGTATGTATGTATGTGCATTTTTGTATCCACAGCTCCTAGTACAACCCTTTGCACATACTCGTTTCTTTAAAAAGTTTGTTGAATCAGTGGAAGAAGGAAGCAGTGTTTTACTTTGGAAGTATTTTCCTGATTCTCCAGGAAGAGGCACCACTTTTACTCAGTGGTTCCATCTATACCTTGTCCATACCTGTCCCACAGAGAATGTTCCAGTTTGAAAAACAGCCCAGTATTGTGTTTGTGGCTGCTTTGGGCCACACCCAGGTTCCCCAAAGGTACATTTTCATGCATGTCTGCTGTTAGAGGGACTTTCTTAGAGGAGTTTGAGAGGCTCCCTTATCAAAGTCAATTGCATTGGTATGTGAATTTATATGACATGGACTGAGCAGGCCTAGTTCGTCCTGTATTACTTGGGAAAAACTAAACAACCAAAGGTTTCGAGAGGATGGTAGGTAGGGCATGTAGTTAGAGCAGGAGACATGTGCCCATGCGTGTAGGTCAGTTCTCCTTGTTCCTCTTTTTCTCGCTTCTCGTGGCTGAGCAGCTGCATTCCGTCACTGTGGGCTGGGCACTGGCCTTAGGCTGAGCTTGTGTACTGGGATAGTGTGGGCCACACAGCTGGCTGGGTGCAGCATTTTTTTTTTGTTACTTAAGTAAATTCTTGCTTACGCTTGAACTTTTCTTTCTCCATCTTTTTTTTTGTCATATTAATCTTTGATTCTTTATGTTAATTGAACTAAAAAGTTTAGCAGGCCAGAATGATCATGTAAGAAATGTTGGTCAAGTATCTGCCACATAAAGTTATTTCTATGCCATGTTTTAATCATAGTATCTTGTTGGGAGTGGGGGTGGGGGTGGTAATGAACTTTTGAAACTTGTATTTATTATTTTATATAGTTGCAGTGCATAGTCTACCACTTTTTGAGCACCAGTTCTGTACTTTATAAGCTTGATCTGTAGCCCTCATCACAACTTTGGAAAGAAGGTATTTTCTTCATTCTGTGGCTAAGAAAACGGAGACATGAGATGCTAAGTCATTTGTCCAACAGCACCCAGCCAAGACTGTGTTAGACCTGGACACCAGGCCTCCTAGCTTTCCAGTGGGATCTTTGCCCTTTACCGTCCTTTTTTCCAAGCATTGCTGGACAGCACGTGCATGAAACCATTCAAAGACCTCCTCGGTCTGTGACACCACACAAATTCCTCTCCTTGACCTTTGAGTTCAGTGTTTCACGATTTCTGGAATATGCTACTTTTTTTTCTTTTCTCTTAATAGTAGTAATGGATGTGTGGCCCTTAGTACCTTCTAGCTTTTTGGAGCTGTTAACTGTATTCAGTTGAATATGACTTTTTCCTTTGCTGAGCTTTTTTAAAAAAATAGAATTTCAGTCATAGCATTTGATGACAATAATTTGGCTTGAAATAATTACCATTTTCTCTTTCATCAGTTCCTTGATTTTACTGGGAGACTTGGGGACAATATGTATAGGAGATACTTCAAAGAGGATTAGTATCATAGAAGCTGTTGTGAGGCAACTGAGATGCATACAACACTGTTACAGGAAGGCAGCTCTGGTACTGGTGGGTTGTGTTGTATTATAAGCTCTGTGGCTGAAGAGATGTAGCAGTTTGCCAAAGTGCTATGAGCATAGTCTTCTTACTACTAAATTATAGCCTAAAGACCTGTCTAACTCTTAAAGCAAGCCTTAAAATTTCCTTTCTTTGTTTTTAGGGAACTCCTGTTTTCAGGCAAGGAAAGATTAGATATGTCTTTCCAGGCAACACCAAGGTCTTCCCCTTCTCTTTATTCACTTCTGTTTGTAACCATGAGACTATAATATATAAAGGAGCAGTTTGCAGGCTGTTTAGTCCACTAGTCTGAGATACCAAGAGCTTTATTTTTTTTGCGGGGAAATAGGTAACGTAAGGGTATGAAACTTGACTGGCTAATAGAAGATTGTAATAAGGTCAGGGCACTATCCTTCCTTATAAGGTGAATTATTAGATTTGCCTCCTTATGAGCTCATTCCTGCTGCCACCACACTCTCTTGAATTGGTGAACCTACCGATGGGTTCAACTTGTATTCCACAGCTGAGTCTGTCTGCATCAGTTGCAACCTAACCATATAGACTTGTAACAAGTTAAAAGCTTAGGAAGTCTATATAACTTGTCATAATTTTAGCACTTCAGCTTATTAAGATACATGTTTTGGTTATCTGATTTTCAGAAGTACCATATAAAAAGCCACCTATGCTGTGTAATTGCTGAAATACTGAGTAAGCTCTGCTTTTATGACCAAGTTATGGGATGAGTAATTATTCTTTAGAGTGAATGGTTCAAAATGAAATAACTATATGCCTAAAGTGTGATGTGACACCAGATGTATTTAAGCCCCAAAGGTATGTAATTATCTCACTACTTTTGCACATACACACAAGTACATTTATGCTTATGGCAAGAGTTTTAGAGTGCAAAAGAAAACGCATTTTCTGATAAGTGAAGGAACAGTGCATTATTTTTGAGGAGCTCAAGAGGTGTTTGGTGTTAGACGTACTATTTCAATCCCTCTGCATTTCTTTATGATATAGTTTAAATTCATACATAACTGGATTCTAGAGTAAGTAAGTATCAAACTCTGGATTTCAAACAATAAGGATAATTTGAAGAGTTTCTCAAAGCACCATGTTTATGATTTATAGTCTGCTTCTGTACTCAGTAATTTCTCATATACCCCATTGTTGAACTCTGTTTTGATAATCACTTGCATTAATTAAAGGCAATAAATGTACTCTCGCTTCATACTGAAAAGAAAAACCCTTTTGTAGTCTACTTAAATTTTTAATTTTTTGCTCAGGTTGTGTCTGCTCTTATTCTATAGATCATGAAGAATTATAGTACCTCAAGCTTTTATGTATCCATTTACTTTAAATTTAGTATTTAATAATACTTGAATCACATAAAACTGTGACTGATTTGTTTATCACAATTCTACGAGTCCACCTGTACTAGTCCTAAATAGTGGAAAGTGACTAGGTTACACCAGTTTCGCCGGTCTAAGGACCAGACACTTCAGTTTGGGGGTTTAGTTGGGAGTTATGACTTAGCTCCCTATTCACCAGCACAGGAGAGGAGAATTCCTTAGCCTGGGGACCAGTGGGGGTCCATAGTGGCTGCTAGGCCTTGGGGTAGAGAAAAGCGAGTTGAGAAAAGCCAGTCCCTCTGGCTTTGGGACTCCCAAGTAAAATAGCAGATGTGGTAGCTTACCTGTTTACACTGTGATTCTCTTGAGAGGCTTTTTTTCCCTTTATATACAGTATTAGGTGGCAGAAGCCAAATGTTAACTTAGTTTTATAACTAAGTGTCTGAGAATAGTATAAACATTCGAAGCTTTTAATTCTTAAAAATATAATTCAGAAGTAATTTATGAAAATGGTCTGATAGGACATTACCACTATGCTAAGTCAGGTCAATGTATTAGGACACTGCCACTTTACTGAGTATCAGTATGTTCAATAAAGATTCATGAATTTCTCTTCCAGTGTATTTCTCTTTGTCTCTATTTGTGTTGTCTAATGTGGTAGCTACTAGCCACAGTGACTACTGAGCACTTGAAATGTGGCTGGCCTGAACTGAGATGTGCTGGAGGTATAACACATGTACCAGCTTTTGATGATTTAATGCAGTAGAAATAAAGTAAAATATATCATTAAGAATTTGTTGAAATAGTATTTTGGATATTTAGGTTAAATGAAACATTAGTTAAAATTAATTTCACTGTTTCTTTTTACATTTTTAATGTGGCTACTAGAAAACTTAAAAATTACTTATGTGGCTCACATTTTTCTATTAGTGCTGTTCTCTATACCTTTTGGTCTCATAATAAGTTCTTTTTGTTTATGTGCACAGTTCAGCTATGATTTGGTTACCTATTTGATTTTAACTTTTTGCTAACATAAATTTAGATACCCTAGAGTGATTCTTAAATCTTCGTTCATAGACACTTCTTTAATTTTCCTTCAAGTTATTTAGGACTGTGCTTCAATGTTAAGTTTCTAAGGTGGAAGGACCATCTGCCAACTGATTATTTTCTTGGTTTGAGACTTCATTGGCTAAGTTACTTACAACAACTCAGTCAAAATCCATTGTATCTTTATAGAAAAAAGTTCAGTGGATTGGTTATGAGATTTAAAATTCAGATTTTATTTGTAGGTAAGGTATACAGTGAATGCTAAAATTACATTTACTTTAAAAAACCATTCCTTAGAAATGCATTGGCTTCTGTTGTAGTGTAAGAAAACTGTCCTAAAGATATGATGATTATAATTGTTTTTATATGAAGGCAGAAGAGTGGTGTTTTGAAGTATTTTTTGAATTTTATTGTCTGATGAAAAAAGCAGGGGCCAGGCCAACATAAGATGACTAAGTGTTTTGTCTATGTAGTAGTTTTCAAAGTGTGGCCCCTGGTTCAGTAGCAGCATTGCCTTGGAATTCTTTAGAAATGCATATTCTTGCGTCCACTCCAGAGAGGCCATTGGGAATCCCTGGAGGGGGTGGGCAGCACTGGGGTTTAATAAGTTCCTCAGTGATTTTGCTACATGTAGAACCACTGACTCAATATGCTAGTTAGGGCCCACCCAGGAGAAGGGAAAGCACTCTTAATTTAAAATAGGAATTTAGGGCAGGGTGTTGGCTGGTTACATGGGTTATGGAGTAGCTGAGAGGAGGGCAAAATAGAATGGTGAGGCAGCCTGGAGATTAACAACAGCAAGAAGAGGGGAATACCATTGGTGGTAGGGTTACAAGGCTCAGGAGCCAGGGTTCCTTTGAGGAGATTGGACTCTGCTCCTGGTAGGGAGGCCCTGGAAGAAAGGCAGCCATTGCTGGGAACGCAGAGGGAGGAATATCCTGGCTCCTCCCTTCCTCCCACCTGCCGGTTCTCCACCAGTGCTTCCCATGGACTTAACCCAGAGAAAAGCCAGCTGACCCAGAAGCCTCAGAAATTATGTCTGCAGTGATTAACTTTTCCATGGAAAAATAGTTCTCAAAGAATAGATATGTTAAAATAGGCCCAGGACTGGCACGTCTAGTATTTACACTTTAAAAAAAACAGTATTTTGATGAAATTAAAAATTTTTAAAGGCATTTTAGTATCCAAAATTAATATCAGAATAGAGGACAATCTTAATGGAACAAATTCAGCTTTATAGAAACTAAACTTATTTTCTAATTTCACTGTTGGCTAGGAAATCTTTTTAGGGACCAGCATCTGTGGGTTTGGGAAATATTACCTTACACATTTGAAAGACTTCTTATTTCCTTTCTACACAAGGACCAGTTTTAACCCTCTTTCTTTTTGAGGGGTTAAAAGCTGTCCTTGGTTGTTAGCGCCACCATGTGGCAGATATGCGAAATTAGTTTCCTCAGTTTCCCTGACGACTTTGCTGGAACATTCTGGATGTTTTCCTTTTCATATTTTTCCTCTTTCGTTTGTTACTTAAAGCTTAGCTCTACCTTTTTGTATATCCTCTTTGCCTCCAATATTTGTATTTTTTCTCCTTAATTTTCTGGTGTTCTCTGTTCTCCCTTTCTCTTTTGTTGTTTAAATTGTGATTAAACTATGGTTGTCTGACAAGGAAAATGCAAGCTCTAGATTTTCAAAGTAAACTTAGAAATAGTGTCTTGAACTTTTTTAGACCTTTGAAAGGATCCAGAACACACCCTCGGAATCTCTGCAACAAATGATGGTATTTCCTTATCCTTTTAAATTAACTTCTGTTTTTTTTTCCTCCCAGACTCCAGTATTTATCTGCAATTATTTGAAATAGTATTGTTTTTTTATAATACTTGTAACAAATGGAAGCTAAGAAGCTAACCACATTATTCCCCCTTGAGAGGGGGTACTGTGTTCTGAATTACAGTCGACTGTTTTAGAATCCAATTATGTGTTTAGTCATCCAAAATAAAATCTAATATTTATGAATGCAAATGAATCTGGATTCATATTCTTATATTTTAAAGATCTGTGCTTTCATTCACTAACTTTCTTGTATTCACATTCCAGAAATTAAGAAAAAGTTGTAGGTAAGTGAGGAACTGAAATAGTTTTGACTTTACTAATAAGTTTTTATAATAGTGAATGCTGCCAGGAAAAACTTGGAAATGGAGGAGGAGTTGCATTTCATGCAGTCCAGTGGAAGACCAGGCTACTGTTTTGTGTGAAAGGTGCTGAGCTGGATGCTAGAGAGTCATGCTTCCAACCTCTTTGTAACACCCAGAAAATAATTGGGGTGGGAGATTTCTAACTACAGAAAAACTGCCACTGGGGCGGTGGGTGAGACTGGCCAGTATTAGTATCTTAAAACTTTCATTTCTCATATGGGGAATTCTTGCTGCATGGAGGACATTCAAGGGGTAATGGGTCCAAGGCTCTTGAGGAGCACAGTACTCAGAACTGAGAACACAAGCATGTAGTGCTAAGTTGTAATAGCTTTGGTGTGGTGAAATGCTAGGAGAGAATAGGAGAGGTTAGTTGTGTTTGAGGTGGAAGGGAGTAGCAAAGGCTCTGTAGAGGGCATGGGGCACAGAATGGGGGGTTTTGTGCAACTTTTCTATCCAGGGGGATTATTTTGTATAAAGGTATAGGAGGATCAAATGGTAGAGAGAATTTGGGGAATGTCAAGGATTTCTGATGTGATTGGGATGTAAGATTTGGGGATGCAAATAGGAAGCTGTGTTGTGGGTGCTACTGTTAGAAAGTAGGCAGGGGTTTACTTCAGGAAGGCCTTTGTGTGAATGAATGGGTTCATAAGGGTGGGCACCTTTACTAGTGACAGAACGTGACACCTCCCCTCTTTCTGTAGAAAAAGACAAGGGAAGACATTGATCCGAGTTAGAGAAAGAATAGTAAAGGCTTGCCCCTGGCAAATGGAGATGGGGCCGGTTCCCTGAAGTGGGAACACACAGATTACTGATGTGAAGAAAGGTAACACAGATTTAGAGCCTGGGTGAAGGAAAGGATGATGGCACCATTTTCAGGATTAGAGTTGTATGGGGGACAGTGAGCTTGATTTTAGAAGTGGATTTTAAGGTGTTTGCAGAGTAAAACTTTTTAACATTTATGAAGTACCTTCTAGGGGCCAGGTGCTGATGTAAGTAAGCCCTTTGCTTTTCTTAACTCTGATGTAACAATCATAAGAAGTTGGTGTTATCAGTCAGTTAGTGAAAATAAAAAAGCACTAGATGTTTTAAACACAGAGGATTCAATGCAGGACATTGGTTAGAGTGGTATTGGGAGGGCTGGAAGAACAAAAAGGTATGTGTTGGGGGGTTGAGTGGATGTTGAAGCAAAAAGGGGGGAGAGAGAGAGAGAGAGAGAGAGAGAGTGAGTGTGTGTGTGTCTGTGTGAATGTTGAAAGAACAAAGAGAAGGGGATGTTACTCAGATACCAGACAGTGTTGCATAAACTGCATGCTCTGAGATTTGCTGAAGATTTTGTTGGTTCTTCTGCTGCCAGAAACAGGAACAAAGATGTTTTTCTTTCTCTCATCTTGCAGTCTCCTGCCATTGTTTGTTTCCCATGTGCAGTACCCAATGGAAATGCAGTTCATAGACTTCCAGCTCCTTGTAATACAGAGAAGAGATGAGAAGCAGCAGAAAAATGACCAGCACTGTGGGCCACTACTGTCAGTCTTACTTTACAGGTGTGGAATCCCTGAGGCACAGAGAGGGTAACTAATTCTTCTAAGGTCACACAGTTAAGTTTTCCTGTGTGAGATAGGTTGAATTTATAGTTGAAGCAGTTGACTCTTTGTGATGAACTCGTAAGAGAACTGGGGTTGAAACTGACTGGCTCTGATAGCCAGGTTCTTTCTTCTGGATTACCTGGGAAGAGCCCTCACTTTCTTATGTGTTAAATGAAGCAACTGGGCAAGATACTTTGAGGCCTGTTTCCATACTATCATTTGATTCTGTCACATACTGGTTGTTTTGAGCAATAGTTGCTTCTAATATGGAAAAGGTTATTGCCTTGCCACTCTGGGAAACAACCTGTTTTATTAAGACGAAGAGTATTAATATGTTACCTGTAGAAGTTATGAAGTAGGGCAAAGGCGTTTGAAGTAGTCATGATAGATCTTCATATATATTTCAAGAGATCCCTATTGCTCCCAAATGAGGCGGCTGCCCAGAACATTCGATGCTGTGACTTTTACTGACAGGCCTCCAGGGTAATAGCTTTAGAACAACTCTGTTCTATACTTACTCCACTATACTTTCTGTTGGGAGCATTTGCTTCCAGATTATTAAGAATCCCTTCTTTTCTTGCAAGGAATTTTGTGTGAGATTGCAGGAAGATAGTGAAAAATAGATTTTAAGGACCAGGTTCACTATAATGTGGTTTAACATCTTTGGAAAGCAAACAGCCAGCCCTAAAATGATGAACTGTCATGTGGTTTGCTCACATATTGTGTTCAAACATGCAAATAGATGGTTTAGATGGTTAACAACATACTGTTTTGGTATATGGTACCCACCATAAAATATCAATCAAGTATTCCTGGATGTGTATATATCAGCAGAGGAAATACATTTCTAGGCCCTGGAGTGTCTATTTTACCTTCTTTATGCATAAACATTTCCAGCCCTTCCTTACTCACATCTTACTTTTTAAAAATGGGAAATTGAAAAGGATGTATCCCTTTTTAAACATCTAGTTTTACTGGCTTTCCCTGCATTTGGAGAAAGTCTGCAGGGGGAGCCTCAGCTCCCTGGTTTTCCGCCTACCTCTGGGGCTACTCTTCACGTGGTGTGGGTGGTTCTTCCTGTACACAACCTCTACATCTACATGTTGGTGTCCCTGGGGTCTGTTGTTGACTCTGTGCCCCTGTCTGGGATGATGCCAACCACCCCCAGAACTTCTTGTGCTACCAAGGATAGAGCCACAGTTTTTGTTTACAGGTCTGACAGCTCTCCTGATTGCTTAATTATCTCTTATCTCTACTTAGATCTGGTAGGTATTGCAGGCCACTTTCAGACTGCCAGCCCCCCTTCAAAGTAAGAAACTTCACAATACAACCCAGTACACCTGTACATTACTATAAAATTACAGAAACAAAAGTTTCATGAGACAATAATGACCCTTAAAACATGCCACTCTTGTTAATGTTTTCAAAGATACTGTTTTCATTGCATTAAGAAATAAATGTTCCCTGTGACCTGCAACATTGGTCTTTGCCCTGTTAGTGGATTAAGACCCATGTTGGACAACCACTGTTCTTGAGTCACTGTAGATGTTTTAGAGCTATATCAGATTATGGGGAGCTTGCCCTTACATTTAGAGACCATAAATATTTAGACTGCAATAAATACAAAGTGCAAGAAGGCGTTAACAGGTTCTATGCAAAATTTCATGGATTGAGTCGGCTCTTACCTTGGTCACTGATAATCCAACCACTAGCTGGATGTCCCTCCTAAGAAACTGCATTTTTGGCCTCTTTCTGTCTGAGCAAGATCTAGATAAATAGAATTACTAACGATTTAAAAAGTACAACCTGAAACCAGTCAGAATTACCAGGACCAAAACAAATGTCTGGCCCATATTTTTTTTTCCTTCTGTGGATAAAGTGAAGGTTCCTGTGGCCAGGATTCTCACCTGGCCCTGGTTGGCTAGCTCACTACACGTGTGGGCAATACGTCATTATTGACTTTATATAAAGGGCTCTGCCCAGTGGTCTGGTTGACACAGTGGCACGGCTGCAGGAGAGCAGAGGCTGGAGTGGTGGCAGTGCTGAGGACAGAGACAGAAGGCTGTGTGGGTAGAGAGGCCCAGAGGACTGCTGTGGGGCTAGAGAGGCCCAGAGGAAGAGAGCTGCTTGCTGCATACAGACTTGCTCTGAGTGGATGGGATTCTAGTGACTGACCTACCACCGTGGAAATAAAGTTGAGTATAACCCCTTCACCCCAAGAACATTCTACTGTCATTTCTTTGGTCACGTTGAATCCATAGTGAACTTGTCTGGGGCTGAAAACCCATTGGCAAGACACCTTCAAATGCTGACTTCAGAGATGTTGGTGTTCTAAAACAAAGTGTGTATATTCCAAGTGAATCACTGATTTTTAAACACCTGAGATAAGTCAGTCTGGTTTCAATCTGTCTCTTTTCCCCTAAGGTTCCAAATGAAAAACTTTGTTTTCTTTACCACCTGTCCATTTAGCAAGATTTCTGACACCTGCTTGAGCAAAATTAACTAAAATGAGGAAACTCTTTGAGTTCATTTTCTACTGCATTGTTCTCTCCCCACCCCACAAGGGGCACTGCACACAGGGCCAGATGAGAATCCTGCCCACAGGAACTTTCACTTTATTCACAAACAGTGACCATGTAAACTTATTTTATTTTGGTATCATTAATGTACAATTACATGAGCAATATTATGGTTACTACAATCACCCCATTATCAACTCCCCACCACATACCCCATTACAGTCATTGTCCATCAGCATAATAAGATGTTATAGAATCACTACTTGTCTTCTCTATATTGTACTGCCTTCTCCGTGCCCCCCCCCCACATTATGTGTGCTAATCATAATGCCCCTTTTTTGCTCTTATCCCTCCCTTCCCACCCATCCTCCCCAGTCCCTTTCCCTGTTAGTCCATTCTTGGGTTCTGTGACTCTGCTGCTGTTTTGTTCCTTCAGTTTTTGCTTTGTTCTTATACTCCAACAGATGAGTGAAATCATTTAATACTTCTCTTTCTCTGCCTGGCTTATTTCACTGAGCATAATACCCACTAGCTCCATCCATGTCGTTGTAAATGGTAGGATTTGTTTTCTTCTTATGGCTGAATAATATTCCATTGTGTATATGTACCACATCTTCTTTATCCATTCATCTACTGATGGACACTTAGGTTGCTTCCATTTCTTGGCTATTGTAAATAGTGCTGTGTTAAACATAGGGGTGCATATGTCTTTTTCAAACTGGGCTGCTGCATTCTTAGGGTAAATTCCTAGGGGTGGATTTTCTGGGTCAAATGATATTTCTATTTTTAGTTTTTTGAGGAACCTCCATACTGCTTTCCACAATGGTTGAACTAATTTACATTCCCACGAGCGTTGTAAGAGGGTTCCCCTTTCTCCACATCCTCGCCAACATTTGTTGTTTGTCTTTTGGATGTTGGCCATCCTAACTGGTGTGAGGTGATATCTCATTGTGGTTTTAATTTGCATTTCTCTGATGATTAGCGATGTGGAGCATCTTTTCATGTGCCCGTTGGCCATCTGAATTTCTTCTTTGGAGAACTGTCTGTTTAGCAACTCTTCCTGTTTTTTAATTTTTAATTGGATTGTTTGCTTTTTGTTTGTTGAGGTGTGTAAGTTCTTTATATATTTTGGATGTCACCCCTTTATTGGATCTGTCATTTATGATTATATTCTCCCATACTGTAGGATGCCTTTTTGTTCTATTGATGGTGTCCTTTGCTGTACAGAGGCTTTTCAGCTTGATATAGTCCCACTTGTTCATTTTTGCTTTTGTTTCTCTTGTCCGGGGAGATATGTACGTGAAGATGTTGCTCATGTTTATGTCCAAGAGATTTTTGCCTGTTTTTTTCTAAGAGTTTTATGGTTTCATGACTTACATTCAGATCTTTGATCCATTTCAAGTTTACTTTTGTGTATGGGGTTAGACAGTGATCCAGTTTCATTCTCTTACATGTAGCTGTTCAGTTTTGCCAACACCAGCTGTTGATGAGGCTGTCATTTCCCCGTTGTATATCCATAGCTCCTTTATTGTATATTAATTGACTGTATATGTTTGGGTTAATATCTGTACTTGCTATTCTGTTCCACTGGTCTGTGGGTCAGTTCTTGTGCCAGTACCAAATTGTCTTGATTACTGTGGCTTTGTAGTAGAGGTTGAAGTTGGGAAACGAGTTCCCCCCCCACTTTATTCTTCCTTCTCCGGTTTGCTTTGGCTATTCGGGTCTTTTGTGGTTCCATATGAATTTTAGAACTATTTGTTCTAGTTTGTTGAAGAATGCTATTGGTATTTTGATAGGGAGTCCATTGAATCTATATTGCTGTAGGCAGGATGGCCATTTTGATGATATAATTCTTCCTAGCCAGGAGCATGGGATGAATTTCCATTTATTAGTGTCCTCTTTAATTTCTCTTAAGAGTGTCCCATAGTTTTCAGGGTATAGGTCTTTCACTTCCTTGGTTAGGTTTATTCCTAGGTATTTTATTCTTTCTGATGCAATTGTGAATGGAACTGTTTTTCTGATTTCTCTTTCTGCTAGTTCATCATTAGTCCATGGGAATGCAACAGATTTCTGTGTGTTAATTTTGTATCCTGCAACTTTGCTGAATTCAGATATTAGTTCTAGTAGTTTTGGAGTGGATTCTTTAGGGTTTTTTATGTACAATATCATGTTATCTGCAAATAGTGACAGTTTGACTTCTTCCTTGCCAATCTGGATACCTTTTATTTCTTTGTGTTGTCTGATTGCTGTAGCTAGAACCTCCAGTACTATGTTGAATAAAAACGGGGAGAGTGGGCATTCCTGTCTTGTTGCCAATCTTAGGTGAAAAGCTTTCTCAGCTTCTTCTTGTTAAGTATGATGTTGGCTGTGGGTTTCTCATATATGGACTTTATTATGTTGAGGTACTTGCCCTCTACACCCATTTTGTTGAGAGTTTTTATCATGAATGGATGTTGAATTTTGTCGAATGCTTTTTCAGCATCTATGGAGATGATCATGTGGTTTTTGTCCTTCTTTTTGTTGATTTGGTGGATGATGTTGATGGATTTTTGAATGTACCATTCTTGCATCCCTGGGATGAATCCCACTTGGTCATGGTGTATGATCCTTTTAATATATTATTGAATTTGGTTTGCTAATATTTTGTTGAGTATTTTTGCATCTATGTTCATCAGGGATATTGGTCTGTAGTTTTCTTTTTTGGTGGTGTCTTTGCCTGGTTTTGGTATTAGGATGATGTTGGCTTCATAGAATGAGTTTGGGAGTATTCCCTCCTCTTCTATCTTTTGGAAAACTTTAAGGAGAATGGGTATTATGTCTTCTCTATATGTCGTATAAAATTTAGCAGTGAATCCATCTGCCCTGGGGGTTTTGTTCTTGGGTTGTTTTTTGATTACTGATTCAATTTCATTGCTGGTAATTGGTCTGTTTAGATTTTCTGTTTCTTCCTTGGTCAGTCTTGGAAGGTTGTATTTTTCTATGAAGTTGTTCATTTCTACTAGGTTTTCCAGCTTTTATTAGCATTTAGATTTTCATAGTATTCTCTAATAATTCTTTGTATTTCTGTGGGGTCCGTCATGATTTTTTCTATCTCATTTCTGATTGTGTTTATGTGTGTTGATTCTCTTTTTCTCATAAATAAGTCTGCCTAGGGGTTTATCTATTTTGTTTGTTTTCTCAAAGAACCAGCTCTTGGTTTCATTGATTTTTTTTCTATTTTATTCTTCTCAATTTTATTTATTCTCTGATCTTTATTATGTCCCTCCTTCTGCTGACTTTGGGCCTCATTTGTTCTTCTTTTTCCAGTTTCAATAATTGTGACTTTAGACTATTCATTTGGAATTGTTCTTCCTTCTTTAAATATTCCTGGATTGCTATACACTTTCCTCTTAGAACTGCCTTCACTGCATCCCTCAGAAGTTGGGGCTTTGTGCTGTTGTTGTCATTTGTCTCCATATATTGCTTGATCTCTATTTTAATTTGGTCATTGAGCCATTGATTATTTAGGAGCATGTTGTTAAGCCTCCATGTGTTTGTGAGCCTTTTTGTTTTCTTTGCACAATTTATTTCTAGCTTTATACCTTGTGATCTGAGAAGTTGGTTGGTACAATTTCAATGTTTTTGAATTTACTGAGGTTCTTTTTGTGGCCTAGTATGTGGTCTTTTCTAGAAAATGTTCCATGTGCACTTGAGAAATATGTGTATCTTTCTACTTATGGGTGTAGAGTTCTGTAGATGTTTGTTATGTCAGTCTGTTCTGGTATGTTGTTCAGTGCCTCTGTGTCTTTACTTATTTTCTGATTGATTTGTCCTTTGGAGTGAGTGGTGTGTTGAAATCTCCTAAAATGAATGCATTGCATTCTGTTTCCTCCTTTAATTCTGTTAGTATTTGTTTACATATGTCGGTGCTCCTCTGTTGGGTGCATATATATTTTTTTTATTTTTTTATTTTTATTTTATTGAAGGGTAGTTGACAACAGTATTACATTACATTAGTTTCAGGTGTACAACACAGTGATTCAACATTTATATACATGATAATTCTAGGTACCACCTATCACCATACCAAGTTGTTACAATATTTTGACTATATTCCTTATGCTATACATTACATCCCGGTTACTTATTTATTTTACAATTGGAGGTGTGTTTATATATATATATATATATATATATATATATATATATATATTTGTGTGTGTGTGTGAGGGCATCTCTCATATTTATTGATCAAATAGTTGTTAACAACAATAAATTTCTGTATAGGGGGGGTCAATACTCAATGCACATTCATTAATCCACCCCAAGCCTAATTTTCGTCAGTCTCCAATCTTCTGATGCATAACGAACAAATTCTTACATGGAGTACAAATTCTTACATAGTGAATAAGTTACATGGTGAACAGTGCAAGGGCAGTCATCACAGAAGTTTTCGGTTTTGTTCATGCATTATGAACTATACACAGTCAGTTCAAATATGAATATTCATTTGATTTTTTTTTTTTTTTTTATTGAAGGGTAGTTGACAACAGTATTGCATTACATTAGTTTCAGGTGTACAACACAGTGATTCAACATTTATATACATGATAATTCTAGGTATCAGGTATCACCATACCGAGTTGTTATAATATTTTGACTATATTCCTTATGCTATACATTACATCCCAGTTACTTATTGATTTTACAATTGGAAGTGTGTTTAAATATATATATATATATTTTGTGAGGGCATCTCTCATATTTATTGATCAAATAGTTGTTAACCACAATAAATTTCTGTATAGGGGGGTCAATACTCAATGCACAATCATTAATCCACCCCAAGCCTAATTTTCGTCAGTCTCCAATCTTCTGATGCATAACGAACAAATTCTTACATGGAGTACAAATTCTTACATAGTGAATAAGTTACATGGTGAACAGTGCAAGGGCAGTCATCACAGAAGCTTTCGGTTTTGTTCATGCATTATGAACTATACACAGTCAGTTCAAATATGACTATTCATTTGATTTTTAAACTTGATTTATATGTGGATACCACATTTCTCTATTATTATTATTTTTAATAAAATGCTGAAGTGGTAGGTAGATACGAGATAAAGGTAGAAAACAGAGTTTAGTGTTGTAAGAGAGCAAATGTAGATGATCAGGTGTGTGCCTGTAGACTATGTGTTAATCCGAGCTAGACAAGGGCAATAAACATCCATGTATGCAGAAGATTTCTCTCAGAACATGAGGGGGGAGGTTCTAAGCCTCACCTCTGCTGCTCCCCATTTTCTCACCAGATGGCCCCCTGCGACTGTGCCTGTCTTAGGTTGTTCCTCCCTTGAGGAATCTTACCCGTCTCTGGCTAACCAGTCATCTTCCGGGGCCATACAGGGAAATGTTAAGTTGGTAAGTGAGAGAGAAGCCTTATTGTTTGAAAAGGTTAGCTTTTTACTTCTTTGCATATTTATGCCCTGTGGCTTCTATGCCCAGCATTTGTCTTGAGGTGTCTTTACCACTTGGAAGAATTATGATACTCGGTAAATTCGACATGTGGCACGAGTTCTATTTAAAGGTTGTGATTAGGTAGGAAGAAGAAAAGCTATAGAAGTAGCAGGCAGAAGAAAACCTGGGAAGATTGATTATTTCTTTGACATATCTTCTTGTAGAGTAACTTCAGCATGGATAGGTTTTAAACTACTAATTAAATTGTGCACACACATTAACATAATAGGAATATAGTTACCTAACCAAAGCATACCTGTAATTACCAGCCATCTCCAGTGAAACCAAGAAAACCAGTTAGGCACCTTAGGCATTTGTGAAAACTTATCTATGATATGGTGGATATTGTCCAACTGAACTTAAACAGTCTGAGAGAATTCAGATAAACTAGAACAACCCATTCCTGGGAACTGTTCATATCCCTTATGTTCTTTTAACGATAAATAGTCTGTGGTTGTAAGATTTTGGAGTGCTACAATTTGCACTTCTCCTAATTCTTGGTTGAGTTCCAACAGTATAGATCCAGTCCAATTTTTGTTTTACTGTATGCACAGGCCAGCTTAGATACCTCCTTCATCATTCCCGTGGCAAGTCCAGGAACTGGTGGGGTGAGTGCATCTACACCTGTGGCAGTGCGTGGATCTTTGTTGGAGTTTTTTTTTTTTTTGCTGATCATCTTCTGTCATGAGTCTTCCTGAGAGTGCTGATGTTGGAAGTTTTTTTTCATATCGTATCTTAGTTCATTTTCGGGGTAGCCCAATTAGGCTTTGATCCTCTGTATAAACACAAACAGACCCTTTGCCTACACTTTTATATGCCCTTTATATCATTGTGTAGAACTCATTAGAGGTCACCACATAGGAAGTGCTTTTTTTTTTTTTTTAATCATTAATCTACACTTACATGACAAATACTTTGTTTACTAGGCACTCCCCTATACCAGGTCCCCCCTATACCAGGTCCCCCCTATATACTCCTTTACAGTCACTGTTCCTCAGCGTAGCAAACTGTTGTAGAATCACTACTTGTCTTCTCTGTGTTGTACAGCCCTCCCCTTTCTACCACCCCGCTATGGATGCTAATCTTAATACCCCTCTTTTTCTGCCCCCCCTTATCCCTCCCTACCCACCCATCCTCCCCAGTCCCTTTCCCTTTGGTACCTGTTAGTCCATTCTTGAGTTCTGTGATTCTGTTGCTGTTTTGTTCCTTCAGTTTTTCCTTTGTTCTTATATTCCACAGATGAGTGAAATCATTTGGTATTTCGCTTTCTCTGCTTGGCTTGGTTCACTGAGCATAATACCCTCCAGCTCCATCCATGTTGCTGCAAATGGTTGGATTTGCCCTTTTCTTATGGCTGAGTAGTATTCCATTGTGTATATGTACCACATCTTCTTTATCCATTCATCTATCAATGGACATTTAGGTTGCTTCCAATTCTTGGCTATTGTAAATAGTGCTGCGATAAACATAGGGGTGCTCTGATCTTTCTCATACTTGATTGCTGCATTCTTAGGGTAAATTCCTAGGAGTGGAATTCCTGGGTCAAATGGTATGTCTGTTTTGAGCATTTTGATGTACCTCCATACTGCTTTCCACAATGGTTGAACAAGTTTACATTCCCACCAGCAGTGTAGGAGGGTTCCCCTTTCTCCACAGCCTCGCCAACATTTGTTGTTGTTTGTCTTTTGGATGGTAGCCATCCTTACTGGTGTGAGGTGATACCTCATTGTAGTTTTAATTTGCATTTCTCTGATAATTAGCGATGTGGAGCATCTTTTCATGTGTCTGTTGGCCATCTGTATTTCTTTTTTGGAGAACTGTCTGTTCAGTTCCTTTGCCCATTTTTTAATTGGGTTATTTGTTTTTTGTTTGTTGAGGCGTGTGAGCTCTTTATATATTCTGGACGTCAAGCCTTTATCGGATCTGTCATTTACAAATATATTCTCCCATACTGTAGGGTTCCTTTTTGTTCTATTGATGGTGTCTTTTGCTGTACAGAAGCTTTTCAGCTTAATATAGTCCCACTTGTTCATTTTTGCTGTTGTTCTCCTTGCCCGGGGAGATATGTTCAAGAAGAGGTCACTCATGTTTATGTCTAAGAGGTTTGTGCCTATGTTTTTTTCCAAGAGTTTAATGGTTTCGTGACTTACATTCAGGTCTTTGATCCATTTTGAGTTTACTTTTGTATATGGGGTTAGATAATGGTCCAGTTTCATTCTCCTACATGTAGCTGTCCAGTTTTGCCAGCACCATCTGTTGAAGAGACTGTCATTTCGCCATTGTATGTCCATGGCTCCTTTATCAAATATTAATTGAACATATATGTCTGGGTTAATGTCTGGATTCTCTAGTCTGTTCCATTGGTCTGTGGCTCTGTTCTTGTGCCAGTACCAAACTGTCTTGATTACTATGGCTTTATAGTAGAGCTTGAAGTTGGGGAGTGAGATCCCCCCTACTTTATTCTTCTTTCTCAGGATTGCTTTGGCTATTCGGGGTCTTTGGTGGTTCCATATGAATTTTTGAATTATTTGTTCCAGTTCATTGAAGAATGTTGCTGGTAGTTTCATAGGGATTGCATCAAATCTGTATATTGCTTTGGGCAGGATGGCCATTTTGATGATATTAATTCTTCCTAGCCATGAGCATGGGATGCGTTTCCATCTGTTAGTTTCCCCTTTGATTTCTTTTAAGAGAGTCTTGTAGTTTTCAGAATATAAGTCTTTCACTTCTTTGGTTAGGTTTATTCCTAGGTATTTTATTTTTTTTGATGCAATTGTGAATGGAGTTGTTTTCCTGATTTCTCTTTCTGTTGGTTCATAGTTAGTATATAGGAAAGCCACAGATTTCTGTGTGTTGATTTTGTATCCTCCAACTTTGCTGTATTCCGATATCAGTTGTAGTAGTTCTGGGGTGGAGTCTTCAGGGTTTTTTATGTACAGTATCATGTCATCTGCATATAGTGACAGTTTAACTTCTTCTTTGCCAATCTGGATTCCTTGTATTTTTTTGTTTTGTCTGATTGCCGTGGCTAGGACCTCCAGTACTATGTTAAATAACAGTGGGGAGAGTGGGCATCCCTGTCTAGTTCCCGATCTCAGCGGAAATGCTTTCAGCTTCTCGCTATTCAATATAATGTTGGCTGTGGGTTTTTCATAGATGGCCTTTATTATGTTGAGGTACTTGCCCTCTATTCCCATTTTGCTGAGAGTTTTTATCATGAATGGATGTTGAACTTTGTCAAATGCTTTTTCAGCATCTATGGAGATGATCATGTGGTTTTTGTCTTTCTTTTTGTTGATGTGGTGGATGATATTGATGGACTTTCGAATGTTGTGCAATCCTTGCATCCCTGGGATGAATCCCACTTGGTCATGGTGTATGATCCTTTTGATGTATTTTTGAATTCGGTTTGCTAAAATTTTGTTGAGTATTTTTGCGTCTACGTTCATCAGGGATATTGGTCTGTAGTTTTCTTTTTTGGTGGTGTCTTTGCCTGGTTTTGGTATTAGGATGATGTTAGCTTCATAGAATGAGTTTGGGAGTATCCCCTCCTCTTCTATTTTTTGGAAAACTTTAAGGAGAATGGGTATTATGTCTTCCCTGTATGTCTGATAAAATTCCGAGGTAAATCCATCTGGCCCGGGGGTTTTGTTCTTTGGTAGTTTTTTGATTACCACTTCAATTTCGTTGCTGGTAATTGGTCTGTTTAGATTTTCTGTTTCTTTTTGGGTCAGTCTTGGAAGGTTGTATTTTTCTAGGAAGTTGTCCATTTCTCCTAGGTTTCCCAGCTTGTTAGCATATAGGTTTTCATAGTAGTCTCTAATAATTCTTTGTATTTCTGCGGGGTCCATCGTCATTTTTCCTTTCTCGTTTCTGATACTGTTGATTTGTGTTGACTCTCTTTTCCTCTTAATAAGTCTGGCTAGAGGCTTATCTATTTTGTTTATTTTCTCGAAGAACCAGCTCTTGGTTTCATTGATTTTTGCTATTGTTTTATTCTTCTCAATTTTATTTATTTCTTCTCTGATCTTTATTATGTCCCTCCTTCTGCTGACCTTAGGCCTCATTTGTTCTTCTTTTTCCAATTTCGATAGTTGTGAGATTAGACCGTTCATTTGGGATTGCTCTTCCTTTTTTAAATATGCTTGGATTGCTATATACTTTCCTCTTAAGACTGCTTTTGCTGTGTCCCACAGAAGTTGGGGCTTAGTGTTGTTGTTGTCATTTGTTTCCATATATTGCTGGATCTCCATTTTGATTTGGTCATTGATCCATTGATTATTTAGGAGCGTGTTGTTTAGCCTCCATGTGTTTGTGAGCCTTTTTGCTTTCTTTGAACAGTTTATTTCTAGTTTAATGCCTTTGTGGTCTGAAAAGTTGGTTGGTAGGGTTTCAATCTTTTGGAATTTACTGAGGCTCTTTTTGTGTCCTAGTATGTGGTCTATTCTGGAGAATGTTCCATGTGCACTTGAGAAGAATGTGTATCCTGTTGCTTTTGGATGTAGAGTTCTGTAGATGTCTATTAGGTCCATCTGTTCTAGTGTGTTGTTCAGTGCCTCTGTGTCCTTACTTATTTTCTTTCTTGTGGATCTGTCCTTTGGAGTGTGTGGTATGTTGAAGTCTCCTAGAATGAATGCATTGCATTCTATTTCCTCCTTTAGTTCTATTAATATTTGTTTCAGGTATGTTGGTGCTCCTGTATTGTGTGCATATATATTTATAATGGTTATATCCTCTTGATGGACTGAGCCCATTATCATTATGTAATGTCCTTCTTTGTCTTTTGTTACTTTCTTTATTTTGAAGTCTGTTTTGTCTGATACCAGAATTGCAACACCTGCTTTCTTCTCTCTGTTGTTTGCATGAAATATCTTTTTCCATCCCTTGACTTTAAGTCTGTGCGCGTCTTTCGGTTTGAGGTGAGTCTCTTGTAAGCAGCATATGGATGGATCTTGCTTTTTTATCCATTCTATTACTCTGTGTCTTTTGATTGGTGCATTCAGTCCATTTACATTTAGGGTGATTATTGAAAGGTGTGAATTTATTGCCATTGCAGGCTTTAAGTTTGTGGTTACCAAAGGTTTAGGGTTAGCTTCTTTACTGTCTTACTGTCTAACTTAACTCGCTTGTTGAGCTATTATAAACACAATCTGATGATTCTTTATTTCTCTCCCTTCTTATTCCTCCTCCTCCCTTCTTCATATGTTGGGTGTTTTGTTGTGTGCTCTTTTTAGGAGTGCTCCCATCTAGAGCAGTCCCTGTAGGATGCCCTGTAGAGGTGGTTTGTGGGAGGCAAATTCTCTCAACTTTTGCTTGTCTGGGAATTGTTTAATCCCTCCTTCATATTTAAATGATATTCGTGCTGGATAGAGTAGTCTTGGTTCGAGGCCCTTCTGTTTCATTACATTAAGTATATCATGCCATTCTCTTCTGGCCTGTAGGGTTTCTGTTGAGAAGTCTGATGATAGCCTGATGGGTTTTCCTTTGTAGGTAACCTTTTTTTTCTCTCTGGCTGCCTGTAATACTTTGTCCTTCTCTTTGATCTTTGCCATTTTAATTATTATGTGTCTTGGGGTTGCCCTCCTTGGATCCCTTGTCATGGGAGTTCTGTGTATCTCTGTGGTCTGAGAGGCCATTTCTTCCCCTAGTTTGGGGAAGTTTTTGGCAATTATTTCTTCAAAGACACTTTCTTTCCCTTTTTCTCTCTCTTCTTCTGGTATCCCTATAATGCGTATATTGTTCCTTTTCAGTTGGTCACTCAGTTCTCTTAAAATTCTTTTATTCCTGGAGATCCTTTTATCTCTCTCTGCATCAGCTTCTCTGCATTCCTGTTCTCTGTTCTCTAGTCCATTAATGGTCTCTTGCATCTCGTCCATTCTGTTTTGAAGTCCTTCCAGAGCTTGTTTTATTTCTGTATTCTCCTTCCTTAGTTCTTGCATATTTCTCTGCAAGTCCATCAGCATGGTTATGACTTTTGTTTTGAATTCTTTTTCAGGAAGACTGGCTAAATCTATCTCCCCAGATTCCTTCTCAGGGGAAGATGTAGCAGATGCCGAAGCTGTCTGGGTTAGTCTTGTCTGGATCATATTTTTTTGCCTTTTCATGTTGACAGGTGCTATTGACTGTCAGCTGGGAGGGCCAAAATTTTCACTTGCTTCTGGCCTTTCTTTACTGGGACAACTGCGACCCCTAGTGGCTTGTGTTGGGTAATTGCGTGTAGACTGGGTCTTTGTGTCTTGCCTGGCCGGAAGGGAGAAATTTCCCTTTCTGTGGGCGGAATTTGTCTCAGGCTGCTTCTCTGCTTTCGCAGCGCCTGGTGGGGTAATGGATGGGGGGGCTGCTTGACTGTTTACCTCCGTGAGGGGTCTCAGAGCTGTTGCCCAGGGGGTTAGTGCACCCGGTTTTCCCTGTAATTTCCAGCTGCTGTACTGTGACCTGGGTTGTTTCCGTCAAGCTGTTAAGTCCCTGTCCCTTTAAGACTTTCAAAAAGCCCCCGCTTTTCTTTGTCACAGGGGCATCAGCTTCGGCACCCGCTCAGAGGTCTTATTCCCTGTTCCCCCAGTATCCAGGGCCCCCTGGGCACGTACTGTGTCTGCGCTCTGACCCGGATGGCTGGGGCTGGGTGTTCAGCAGTCCTGGGCTCCGTCTCCCTCCCGCTCTGCCTATTGTTCTCCCGCCGGGAGCTGGGGGGAGGGGCGCTCGGGTCCCGCAGGGCCGGGGCTTGTATCTTACCCCTTTCACCAGTCGCTGGGTTCTCGCTGGTGTAGCTGCAGTCTGGCCACTGTCCTGCGTCTTCTGGTCTCTCTTTTAGGGCTAGTTGTGTTTGTTGTATTTTCAAAAGTATATATGTTTTTGGGAGGAGATTCCCACTGTCCTACTCACGCCGCCATGTTGGCTCCGCCTCTGTGCATATATTTTTATAATGGTTATATTCTCTTGTTCGACTGCCCCCTTTATCATTATGTAATGTCCTTCTTTATCTCTTGTTACTTTCTTTGTTTTGAATTGTATTTTGCCTGATGCAGGTACCGCAATACCTTTTTTCTCCCTATTGTTTGTACGAAATATCTTTTTCCATTACTTCACTTTTAGTCTGTGTGTATCTTTGGGTTTGAGGTGAGTCTCTTGTAAGCAGTATATAGATGGGTCTTGCTTTTTTATCCATTGTATTCCTCTGTGTCTTTTGATTGGTGCATTCAGATTGGTGCATTTACATTTAGGGTGATTTTTGATGGGTATGTACTTATTGCCATTGCAGGCTTTGGATTCGTGGTTGCCAAAGGTTCAAGGGTAGCTTCCTTACTATATAACTGTCTAACTTAACTCTCTTATTAAGCTATTGTAAACACAGTCTGATGATTCTTTATTTCTCTCCCTTCTCATTCTTCTTCCTCTGTTCTTTATATGTTAGTGTTTTATTCTGTACTCTTTTGTGTTTCTTTTGACTGCTTTTGTGGATAGTTGATTTTATTTTTTGCCTTTAGTTAGCATTTGTTTGGTCTGCTTTCTTTGCTGTGATTTTATTTTCTCTGGTGACATCTGTTTAGCCTTAGGAGTGCTCCCATCTAGAGCAGTCTCTTTAAAATATTCTGTAGAGGTGGTTTGTGGGAGGCAGATTCCCTCAACTTATGCTTGTCTGGAAATTGTTTAATCCCTCCTTCAAATTTAAATGATAATCGTGCTGGATACAGTCTTCTTGGTTCAAGGCCCTACTGTTTCATTGAATTAAATATATCATGCCATTGTCTTCTGGCCTGTAAGGTTTCTGTTGTGAAGTCTGATGATAGCTTGATGGGTTTTCCTTTGTAGGTGATCTTTTTTCTCTCTCTGGCTGCCTTTAATACTCTGTCCTTTTCTTTCATCTTTGCCATTTTAATTATTATGTGTCTTGGTGTTGTCCTCATTGTGTCCCTGTGTTGGGAGATCTGTGGGCTTCCAAGGTCTGAGAGACTATTTCCTTCCCCAGCTTGAGGAAGTTCTCAGTAATTATTTCTTCAAAGACACTTTTTATTCCTTTTTCTCTGTCTCTTCTTCTTCTGGTACCCCTATAATGTGAGTATTGTTCCGTTTGAATTGGTTACACAGTTCTCTTAATATTCTTTCATTCCTAGAGATCGTTTTATCTCTCTGTCTCAGCTTCTCTGTATTCCTGTTATCTGATTTCTATTCCATTAACTGTCTCTTGCACCTCGTTCGGTCTGCTCTTAAGACCTTCTATCGATTGTTTTATTTCTGTTGTCTCTCTCTGGACTTTATCCCTTAGCTCTTGCATATTTCTCTGCAGGTTCATCAGCATGGTTATGACTTTGTTTTGAATTATTTTTAATTTTTTTTTTTGAATTACTTTCCACAGGAAGATTGGTTATATCTATCTCACCAGGCCCTCTGTCTGGGGTTGTCTGAGTGATTTTTGACTGGACCAGATTCTTCTGCCTTTTCATGATGATAGAAGTGGTCGCAGGTAGGTATTGCGTGTCTGCTGGTAGACCAAAGTCCCTTCCTACTTCTTGGTCTCCTTGCCCTTCTCTGCTGCCTGTGCTGTCTGCCCGCACACCAGGAACAGTCTCTGGGATAGTCTACTGAGCTGCCGTGGGCAGGGCGGCCCTTGGGATAGCCTAACGCACTGTGGTGGGGTTTTAGCCACGCCGGGTGTATTCTCCTGCGAGAACGGCTTCCCTTCATGCGTATGGACCTTGCTCCAGCTCCCGCTGCCTTTGCTGGTTACCCACACACTGTGAGGCACTCTCTGGGATAATCTCCTGAGCTGCTGTGGGCGGGGCCACCCTCAGGGTTGCCTAGAGCACTGCAGGGGGTTGCAGCCATGTTAGGTGTGTTCTCCTGGGAGAACAGCACCCCTTCGTGCCTTCCAGACCTTGCTCTGGCTTCTGCTGCTTGTGCCGGTTACCTGCACACTGGGAGCAGTCTCTGGGGTGATCTCCTGAGCTGCTGTGGGTGGGGCGGCTCTCGGGATAGCCTAGTGCACTACGGGGGATGGCAGACATGCCGGGTGTGTTCTCCTGTGAGAACGGTGCCCCTTTGTGCCTTCTGGACCTCGCTCTGGCTTTGTCTGTCCTGGTTAGCTGTGTGCTAGGAGGAGGCTCTGTGTGGTTGCTGTGTGGGTGGGGTACCTCTCTGGCTCCTCCACAGCTGTGGTGGGTCAGCCGTTTTGCTTACAGCACTGGCCGGGGGAACTGAATGGCAGGCTGCTTATCGCTGTGAGGGTCTTTGGGGCTGCCTTACCCCCCCCAGGGGGTTTGGGAGCCTGAAGTTCCTCAAGATACCCAGCCTGCTGGGCTGAGTGTGCTCGGACGATTTTGTCCAGCTGTTGAGCCCCTGTCCCTTTAAGACTTTAAAAAAGCGCCTGCTTTTCTTTTGTCCCAGGGGAACCGGCTGTGGGGACCCACTCATAGTCTCCATCTTAGATTTTACTTTTCCATTTCTCTAATATCCAGTACACCATGCAATGTGTGTCTATGCTCCCAGTGCAGATTACCAGGGCTAGTTGTTTAGTAGTCCTGTGCTTCCACTCCCTCCCCACTCTGATTCTTTTCCTCCCACCAGTGAGCTGGGGTGGGGGGAGTGCTTGGGTCCTGCCGGGTCATGGCTTTGTACCTTACCCTTTTCGTGAGATGCTGAGTTCTCGCAGATGTAGACGTAGCCTGGCTGTTGTACTGTATCTTCTGGTCTCTATTTTAGCAATAGTTGTATTTGTTGTATTTTCAAAAATATGTATGGTTTTGGGAGGAGATTTCCGCCACCCTTCTCACGCCACCATCCTGTGCCCTCTCTGAAAAGACACTCTCTTATTTAACATTTTTGTATTAACTTTAGAAGCCAGGATTTTTAAATAGTCTGCATAGCATATTTTCTATTTCAGAAGCACAATAGCACATTGTCTACCCTACGGACTATTTCACAATTGCCTCCAGATTAAAAGGGAACCTAATCTCAGAATTGTAGTTGGTGGGTTTTTCGGCATAACCATTTTTGTATACAGGGTAACCTATATCAGGGGTCAGAAAATTATGGTCCATCAGCCAAGTCTGACCTTCTGCATTTTTCTAAAGGCTGCAAACTAAGTATGGTCTTAAACATTATTTTAATAGTTGGAAAAAATAACAGTGTTTTTTGACATGTGTAAATTACATAAAATTCAAATCTCAAAGAACATAAATAAAATTTTATTGGAAAGCATCCATTCTCATTACTTTATATACTGTGTATGGCTGCTTTTGTGGTACAGTGGCAGAGTTGAATATTGTGACGAAGACTTTATGGCCTGCAAAGCCTAAAATAAGAAAAGCCCTTTATAGAAAAAGTTTGCTTACTTCTGGTCTGTATGTTTATAGCCTTTTGGAATGTAACATATTTCATTAATTATATCAGTGAACTTGATTATTTTTAAAAGTTCCAGGGTGGAATATTGTGTTCATAAACATAGGTGACAGGAAGGTTTTGGAGGTTGAAAACATGAATTTGTTCCTAGATATAGATTTCATAGACCAGTTTCTTGAATAGGGAATAAATGATTTGCTGAATTTTGAAAATGTTTGAAAATGGCAGTTATTGTGGCATGACACAGAATACAGTAGTGCTTGCTAGAGTTGCTATAATAAGAGTAGAGCTTTCTAAACTTTGTTCAGATTTGACTTTTGTTTGTGGTATCTCTAATACATTTTGTGTGATCATCTCTCTTTTTTTTTCCTCCCTTGTGTGCTTTTATTTTAATCCAGTGAAGAGTTTGTCTACCAGTAAACAATGTGATTACATTCTCATCTAACACTTAACGGTTTTAGGTAATTAAGTTTATCTAATGGGCTCATCACTGGAAGTTGGACTCAATTCTCTGTGCCATCTTGCTGAAGAGCAGGAGAGTATGTGCAGACAGCATTGGGTTGGCATAATGTGGAGAAAATTGTTCTGTCAAACCACAATATTTGACATTAAGTTGGGCAGACATGTCCAAAACAAGAATGTCTACATGGTACCTTAGTTCCTCTTCCACACAGTGACTCAAATCCCCCACACCTTGCCTTGTAATAACTGCCAACTTATAACCTTCACTAGCCCTCAGCGAGCCAGAGGAAAAGGGTTGATTGTATGCCTTTCCGGACTGTTTGAGCCGTCAGTGTGCTAGCCTGCAGCTGCCTTCTCTCACTTTGTCTTTGTGTGTCTGATTTGAAGAGTAGTTGTATGCCACATTCTACGTACGGTGCTCCAGCAAGGCCGTAGGTCTATGCCTACCTGTAGGTCTACAACACTACATGTTACCAAGTCTGTGCACTGAAGTTTTTCTCTTAACGAATTAGGGAGATCCTGAATCCTCCTTGAGAACCCTGATACTCTTACTTAGAAATCATTTTAGAAAGTCTGGCTCTTTAGCTTCCTAGTTGACTGCATACTGGAAAGAGAGGGAAGGGTGAGGGGATGCCCCATTCCGGCACTTCTACACCCAAGCATGCCAGCTGGAGAACGTGATGGCTTGAAAAGAGAAAAACCTTAAAAAGAAGAAAAAGATTCAAGAACTCAACAAGAGCAGTTTGGGGCCATTTGATGTAGGACCAAAGCCCCAAACACCTTGAAGGCTCACTGTGTTAGTGCTTACTGACATTTTGAGTGTGCAGCATGAGCCAGTTACTGTTTATTAAGCATTACATTTTCTCTGCATAAAAGTTCCATGATGTAGTAACTAGTATATCAACTCATGTTTATTTTATAGTTGAGAAAGATGAGAGCTTTCCAACATTCATCAGTAAGCACAAGAGCTAGGATTTGAAACCAGATACTCAGATTCCAGAGTACATGCCTTTCTGTTATCTCCAGCACCCTAGAGAACATGCAGAGCAGAGGGAGGCAATATAACATAATGGTTAGGCTTTGTAGATTCAGATCTCCCAGTTCTGTTACTTTCTGATTTGTTAACTAATGTTCAGTGTTTCCATATTTATAAAACAGATGTTAAGTTGTTTGAACTTACAGAGTTGTTGTGAGGGTTCAGTGACACTTTGTAAATAGCCCAGTGCACAGCGCATGCTTAAGCTAAAAAACACATTAGCTACCATATTTTATATAAAATAAAATTAGTGGTTCATATAGACACCCAATAAATCTGTGCATTTAAGAAAACATGTTTAATATATTCTAGAAATATTTCACTCAGTTGAAATATTTAGAAAGTATTGATGCTTAAAAGGGGTCATTTATTAAAAAAGCATAGTTGGCATTGGCATTTTAGATAGTGAGATGTTGTCTTGCTTGATGTAAACAGTAGAAAAGGAGGAGAAAGAAGACTCTTGAGAGGTCTGCCTTTGATTTTCTTTTATGATGTTTGCCCCTGAACTTTTCTGTTTTGTTTTGTTTTTAGCTTCAAATGTTTTAATTATTTTTAATGTGCTGTGTTATAAATCACATTTGGTGAATATTCTGGAAATACTATTCCTTAAAGACACTTTTGTGATATTTCTTTTTTTTTCTTTTTTCTTTTGGTATCATTAATACACAATTACATGAGCAACATTGTGGTTACTAGATTCCCCCATTATCAAGTCCCCACCACATACCCCATTATAGTCACTGTCCATCAGCGTAGTAAGATGCTATAGAGTCACTACTTCTCTTCTCTGTGCTATACTGCCTTCCCTGTGCTGCCCCCACTACATTATGTGTGCTAATCGTAATGTCCCTTATTCCTCTTATCCCTCCCTTCCCACCCTCCTCCCCAGTCCCTTTCCCTTTGGTAACTGTTAGTCCATTCTTGGTTTCTGTGAATCTGCTGCTGTTTTATTCCTTCAGTTTTTTTCTTTGTTCTTATACTCCACAGATGAGTGAAGTCATTTGGTAGTTGTCTTTCTCTGCCATGCCCCTGAACTTTTAAATAAATTCTTAAAGTCTGGGCTTTGACTCAGTAGGAGGTTTACCTTTTTAGTTATCAGTTTGCTTTTTGGATAAAGAACTGTGGGTTTTCTGTTACAAGTGTCAGTAGATGAAACAACTCTTACTGCTGGCTGGCTGTCAAGAAAGGACGTATGTCTGGGATGTTACCGTATAATTTGCCTCTGTCACGTTGCCTATGCGAGATGCAAGTCTGTTAGTTCTCTGATGGTGACGTGGCATGGGGAGGAGAGGCAGGTGAGAGTGCCCTTCACCCCATTTGGCTTTGCCTCTTAACAGATGTGTGAACTTCAGCAAATCACATAAGCTTTCTGAGCCTTAGTTTCGTCACCTATGATGGTGTTATACCTACCTTGGTTAACTTAAAAGGGTGGTTTGGATGTGAGGTGGCATATGATGTGTGAAGGAAGCATCTTGACAACTATAAAGAAAGGTCCTAGATACATTTTAGTTATTAAATATTTTACATATGATGCCCTTTTCAAACTCTTAACCTGCCACACAGATGTTTGATGGTGGTTTTAATGACGTAAAACCACATTGTTGGATACTGGATATAGATTCCTGTATATTCTAAGACTTGAATACTCAGTGGTTTTAGTAATAAATGTAGTGGCTGACCCTTGGTGAGCTAATCTCTCACTCCTATTGTAGAATTTAACGTATGACAATAAGAAAGCTTCCGTGGAAAAGGTCTTTGGGCATAAATAAGTAAAACCCAAGTTCCTATTGTAGAATGAAATAATTTTATCGTTGAGTTAAACGCAAGTACATTCTTTTAACATGGACTAAAAAAATGAGCTTTTGTGTTAACCACTCATATAATAACTAAAAGAAAAAATTCTCAAAGTCTGCTGTCATAGATGTGAGCCTCCTGGTCCGCTGGTGGAGTCTGCCTGGCAGCAGGCTGAGGGGACTTGCTCTTTTGCCGGGGCTCTTCTGGGTTTGTCCTTTGGGTAGCCCACCCAATCTTTTGGAAATACTTTAATATCTTACAAAGGTATTTTTGGACTGGGAGAGCCTGATGTGTGTCTGCTTATTTGAGTGGTGATTTGTGAGTTTCCTGACCTAGGGGTATTGGTTTCCCCCTCGTAGGCCTCCTGAGACACTGCTCTGCGTGCCTGGGCAGGAACCGGCCGCCGTGTTCAAGAGGAGCCACCTCCTGGCTTCCCTCAGGGACAGTCAGTCTAGTAGGAGGACATTAGGACTAAGGGTACTATTAAATAGGATTTGTATTTAGTGAAGTTAGTTTTTTCTTGGTGATTCTTCTCATTCCAGCAGAGATTTTGCTAAGCATTTAGGATGCCAGATTCTACCAAAAAAAAAGAAAAAGAGCTAGAAAATGGATGCTGTGGCATAAATCAGATAATAAAACACCCCAGTGTAAAACTCATGGCTTTCCAGTTGCATTTCAAATAAAGTAACTAGTGAGATAACCTCTCACAATCAGTTAAAAAAAATTTTTTTTTGCAACCTCTGTGTGGTGGAACTTGGATTATATAGAACAAATTATCTTAGTACAAAGCTTGTCATTGTAGTATTTCCAGTTTTGGAAAAAATGTAAAAGAACACTCAAATTTGTTCTTATATTTTAAATTTGTAAATGCTCTGTGAACTTTCCATTTCTTAAAGCTTCATTAGAGAGTAGTAACTAAACCACATTATGAAAAATTTGTTAGATAGTGGGGAAAAAGTTCTGTACCATCACATTAGCTAACTGTAGTAACACATTTTAGTGTTTTTCCTTTTTATATTTTTCCTGTGCTTTAAAAAAGGGTTTCCATCATCTGCACATTTTTTTTTTTGAGAGGGCATCTCTCATATTTATTGATAAAATGGTTGTTAACAACAATAAAATTCTGTATGGGGGACTCAATGCACAATCATTAATCAACCCCAAGCCTAATTCTCAACAGTCTCCAATCTTCTGAAGCATAACAAACAAGTTCTTACATGGTGAACAAGTTCTTACATAGTGAATAAGTTCTTATCTGCACATTTTTATATCCAACTCTTTTTTTAAGCATTGTATAAGCATTGAAAAGCATTTTCATGTTACATTTTATAATTATTTTGAATAACCATGTATACCAAGCCAGTGGACTTACATTTTATATTATCATTCTCTTAGTTTGGACATGAGGTTGTTTGCAAATTTTCATTGTATGAATAATTACCAGACAAGCATCTTTGCACATGTACGATAAGCACTGCCCTCTACTCAGCCCATATTTTAATTTTTTTTGCCTTAGTGTGGACTTAACGGAAGGGGAAACTGGGCCAAAGCCTGCATGGCACTTTATACAGATTACAAAATTGCCTACCAGTTTCTTACACCAGTTACCAGCTCTCTAGATATTACCATGATTTTCTGTTTTTTGTCAATTTAACAAGTTACCATAAATTTGTCAAAAACAAGGTACCTGTTGTTTTAAACTGCCAAAAAATTGGGTCACTCAGGAAGTTAAATATTTTCTTGTATGTTTGCATATTTGCACATGTCCTATTTAATGAATTATATTCCTGTTCTCCTCTTCACCTATTGGTAAAAGGCAGAGGAGTGCAGTGGTAGATAGCTGAGCTCTTGGGGACAAATGGCTCAGACCACACCTCCTGTCTGCCCCCAGGATTGGGGAATGTGGGCAGGTGCCATCACCTAGCTGAGATTTTTAGTTGCCGTTTTGGAACAGTTGGAAGATTATTTTATTTTTAGGAATTCAAACTTTTTTTCCCATTGTGAATTCTTTTCTAAATTTAGAGGAACTTTCTTCACTGTTCTAGAAGTTTAATGCTCACTTTTATTTTCATTGCATTAAAATTTTTTCTTTTATCTCCTTACTTTGCCTACATTTTATTTTATATTTTAAGCTCTTTTAAAATGGATGACTTTGCCAAGTGACTGTGCTTATTAAAAAGGCATAGCAGATATTCCTCAGGAGTGAAATTTTTCACAAAGTTTTAAAATTGGCACTGTATTTGTAGTATAACTAAATGTTTAGGAGTTTATTGGGATAATAATTTGCTTAAATAATTTGCTAATGTCTTTATCTAAATTATTCTCATTTTAGAGAGAACCAGAAATCCAGAAGTTATTATATATATTAACTGATGCTTGGCATGGTGATTTATTAGGTTTTGGGTATTATAAACAATTTTATTTGTTCAGATAGTTGGGTGAGATATTTGTCTCTATGACTTTTCTTTTTTCCCCCAGAGGTGAGTTTTATATAGGAATCTGTACCTCAGGATCACATGACCTTATATACAGTGTCCAGGGAGCAATTAGCAGGGCAATCTGTTAAATCTCTTGCCTCAAGCAAAACCGTTAGGTGTGCTGTGTATGAGCCTCAAGGGGTGTAAATAACCAAACCATTTGTGTAATGATCACTTTCATTTCAAGGCATTTGTAAAATCTTTAATCTGTGGGAGAATCAGAGGAAGTTAGCCTATTGGAGCCACAGGTTTTTCTTCTTTACCTGATTATTTTGAGAAAGTATATTTCAGAATTTACAAATTACTCACTGAACATTAGGCATAGGAACTTTGAATTCCATTTTTCATTTTGATGTGAGCATTATAAAGTTCTCATGACTTAAGATTGTGAGATCTCTTTTATGAGCTTTTTTATGTCTACATGGAAGATTTTTTTGATTTTCTTTTTCAGAGATTTGTTACTGATTTTGTTGTTGATTGATTAATGATTAGAAGCAAATAAATTTCATTTATGGTTGGCTGAGGTTTCTCACTACCAAAATAAGACCATCCTCAGAAATAAGCAGCGTTCCAGTTTGCTTCCTACACTAATTTGGGGGCATTATTGAGAGGAGAGAATTCTATTTCCTTACTACTATTGCACACAAATACCATTTAAACATGGAGAAGTCTTTCCCACCTTAAATAATTATCCATTAACACTGAGCCTTCCTACTTTGTTCCTTCCTTCAGAGAGTTTTCTTTTTCATATCCAAATTTCTTGAAAGAGGGATTACACTCTATTTCTTCACCTCACACTTCACTCTTCAACCATCTGTGCTCTGGTCTCTGCCCTTTCACTCCACCAAAACTGTACTGCTTGGGATGCCAAAGTTATTAATGCAGTAGGCTCTTTCACTCTTGATGATATTATATATTTTACAGCTCAACACTCAACAAAACCAACTACTCTTTCTTGAAACATCAACTTTACTTAACTATCAAAGAGCAAGTCCTTGTTCTTCTCTGGTAACTCCAGTCTTCCTTGCAGGGCCATCTTCTACCCACTTTTCTGGGTCCCTTTCTTCTGCTCTCAGAGCTCCACGTACCAGCTTCCAATCTTCACTTCTCCTGACTCCTGCAGTCTAACTGTTAACACTGGCTGTCTTTACTTGCCTGTCACACTTGTGCTTCAAACTTATTATTTGCCTTCCAAACCTGCCTTTCCCTATATGTCCCCTAGTTCTGTAAATGGCACCACCACCCACTGAGTTGTTCAAGTGAGAAAATCATCAAGTGTTACCATTCCTACCTCCTCAGTATCTCCCAAACAAACCCTTTATTATTCATCACTATTGCTACTACCTGAAGTCCACCGATCATTGGTCTAGTTCATTGTAATAACTTTTTCCCTACCAACCCTTGCCACATTACAAATAACCCATCCTCTATACTGTACACAAAAGATTTTTGGAAAGCAGTTATGATTATGTTCTTTCCTTATTTAAAAATCTATTTAAGGCCAAAGTCTAACATTCTTTCTGTTATCTGCAAGGCCTGCCTATACGTGTGATCTCATATGTTGCTCCCCTACTCTTCAACAGAGAGAGCATGTTTCTCTTTCTAAGATTTGTAGCATTAAAAAATTACAGGATATAGTAGAAGTGAATGTTTTAGTTTAAAAATATTATAAAAATGACTCTTCTTCAGGGGGTATTATGATTAGCATGTATAATGTGGGGAGTGGGGGAAAGGGGAGGGCTGTGCAACACAGAGAAGACAAGTAGTGATTCTACAACATCTTGCTACGCTGATGGACAGTGACTGTAATGGGGTTTGTGGGGGGGACTTGGTGAAGGGGAGAGCCTAGTAAACATATTGTTCTTCATGTAATTGTAGATTAATGATAACAAAATAAAAAATAATAATAAGTAAATGGCTGTTCTTCATTTTTATGTATTCTTTATTCATATTTAGGCAGCTCAGTTTATGTATATATATCAAATATGAGAGTGTATGTTAAGGTGTTTCTAAATCGTAAGTATTAATGTGAAATACTGTTTCTACTTTTTGCTCTCATCCATCATTCCTTTTGCTTCCATCTACATGGTGATAAAAGATACTATACATGTGGTAATGATTCTATAGGAATGTTAGGGTGGAATGGGCATGATTTTCCAATTTGGAGTATTCTTTGAATGGGAAATTAGCAAACAGTCCATCAAATAAACCATTATGATAGGTGTGGTATGTTCAGAAGAAAAGGTTGCTTAGAACCTGACCTGGATCATCTGTAGAGGTCTTTTTCAATTGTTTACTCCTCTGTCTTTAGCTCCCATTTTAAGAAAACATGGTGACCATGGAATTGTGATCTATTTATATTTAATTTATGGATAAGTTCAGTGAATATGCTGTTTTAACAGTACTTCTAGCATTCATGAATTTTTCATATAACTCTTTTGTCTGTAGGAGAAAGGTTAATGCCCAATACCACTATTAACCTGTGAGGAAGACCATAATCTTGTGATTGGAGATATATTACTAATATAAAATAGGGATGCTTAGTTCAGTCATCAATCACACCATTTATACCCAGTGGAACAAAATTGCCAGCCATTAGGGTTGTTCCTTTTTTTTTTTATTAAAGTATCATTGATATACAATCTTATGATGGTTTCACATAGACAACACTGTGGTTTCAACATTCCACCCATATTATCAAGTCCTCTCCTCCTCAGCTGAGGTCACTATCTATCAGTGTAGTAAGATGTTAGAGTCATAACTTGTCTTCTCCATGCTGTCCTGCCTTCCCTGTGACCTATGTATATTGTGATTACGAATTATAGTTAGGATTGTTTCTTAAAACTAAATATCCTCCCTAAGTTTGTCTGTAAATTAGAAGTGACCCCAAAAAATGCTAACAGCTTTTTTGGTGATGGGAGGGGAAATTGACAAACTAATGCTAAGTTTAATATGAAACAGGCATACAATATTGGTCAGAAATATTCTGAAAAACAAAAGTAATGAGAGGTGGGACCAGCCCTACAGGATATTAAAAGATATGAAGGTGCATATATAGGTCTACAGATCAATGAAATAAAACGTGAAGCCTGGAAAGAGATCCCACAACACACAGGGTATGATAAAATTGACATCCAGATCAGTGATGAAATTTACTCAGTAAATGGTATTGAGATAACTGGGGAGCCAACTGAAAAAAAAAATTAAGTTGAATCTATAATTCATATTTCTGCCAGAAATGAATTTTAAGTGGATTAGGCTTTAAATTTAAAAAGCAAAGTCACAAAAGAAGTAGAACTAAAATAGGGGAGAAATATTTTGTAGTTTAAGATGGAGGTTTTTCTAACTTTGATATAAAACTCTGAAGCAATAAAAGAAAAAGTTTCATAAATTGGACTTTATAAAAAATAAAGTTTCTGCATGTCAAAACTAACACAAAGTCTAAATACAAGTTGAAAAAACATTTACAATTCATCAAAGGTAAATGGGTGATTTCCTTAATGTGTAAACAGTTTCTACAAATCAGTAAGAAACAGACCAACAGTTCAGTAGAAAAATGGGCAAAGGATATATATGGAGATTTCACAGAAATGATAGAAATGAC